>NC_043702.1:80438211-80572972 GCF_006229205.1 Suricata suricatta | reverse complement strand
GAGAATAGAGTAGCAAATAGAACAGTGATACGTCCTGGGAGAAAAATCGACAGAGAGCCAACACAGCTTTCCTCAATTTTCTTTCATTGGTAATGGAGGAAGCGACAACTTTGCAGAGAATATTAAAAGAAATCAAACACAGCATAGAAATCAATCTATTAAAGAACTAGTTGTGAAAGATCATTCTTTGAGCAAGTGAATAAGCAGAGCCTAAGATAGTTTCTGCAATTATTAATAAGGTCCTTAAAACAAAAGCAGACACCACAGCCCATATTCTATAGAATGACAGGAAACAAAATTTCATTTAAATTGTACCTTGACACACTCCTTATTCTTAGATGAGTTATCAAGATATCTTTAGTGACAGGAGTTAGAAATTCATAACAGAATAAAAATGAATGACCAGATAGATAGATAGGTGGGTGGATGGATGGATGGATGGATGGGTGGGTGGATGGATGGATGGATGGATGGATGGATGGATGGATGGATGATAGATAGAGAAGGGTTGAAGAGTTTAGGGTCCATTTTTTAAAACTATATCATTTTGTCAACCCAATAAAATTCCACGTTATAGATATTCATGACTATAGAGGTTTATCTGCTTGTTCATCAACGTTTTGATTATCATAGTCAAGATTCTGGTGCCATGAATGGGTGGATCAGACAGATGGCACCTCTTATTGAATCCAAGAAGGTGGGAAGGAACATAATATGTTTAAGATGGTATTTTACAGTATAGGATGGAAGAAGTTTAAACTCTGTTTTACCAACCAATTCTCTTGAAGCGATGCTGCTACCAGAGCTATATACTTTTAAAAAATCATAGCAAAATGATAGAGATATTTTCATTTTATTATTAACCTGGCCAAGATCTGATGATCATGATTTATCTATTATCCCACAACCCAAACAAGAGTCCCTTGCTCAATTTACTTAACCAGCTGCATTAAGGAAGGAATAAAAAAAAAGAGGGCAACAGGTACTGTGTGGCTCTTTGGAATATACTGATTCTACTCATTGGTTATTGGGATCCAATAATCTTGCAATGTCACTCTCCTATTGGGGTTTGGCATGAGCAAAGGGACAAAACTGCCTTCCTTCTCTTTCTGCCTTAAAGGAACACATTTATGTACAGTAATGCTATACTAGCAATCTGCTAGATAATAAGATTACAGCAAACAGAACAAAACTATAATACACATAGTCAGTTTTAGAGCTAAATTAGAGATGACATTCAAATTCTATGTGACAAATTATTGACAGGATCTTCTATGGATTCCAGTCAAAACACATTAAATAGAAGTATTTAACACTTGATCTTAGCCAAAAGGCTGAGAAGCGATAAATAGAAGTATTTAAAATTACTGTTTCATAGTTGGCTTTCTTTGAGATATCACCAACAAATTATTATTATTATTATTATTACTATTAGTTATAGATGAATTTTGAATGCTTTGCACTTGTTTAAAAATTAGCTTCTTTTTAAAAACATTTTATACTTTCAGGTAACCTTCTAAAGATGCCTAATGCTTGACCACAAATCCTATGAATTTACCAAATTAGTATGGCTGGATTAGTTGTTGTTTTTTTTTAATATGCTTGATCGAACCATTATCCTCTGTAACAAGAGATCCCAAACTTTGGTTCATGAATCAACACTGGAAAAAGGATAAATGAATCACCGGGAGGACTATAAAATATAAACATTCTCAGGTTCTGTATATCTGAATATATCTGACGTAGCATATCTGGAAGTTTTTTGTTTGTTTGTTTGTTTGTTTGTTTGTTTGTTTTGGTATAAAGATCTCATGTGGGCCTGATAAGCAACCCAAATTAGAACTCACAGATATAGGACCTTTAGAAGACATGTATCCTGACCTCATTAACTTGATGCTTTTATACAAAATACAAAGTGATCACATATCAAGATATCAGAACAAATATAAGCTATAGTGTGACATACCACCACATTTAGCATTGACAAGCGCTTAGAAATTCGGAGTAGGTCAGCTATGATCAGGAATGCCTGCTTGGACAAGATTGAAGTGAGGTCAGGTTTGTGGACTGTTTGAATATGGGTATGTGAGGTGGGAATGGAAGCAACTTTCATGTTAGAGAAATGACACAAATGAAAGTCTGAGCAGAAATAGATATGAATATATTCATGGATACAATTGTGTTCATGAGGTAGTGAGGAACTCAATCTAGATGAAGAAGAAAATCTTCTTTGCTTATTCAAGAGCTTGAAATTCAGAAAGTGGTTTAGATTATATGGTAGGAGGTAGTAGGTATTTGAAGAAATGAAATTGGTTATAAGGACAGATTCCAGTGCTTAAAGCATAAGGTGATGAACATGTAGGCTAAAGAAAAATAATTCAATGAGAACAAAAATAAAAGTATGGTACAAGTTTTTCAGAGCAGAGAGGTGATAAGAATAGATGACTGGTTTTATTTAACTTGTAATAAAGTGGAGGTTATAGTTTTAACACAGTAGCCTATACATAGGGTTAATAATTTTTCTCCATGAGATTTTTTTCAATGCCAATCCCTCTTTTTTTGTGTTTGGAAATTTTCACCATAATATATTTAAAAATGAGTCTAACCTGTGGTCTAGTCAAGAGACAACCAATAGTAATATTGAAGGTACCGGAGGGAGCTCCACTTACATACACTTCTGGGAATATTGCTGACATGCCTGAAGAAAGCAACATTGAGGAGAGGCAGACTTACACCACCATCCATCCCACATGTCCATGCAAGAATTCTCTTCCCACTTATCTGCAGCTTCTGGAACAGAAGTGGCTTATACAACCTTATAGCTCTGTCTCCATGGTAGTTGACCAGAAGTCCTGGTAGAGGAGCCAGAAGAGCAGTAGCTCTGTCACACATCCTCTAGAGGTCATTCCCAACTTATAGGCTGTATCTACCTGAGGTTGGAACATTATTACCTCTGAGGATGGGATGATTTCTTGGAGGAAAAAAAAAATAACCACTTCATTTAGCTATCCTTCCTAGATTTGCATTCCCACTGGAAACCCAAACATTCCTGTGCTTCCTCCTGGTATGGAGAATTTCTCCCACATGGTAGGGAGTGCAAAAATTTCTGAACTCACTGGTTGCCTGTGAATGGGTAGAACCCAACTGGTTCTGTTTTGTAAACTCTTCCTATGGGAAACCTGGAAGGGGGAAAAATAAAATTGAACCTCAATTTCTGTTGAGATTTGTTAGAAGGATCTCGACATTTTTGATACTCCTTACTCTTTCCCCACTTGCCCTACACTGAGGCATTTTTCACATTATGCAGTGTTCCAGAGCAAAGCTTTAAAAAAAAGTCATGTTACCACAAGTAACCAATAAGTCTTCACTGTAGTTTTAAAACTCTTTCACTAAGGAAATATTTATTAAGAAGCTATTATATGCCAGCTACTGTTTTAGGGACTGGAACACATCTCTGAGCAGAAGAGATAAGGATTCCTGCTCTCATGGACATCTATTCTACCAGAGAGAGGAGGGCAACACAAAATAAATTAGCTACAACTTCATAGGAGGTAAATATTTTTACTCAGTCTTTTTATTATGAAAGTATTTACACAGAAAAGTTGAATTTTTTTTTAGTGTACACTCATATAGATTATTTAAATTAAAGATTGTTTAATACTTTGTGGTATTTGTCCTATCACATGTATCCATGTATCCACCCTTCTGAGATAGATTTTTGAATACCACATTTTGGTGCACATTAAAATGTTTTTTTTTAAGTTTATGTACTTACTTTTAGAGAGAAAGAAACAGACATCAGGGGAGTGGCAGTGAAAGAGGGGGAGAGAGAGAGAAGAGAGAGAGAATTCCAAGCAGGCTCTACACCGTCAGCATGAAGCCCAACGTGGGGCTCGAACTCACAAACTATGAGATCATGACTTGAGCCTAAACCAAGAGTCAGGTGCTTAACCAACTGAGGCACCCAGTAGTGCCCCACATTAAAATCTTTTCTGACCCAACACTAGAAAATGTTCTTTTTCTTATCTAGGAGGAGATATAGGAGTAATGATAGTTTAAATTGGAGTTATGAAATAACTGTAAACAATAGCACAAGAAGACTAATAGAAAAAAGCTAGACAGTATATTAGTTCCATCCATGTATGGTACCATCCATGTCCAGCAATGTGGTTTGGCCAGACAGAGCAGCCATGAAGATGACTTCAGTGAGGGAAGCAGGAATACTGTCAAGAGATCAGCAAGAATCCCCTAAGCCCCATCCCCAGGACAGGGACAAAATTTAAAGAATGCTTCTGGGATTAAAGGAAAGGGGTCTTTTGAAACTCATCCTAGAAGTTTACCTTGGAAGTGGATGATCTTGGGGTGCCTGGGCAGCTCAGTTAACTTAGTGTCCAACTTCCGATCAGGTCATGAACTTGCGGTTCAAGTGTTCAAGCCCCTTGTCAGGCTCTGTGCTAACAACTCAGAGCCTGAAGCCTGTTTCTGATTCTATGTCTCCCTCTCTCTCTGCCCCTTCTCCACTCAAACTCTGTCTCTCTCTCAAAAATGAATAAACGTTTAAAAAATTAAGAAAAAAAATAAGTGGGTGTTCTTAAATGCTCTGCAGGGGCAGTTCTTATGATAGAGGTAAATGTGGGCAGAGGAGTCATATGGATCTGGTCGTTTAGTGGGTAATTCTGGATACCCATTTAAACTTCAATTTCCCATAGCATAAAGTTAGAATAATAATAATGCTTACCACAGGGAACAATTGTTAAAAGTTACATAAGATAAAACTATTAGATGACAAACAATGCTTAATAAGTAGTAGCTATATTAATATTGTTATTACTATTACTGAATTTCTATTGAAAAATCATATAGCTGCTGAGAAAATAACCTTCTGATGCTTAGAGGTCCCTAAAGAAAAAGTGTCCATAGAAAACAATGATCTTAAGGATAAGAGAAATACGGTTAAAGACAGGACTGCAGTTTCAATTAGAATGGGATTGATATTGCCACCTCATTTAATGGTTGTAAGAGCTTCTGCCAATTATTCAATCTCTATGAACTTTGGATTTTATCTGTAAAATTTTATCTACTTTGAAGTTCTCATTGTATGGATTAAATGATATATGTTATATCAGAATTGTGTCACTCTGCCAGTAAGAACTTGCTAAATATCAGCTATTATTCTAGACATATTATGTTACATGATATAGATGATGAGCACTCTGCCCTGTTAGAGTGTCACCAATCTCTCATTAAGGATACAATCTAGTTCAGCTGCATAAAGGGCAGTGAATGAAATAACAACAGAAGGGGCACTGGGTCAGCAGTAGTGTTTTAATGTAGGTGACTCTAGTTTTGAATTTCTTTTCATCCTAAAGGAAAATTAAATCAGGACATGTTCCTGGAGCCTCTAGATAGATTTGACCACATTTCATCATGAACATTCAATCAGATTTTATTTTGAAATATTCACATTATATATGTTACCTAGACTTTGAATCTATAGAAGATACATTTCATTTGGCACCAAAGATTTTAAAAAATTTTATTCTTTGGTCAATTATGTCTGGTTTTCTTATTTTTTTAAGTTATAGAAATACATTAATTTTCAAAGATCTAAATTGCAGGACATACTGTAGCAGTTTGGTGGTAGTGTTAGGAGCAAACAATCTTTACTGACATCTTTCTCACATACACACACACACACACACACACTGTGCGCTTTTGGTTCAATACTGAGCTTGATTTTCTCTTAATTACCTATTTTATAATTCTATAGATTGTAATTCAGAAGAGTTGCAAATAATTACTACCAGTGGAACAGAAAAACACAAGTATAATTCCCTTGAAGAGATTAGTCGCTTTTATATATAACCTACAAATTTATAACATTACATTATCTCAAATGGTTTTTGAACTGGCTTCAACATCTTCCTGATTACCACCTGAAAGAATGGGTTGAATAAAGCCTTGGCTACATGTTCTTTCTATATTTGCACAAGTCGTGCCTTTTAGCATCTTGAAAATCACTCTTTAACACCTGTACATTCTCGTTACAATACCACCAATTCAAGATCTAAGATTCTCTACTCCTTTTCAACATAACCTGAAAACTGTGTCATGGTAACTCCTCATGAAGCTTATAGAATTAAAATTTGGGGAAACTCAAGTAGTCAAATAAATAAATAAATAAATACTAAATATAAGACTGAAAAGATACTCTGAGTGGAAAAGCACATCATCTTGTTTTACTCAGATTATCTAAAATATGTATAAAAGTGTATAAAATATATATAAAATAAATGTATTTTTAAAAGCAGATGCTTATATAACAGGATAGATTATATTATCCAGATTACTACTTCTATTGCCATTGTTCTCTCCTACAATACAGACTCAAATTTTTATTTTTATTTTTTTAATGTTTATTTTGAGAGAGAGACAGAGTGAGTGGGGGAGAAACAGAGCAGAAGAGAGAATCCCAGGTGAGCCCGACACTGTTACTATGGAGCCTGACGCAGGGTTTCGTCCCATGAACCAAGAGATCATGATCTGAGCCAAAATCAAGAGTCAGACACAGCCAAATGAGTCAACCAGGTACCCACAGACCCTAAATTTTAACAGTTTAGGAATCATCCTTAATATACCTCCAGTATCACACTGTCCAACTGTTCAAATTAATTATTTTTCTTTGGGAAAGAAAGAAACACTTTTTTCTAAAATTTCTAGATTAGTTAAGAGCATTCCCCAAGTCACCCTATCTGGAAACAAGGACCTCATGCAGCATGGACCATCTGCTTGACCATGCAGCAAATATTTATAAAGTACAAACCTGTGCAATGCCTTAGGTATACTGGTACAGATAATAGATATTGAAGAGCCATAGATAACGAGATCTACATATACTATTTCTATTTAACATTTATTCAAAATAGTATTTGAGGACAATATCCAAGATGCTGAAACAAAGTAACAAAAAATTCATGGTGGGAAAATAATTCAGACAAGATAACCAGAAAAGGACTCTCTGAGGAGGTGACGTATGAATGAAAAACTAAAGGAGAAATTAGGCTTGATAAGAACACTTGCTCAGTTCTGGAAAAATGTGGGCTTAACTAAAGGAGTATATAAAGCTTGGTGACTAGAATTTAGTAGGTTGAAGAAATGTCAGTGGGAGGGTAAAGAAATCTATTAGGCATACATAGGAATACCGTCTGACTTTCAAAAGTAGTTTGTCGGAAAATATCTTCCTGAAATCACCAGAGTGTCTGACACCATTCAAGGTGCCAGGGATACAATAATGAATTAAAAATATATATAATACAATAGGGTCCCAGAGTTCATGATATGTATAGTATACTCTAAAGAGAGACATTAAATATTTATTTACAATTAATAAATTATTAGTGCGTAAGTGTAATTTTCCTTTCTCAAAAGCAGACACACACACACACACACACACACACACACACACACACTCCCCCACTACACCTTCAAACATAGCCTCAGGCCTTCCTAACAGAGCAATCCGTGCTTTTCCAAATAGTTTTGTTACCACAGGAAAAGCCATCTCTATTCCCTGTATCAGGAAGAGAGTCTTTATAGTCTCAGTCATTCCTACTGGTCTCTTCCCTTTGCCAGATTGCTTTTTATCTATGCTTTGGATATGCTAAGCAAGACCTATGAAAAATTGGCAGGAGCTTCTAGGAAAAGTTCTCTTACTCTAGAAAAAAGGCAAAGGAAGAGATAGTCCTTATTCTGTCTCTGGAGATTGTCTGGATGTGCAACAATCTGTAAATCATCTCAAAAGAATCACAGAAAAGCTAACATCATTTTCTGTTGTACTTCTCATTTTGTGAAATATTAAAGTTCCTGAAGCCCACTGAGTTAGGGTTTTTAATGGTGTCAAACATCCTAACTAAAGGCGACTAATCCTTATGTATCTGACTCCCAAATAAGTATTAAATAAATATATATCTATCTCTACTTCCCCTATTTTGACTCCTATCCCTACAATCTCTTAACCTGGATTCCAGAAGAAGTACCTTATTTTGATCCCCATCTGAAGCATTCTCCAATTAAAAAAAAAAAAGAAATACTATTTTGTTCCCACCACTCCTCAGTTCACAACCTTCTAATGTTTTATCATTCCTTGCAGAATAAATTCCAAATCCCTAGCATAGTTATGAGACCTTGCATTATATATCCAATCTTCCTTTCTAACGTCTTCTCTCATCATTTCATCTTACAAATTATGCATTCCATCAACCATCCACTACTGGGGGCTCAATATCCTGTTTGCTGATAACAGTTGTAGTAATGATGGCCTCTACTCACTGGACCATTTCCTGATGCTATTCCTGATGCTAAATAAAACACTCTAGATGCTCAATGATCAAAGCTAAGAAATCAGAAATTATAAAATTTAAGAAAATAACAAACCTAGAAAAAGGTGTGTTAGTTCCAATTTACCAATAAGAAATAATGCTAAATAAAATTCTTAAAACTACATAACTAATGAGTGGCAGAGCTGGAATATGAATCCAGATGAATCTGTTTCCAAGGCAAACGGTTCTGTTTGCTACACCATGCTGTTTCCCTAGATCTCCCTATGAAACGGATTTATCTACTCATCAGAAGGATTTTAAAGCTATTGAAATTCTTAAAAGAGAACATTATGATATCTCCTACATATTGGGACTCACAGGAAGTTTACAGCTACGCAGTGCAAATGGTTTGCAGATGGCCCTGTGCCTGCACACTCACTCACTGTTCTTAGATGTTGGCAGTGTTAGGCATCTATCATGCTCATGAAGGGCAAGAGCGACTATAATTGGCATCTCAGGTTTACTGTATCAGGGCCATCATTTTGTTCGAGACTCTAACCTTCCTTTTGCTCTAAAGTCTCATTTCAAGCCAGAGCAACACACATCAGGATTAAAGGTAGTGAAGCCTATTGCTATTCAGAGTGTGGCCCACAGACAATAACAGACCTTCTGAACCCAGACCTTCTGAAATGGAATCCTCACCTTAAGGAAGCTTCAGGTGATCAGCATGTAAATTAGTTTTTTAAGCACTAATTTAGAGATCTAAAAGATATTCTAGATTCTAGCTATTCTGTATAAAGCCTTCTTTGTTCCCCAAAATACTATATATATATATATTTTTTTTTTGAGAGAGAGAGAGGGAGTGAGGGAGCACAAGCAGGGGAAGGGGAAGGGCAGAGAGAGAGAGAAACAGAGAGAGAGAGAGAGAGAGAGAGAGAGAGAGAGAGAGAAAGGGAGGGAGAAAAAGACTCCCAAGCAGGCTCCACCCTCAGCATGGAGCCTGACTGGGGAGTCAACCACACAACCCTGAGATCATGACCTGAGCTGAAATCAAAAATCACACACTCAACCAACTGAGCCACTCAGGTGCCCCCAAAATCCTGTTCTTAAAATTCCACTTCCTAACCTCTCTATAAAGCTAACCTCAATTACGATATTCCTTTGAGATAGATTATATGTTAATTATTCAAATCATAAAAATAAAATATAAAATTTAAGCAATACTTCCTTTTCATAAAAGAAATAAGTGAAGCAAACAGAAATAAATCAATTATGTGGTTTATCACATGATGTATAGCCCAGCTGTAATTTTTTTCTACTTTTTACATTTATTTTCTCTGAAATTCACATTTATATTAAAGCTAGGCCTATGCAGAGGTAGTTAAAGGCAGAGGGTTTCCTCATTTGATCCACTAGAAAAAAGAGCTAGAAACTTCCCTTTGCACAGTGGTATATCAATTCAAATCTATAATGAAAGATTAGCTAAGAGGATTTCACCATAAAAAATCAGGAGTTTTACATCACTATTTTCAACATCATTGTATTTTCAAAGTAGAATGGTATATGAATGAAACCTCATTTTATTTTAATATCTAAACCATATTTTCCTTCCTAAGACCTGTGAAAAAAAGAACAAATTCCCATATGCATTGTCTGTAAGAGAACAAACTCACATAAGGACGTGTAAAATGTGTGCCTTTTTGGCCGTGACTACCTAAGTAATGTGACGGGGAGGATAAAACATCCCATTTTTTCCCCACAATATTGACTTAATACAAGCTGTTTTCAAATGTGTTTTCAGGGAGTCAACATGAAAATATATGAAAGTAAATATCGGTTTTGTGGCTCTTTTAGTTCATGTAAATAAAAACATCCTGCAGCTTCTATCTCTGCACACCTAAACAGACTTTCATTAATTTTGGAGTTAAGTGTAAAGGCAGGAAATGGCACAATTTTACCAACTCCTCATCGGCCCTACTTCCTTGGGAAGAATACTGTTCTTAAACGGAATCAAGCCCTTCAAAGTAATCAAATGAACTAAATTCCTAGACTATACCATACATGTAAAATTGTTTTCTAATCTGCACTGAGATCCTATTCAATGAAGCCATTTTCTTATCAAACCATAAATTTGGGAACAAAATATTGTATGTTAACATGGTACTATGAGCATTTTAATTCTGTGAGGGCCAAAATAATGATAAACATGGATAATAGTAATAATCCCTTCCCCAAAGAGTCCTAGAAATCCTAATTTACTGACTGGTAGCTACTTTCACTAAGTAGAAATACAGTAATTTAATAATCTTACCATAGCAGTTTTCACTGAAGAAAATTAACTAATTCATTATTGCTTATAATTTGCTGAGGCATAGCTGCCATATTTGTAAAATCAGCAGGTTCTGAAAAAAATACAAGTTTTTAAATGAATGTTCAATTTCCCCCTAAACACATAAATGATACAATTACTTAGCTCCCTCTAGTGCCAATTTCTAATATAAACTTAATTGTAATAACTATATTCACCATGCAATTTTGGAGCAAATGAAAATTTTACTTGGCAATAATTAACAAGCAAACTTTCAAGGGTTTAAAAGATTGAGTTTGGGATCAGAACCAAACAGCATGCCACTGCTGTATGTAGGCTCGTGGCTGTAGTTAAAATAATTGTCATTTTTCACAAATGTCATTGACATGCTCCGATGAAAAACAAGTTCACCAAGGTAGTAGTAAAAGAACGTTGGTAAGAGAAATTAAGGTTTACCATTGAATGCTTTGTACACCTAATTTAGCTATAATAATCTCATTTAACTTGTGGTTTGTATGCATCATTATTCAAACAAACATTGAAAACTTCCTGAAGAAAGACACCATAATGTATCTATCAAGGTACACAGGAATAAAATTTAATTTATAATTGTACCTAAAAATGGAGCAATCAGGGTATATGGATTTTTTAAAAAACCTAATAATCAAAACATCTGACATAATAAAATTACTTACTAACATATATATTTCCTTAGATTTTTCTCTGAGGATTAAGCATATCCCATCCATGAATTTTATCTTTAAAAGGAATGTATGTGACTTTTAATAGATAAATTGGAATGTACTGAGTGCATTTAAAGACAAAGTGATTCAATTTGTAGAAAAAAACAGTCACAA
The DNA here is from genome assembly GCF_006229205.1 of Suricata suricatta. Classification (NCBI taxonomy): domain Eukaryota; kingdom Metazoa; phylum Chordata; class Mammalia; order Carnivora; family Herpestidae; genus Suricata; species Suricata suricatta. Next base: position 80,561,489 of record NC_043702.1, on the reverse strand, counting down.
ATAGAATTCCACTCAGTAAAAAGTTGTAATAAAACTAAAGAGTATTCTAAGGAAACTGAAATTTTCAGAACACCACGGATTCGTTTATTTTATATTATAACATAAGGGCTTAAGTGAGACAATAGCAAGGATTTTGAAATCAGATGATATACACGTGGTTAATAAAACTAAGTGCTAACTGTACGTCTCTGTAAAATGGAGATATTGCTTCCTATCAATAAGGTTGTTATGAAAATTAAAAAAGATACTTTTACATGAAATACACAGCCCAACAGTGATAACTAGTAACTTTCTTCTAATACGCTGGTAATAAAAATATTCACAGAATAAAAATAATTTATAATTGAATTATACTTGTGGTTATTGAGAACATGATCTTTATTCCTAACATTTTTTTAAATTATCTTATTTTTGTTTCAATAAACATTTTTGTGGTTATTGAGAACATGAACTTTATTCCTAAAGTTTTTTTTAATTATTTTATTTTTGTTTCAATAAACATTTTTCTGTTCTATAGGGAGCAAATAACTACAACTGGTAGTATTTTATGCTAAAAAAAGGTAAAATTAAAATAAGTGGTCTTTTCTCGTTACTTAGCTACACTCTTGTCTTATTTACCTGCAGCCATAAAACCTCTTAATTACCACTGTTCATTGTTCTCAGCGTTCGCTTTCTCATTAACTGATTTTGGAAACTATCAAGAAGAAAACTAAATACTTTTTTAAGATTTTATTTTTAAGTTATCTCTATGTCCAACGTGGGGCTCAAAGTCAGAACCCCAAGATCAAGAGTCACACACTCTAATGACTGAGCCAGCCAGGCACTCCATAAAAACAATACAAGTTTAAGAAAAGATGCTCCCTTGTGTAGAACTGGAAATATAAGTTAGGCTTATTTTCCAGTAGAAAGCTGAAAAATGATTTTTTAAACAAACAGTGCTACAGTGAATCAAAGGAAATTTATGTATGTATGTATGTATGTATGTATGTCTTTATTTATTTATTTTCCAGTTAAGCTCTATGACCAATCTGGCGCTTGAACTCACTATGCAAGATCAAGAGTCATATGCTCTACTGACTGAGCCAGCCAGGTGCCCCTGAAATGTGATTTTTTAAATTTTTTTATAAATTTAAATGACTCCCAGAGAACTATCAGCCCTCTCCAGACCCTGGTAAATGGAATGTACAAATTCTTCGGGAAGAAAAAAACTTAGTTTAGGTTTTATATCTTTAACATAAGAAATTATTTCATTATTCCTGATTTTCAGCCTTAAGAAATTTCAGATCACTATGATATTTGGCTGAAGAGAACATAAAAAAACACAGTGAAAAGAAAAGGCCAGGTATTTGGTCAGAGAACGTTGGCAGAATCGAGTTGTGGGATGATGAATTCCATGGGTGCCTACGGTAAACTCGGCTGGTGGAGCCTCTACCTCAGCAGAGAATCAGGTAACCCTGGTCTATCTACGGATAGACTAGAGGTCAATGGCTACTGAGATGCCTACATTCACTCAGAATTACCCTTGGCGTTAGCTGGCTGGCTCAGTCAGTTAAGTGTCCACTTCTTGATTTTGACTCAGGTCATGATCTTTTGGTTCGAAGCCCTGCTTCAGGTTCTGTTCTGGCAGGGTGGAACTTGGGATTCTCTCTCCCTCTCTCTCTGCTCCTCCCCCACGCTCTCTCCCTCAAAATAAATAAGTAAATAAACACACACACACACACAAACACACACACAGAATTACCACTTAACCAAAGTTCAGTTTCTTGTTCCACCACCTTGTCTGCATAAGCATGGTTTTGACTATAATCAGAACCTTTCATAGAACAAGTTCACTTCACTTTCCTTTATAGATAGAAGCCACATGTTTAGAGCTGTCCTTATTACACAGTAAGTTATTGCCTAGGAAACACATTTATCGCTGAATAGAGGGAAAGCTGCATATTATCTGGAACAGTCAGGATAAATTTCACTTCATATTTCCTTTTGTCTTTTGAGGCCTCTACTACAGAAATAGGAGTTCATTACTATGGAGAAATATAAGAACTATGTTTTAAAAACACATTTGGGGAGCTCAGTTTCACAGTTTTGCTTCTGTCATGGCTCAAGCCTGTATCACAGGAAATTTGAATGGAAAGGAATATGGGAACTCCTTTACGGCCAGATCACTAGATACTGGTACCAAGAGCAGTAAGAAAAACAGTGATTCAGCTTTGTTTGGTCTCATGTTCTCAGAATTCTCTTTGTAGTAACTCATTTAGTCCTCCCAATAACTTTATAATTTAGCTCTTATTATCTATTTACAAGTGAGTAAAAAGAGATACAGAGAAATTGGGTCACTTGAGCAAATCCACACAATCAATAAGTTGAAGGGGGAAACTGAATAACAAGGCAATAGGACTCCAGAAACGGAGTCCTCAGCTGAGGAAGTAGGGCTCTGAACAATACATGAAAGCTCTCATCAACAGCATGATAACATAATCAGTAATAATTATTAAAAACCACAATACCAATTTACATTTCTTTGATAACTGACAGTTTTCAAAGAATATTAATTTCTGTATCTCATGTGATCCTCACAAAACAGTGAGGCAGATACATCTGTCATATCACTTCTCTTAAAAATGAGGTCACAGAAGTGTTTCTGTGATTTTCCTAGGTCTTCCTCCTGAAAGTCTGAGGAGTAATATAAAGAACTAAAGGGTTTTTGCTCACAATCACCAACAGTTTATGCCTGCAGTCACAAAATAACACAATTTTGAGTTTTATTAAAGAGTTATCACATTGAAAACTAGACAAATCTACTTTTAAATGGATATTCATGTAAGAATGTTTAATATTGAAATCTTAGCTAAAATGCATAAACCCAAATGTTACCAACATGTAGTCCTTTCATGCTCCTAACAGTGCCCCTAACAGTCAGGAAGCCTATCACCATAAGCGCAACACCAAAAATGAATCTCTCTCTAAAATGCTTTCTGAATAGTATAAAAGTTAACCCAGGTAATGAAGCAATGATTTTATTAGGAACTAATTGTCTTTCCTGTTTCCAATGAACATATTTAATGAGTTGATGAATCCTGAAACTCAGGTGTTCAAGGCTAAATTACACCCATAATTTCTAAAATGTGTATTTTTTTCAACATAGAAGTAACACCTGCTGCTAAGTACAAAAATGATTAGCCACAAACCAACCTACTATAGAATATCAAAATGCATTTACCCAATGAAGAACTAATGGGAATTATGCAGATTATATTTCCTTCCCCGCTGAAGGCAACCAAGCTTCACGTCAATAGCAAAATGAAAATATAACTCAAATATGAAACAATATATACACGAAGACATAACCAAATCTCTTTCTGATTATTTTTAGACACGTTTCTTTTTCACATAATTATTTGGTAACAAAGAACTGAAATAAAGATTTAGAGCATCGGTGTGTACCTGAAGAGCTCTAAGTAGTAATCAACTAAGAATATTACTCAGATACTTCATACCAAAATGCACATTTGGAATTATAATGTAGATTGTGCATGCTAACAGAAACCAATTTTTTATAATGCCTTATCATAATTAGATTTATTCTGCACTATTCTGCTGATAACAAAGAACTATGAAGAGTAAGAAATCAACTTTGGGAGGTAAAATGAATTATCTAAATTCTTTTTCTATAGTACTAAATGCTAAATTAAAATATAACGTTATTTCTTTGGAATCTGTGTGATTACATAATATGTTATAAAGGTAACTGTTGTTTTTTGTTTTTTGTTTTTGTTTTTTTTAAGTAGCTGCCTTTCTTCTTTAGGTAACTTTATCCAAAACAGAAGCACAGAGATGAAGCATGCCTTTCTATCTCCCCATCGTCATCTTTGTGCAGATGAGTGCCAGCATCAGTGCAGCATCTATAATAAAATATCTGCTTTCACTCTGAGCAACTGGCAGAGAAGAAAACAAGCATCTTTTGAAACTGAAGATATTCAGCATATATTAAATTTAGTTATCTAGATATATGTTTCTATTGCTGAAGCTTCAGGACATATTTGCAAATTTTAAAACTACCACCTAATCATTTTGTTGAAAAAAAACAGCAATAGCTAGAGATTGCCCAAATCATAAAGTCCTTTGCACAAACTCTGGGAACTGTCTTGACCACAGAATCTCTCCTCAAGCAACAGCAGGGAGGAACAGATGGGCCATACCATGCTTTTAAATGTCTATAGGTTTGGATTCTGTTTGAAAAGCTGGCAAAAGTAACCAGAAAAAATTAACAAGATTTAATTTCATCGAATGCCATTATGATCATTTATTCAATAGTGGAAAGAAAATATCCATCAAGTAAACAAAAAGGATTGTAAGATCAAGAGTTTGCAGAATCTACCATTTCTTATATGGTAAAATGATCAAAATAAACAGATATATTAAAAAGTGTTGCTTTTTAAAATCAGAAAGATAATAGACACGAAAGATAATAGAGCTGGCCTTCTGAAAATATGATAAATAATTTTATTTATTGCCCAACAGTTGATTATTATTTGTCTTTATCTAAACTATATTAATTTTGTTTGTTTTTGATGCTGACATTCTCCATATTTATTGCACAAATTTGCTTCACTAATCTTACATGTAAAAGAATTTAGAAATCTAAAAGCTAACCAATTATAAATAAATCACCAACGTTGAAATTTACAGCTGATTAGTAAGCTTGAGAGTGTACTATGAAGTTCAATTGAATCTCACTAAACACTGAAATAATTCATTTGATTTTAAACCATCCACTCCGGTAATAGGAAGTTTTACACTCATTGTACAGGGCACTCTAGATCATTTAAATACATTCTTAATAATAAAGGCTGACTTTTAACTAGTATCTACAAACCAACGTACGAAATAGCAGTTGTGGCATCGGTTTTTTTTGCCATTCAATTTAAACCCTTAAGTAAGAAGTGTTCTTCGGTTTAAGCCGACCCACTGAGGACAAATCACCCAGATGGCCCTAGTGCCAATTCGGCAAATATTAAACTGCTTACGGCAATGAGTCAACTGTAGGACTGATTAATTGATTTAGTCACATATTCAAAACTTTTGCTTCTTATCCCATTAAAAGTAGCACTAATGAGCGGTGTCTGTGACCTTCCAGTGAGAAGCCTCAAGTTCCACAACCCCTCAGTATTTACCACCCAAATTTAATCTTTTTAATGGACACCTTAAAAGGGATCTGATAGAAAATACTAAGAGCCGCTCAGATACTAAAACACTTAGGGAGGCTTTTGATTAATGTTGCATGATTAATCAATTGATTAATATAGTTTTCAATACAGATGTTAGGACACTGTCTACTTTAATCAACCATTCTGAAAATAGTGAAGATAAATGCCATACTTTTGTGTCTGCTTAAAAAAAATCCTTTCTTCAAAGGTTGTTAATTATGACATAAGCCTTATTTACCACATTCAAATTTTATCTAATGTCGACATTTTTATACATAGGAACCATTAATGAGATAAGTGGGATCCTTTTGGCAAAGCCATATTTTAATCACTTTAAAAATAATTTATTTATCCAATTTATGGACATTTTCCTTAATGAGAAATTATTTTGGAATAATGCTGCAGAATGCATTAAAATCTTAAAGTTTTTATTATTATTTTCCAAGACTGTAATTTGTGATGATGCTTTCCACCATACTAAAACTGAAATCTTTATTCCAGTCAAAAATAATCACCCTGTAATTACCGTGACAAACTGCCCAAGCTGTATCATCGTGGCCATTTCAACTAATGATATTGTATTAGAATGCCTAGCAATAGACTTCAAATGGAAAATATAATTATGTGCATTAGTTTGTCTAAGCATTTATAAGATCACATATCCATCAGTTTTCAGGTCTCATAAAGAAAACCATACATCACTGTCACTGTGAGTTTTGTTATTGAAAGCAAAGGCCTTCGCAAACTGGGCTTAAGATGTGTATCTTAAATTTCACTTGTTTCGTGGATCACTAAAATCCCTGTAAGTTAAACCAGTACAAATGAGAAGAGCTTTTTTGTCTGGTGATGGGGGAACTCTGCACCACAGGCCACTTCACACTCTGACCGAATAGAAGAGTAGCCAGCCTGAGACACCTTAATCTAGCTTTTCCACACCTCTTAAATCCGAGGGAGTCTGGTTTGGTAGGAAAGCCCATGGAAATGCTTTAAAGTGAGGTATCGCATTAAAGGTTTTGTCCTGTTGGCTCCACTGACCTAAAAGAAATCAGGAGAAAAAAAAAAATCAACCAAAAATGAATGTCAGGGTGAGTTGTGACGGAGAGGGAGGAGGGACCCAAGACAGTTCTTTGAAAAATAGGCAATGAACTTAAATGCATGTATGATGAATGACAACATTAAAGTGAAAATATTGGTAACTAATTGACTGGACTGGAAATATGGGCCTGATACTCTGCACAACAAACTTTATAACCCTGGGAACGTTGTTCAGCCTCGTTGTCTCCCAATCTTCTCAGCTGTAAAATGAAGAGGTAGATGGACTTCTTGATCTTCTCTAGTTTTAACTTATTATAATGATGAGAGTCAAGGCTCACTTTAGAAAATATTTTCTCTAATCATTCAAATAAAAATATGCATTACAAAGTGAAACCTACTTGTGGATAATCAGAGAACTGTTTTAATTGACTGCAGAAAATTATCTACCAATAGGTGCATGAAGTTCCTTCTCTATCAGGAATAATAGTTACACAATATTACACTCACTTGTGCTCAAATTAGAAGGCTTGAACTTCTCATAGTGTGTGCTCTTTGTCTGTAGGCAATGATAATTTGTGTGTGATTTCCTCCTGAAACCTGTTACTTGTGTATGACTGAAAATGTGTTCAAATATATTCTAGCATCTCTAAATCTGTCTTCTACTAGTTCTGAAATGAGAAACTTCACCTCTATATGCTAGAAACCTGAGAAAAGTGGTTCCTAAAGAGCAGCACCACTGACATTTGGAACCAGATAATTCTTTACTGCGGGAGTGTCTTATGTATTGTAATATGCTTATTAGAATCGTTGGTCTGTATCCACTACATGCTGGTGATCCCCCCCGCCCCATGCACCACAGTCATAAAACTTGAAAAATGTCTCTCCAGACATAACCAACATCCCCCAGAGGAAAAAAATCTCCTCTGGTTGAAAACTATGGTCCTGGTTGAGAAGCAACTAGTGAAAATAGCATTTTGACCAAGGAATAGTGAAAGGCTCTGAAATCATAAAGGTATGCATTTTAAAATAATTCTAATGGCCACTTATTTATTTTTGTGTAACCACTTTATACAAAAACACGTAAAAAACGATTTATGTAACACAAATATTTTCCAGCACAAATGTGTGTTTCTTTTCTACTGCTGGATCTGGGGATGTTAAGTTCTGACTCTGAGAAAAATTTTAACTAGAATGTAATTACTTCGACCAATTTAAATCTAACTGAGAAGAAAAGGCCAAAGTCAAAGAAGCCAGGAAAACATTAAATTAGGTAAGATTTATCTAAGAAATGGAAGGATTCTTTTTTTTAACAGTTAATTATCTTGATTACTCAACTCAATTAAAATCCATATGACCTGACTTATGTGTATAACAATTGTCCATTGTCATGTGTATATAAATATATGCATACCAGCCTTTACATTTAAAAATTTTTAATGTTTATTAATTTTTGAGAGACAGAGTGTGAGTGGGAGGGCAAAAAGAGAGGGAGATACAGAATCTGAAGCTGGCTCCAGGCTCTGAGTTGTTAGCATTGAGCCTGATGTGGGACTTGAACTCACGAATCATGAGATCATGACCTGAGTCAAAGTCAGATGCTTAAGCAACTGAGCCACTCAGGGACCCCACCCTTCAAGTTTTAAATCAATACACTGTTTTTATAAGTTAGGAGGTAGCCTTCCTGTTTCATAGATAAGAAAGCGGAACTAATATTCCAATCCGGATTTTCTTTTTTTTCTTTTAAGTAAATATTCATATTTGAGAGAGGAGCATAAGAATGGGAAGGGGCAGATATACAAGCTCAATGGAATGAACATATTCAAATTTTTATATTCTAGTTCTTGAGGAATTTATACATGTTCTTAAGCTGGTATTTGCAAATGTTATTTTGTCCAAATGATCATAGAAGTGAGCTGAATTAAACATTCTACTGAAGAATTAGTACATGCCATATGCAGAGAATCAGTAGGGAGGTACAGAGGATCCTAAGCAGGATCTGCACTGACAGCAGTGAACCCAATGAGGGGCTCGAACTCATGAACCACGACATCTTGACTTGAGCTGAAGTTGGATGCTCAATCCACTGAGTCACCCAGATCTGTGTTTTCTACCTCAATGGTCTGTGTGTGATCTAAACCCACAGTCTTCAGCTAGGATATTTTATTAAATCCTCCCATTATTTCATACAGAAATTGTATCTATTTATTAAGCCAAATATTGGTCGACTTTGTTTACTTCAGCTGTATTTATGCCAAAAAAACAAAAAAATAAGTGATTTAACAATCTAAATTTTTGTACCACGATGTGCCTTGATTAAGAAACAAGAAAGAATTTTAAAAAATCAATTTTTTCTTGAGTCCATTAATCCACTAGTTCATGGTCTATAGACATGATGTGAAACTCTCTGAAATATTGAAGCACTGAGGTCATTATTATTAAATCCTCAAATTCCAGAACTTAATATGGCATTTTCTTGAGGTATTTACCAGGAGCTTCATTTTTTACTTTATGAGATCTGGTAGGATTGTGGGCTATATAGAACATGACAGTCATCTTATAACTCCATATCAAACATGTATGTCTACCATTGTAGAAGAACATTTCCTCTTCTCAATAGGAAATGTCACTATTCCTTTGACAATCTCATGCTATGCTAACATTAAATAACACTTAACAAAATTCAGCCTACATTGTATTATTTCCACATTTTGGCACTGTATACATTTGTCTATGCTTTCAACTCAAAAGTTGAGCAATATTGCTTGCTATATTTTGGTGCCAGCATAGATCTAAGCCATCCAAACAAGATTGTGTATTTGAACTGACAGAGAGTAAATGATTTGCATCTGGCATAACTGATGGTGGTGTCAAAACCTTGGAAGACAATTCATTGGTAAACATATTCCTCTGGATGCCTAGCCACACATGCCCAATTTCCTATCCAGGGATGAAGCCAGATCATTGCCAGAACAACGCAAAATATTTTATACAGATAATTCAAGAGATTATTTTGCTCTGACAGAAAACAGGGGGGAGGGGATATGGTAGAGTTTTCCTTATTGATGAGACAAGATAATTTTTCAACCTTCATTGCAGAAATTAAATTTCATGCAAAAATGCCTTTCTGACAACTATGGAGTTGATGAACTAGGAAGAATAATCACAAACAGCAAGCTAAAAAAAAATCAACTCAACAATTCCAAGATGTTATTGGTAAAAAAAAATACTTGAATCACGCCAGGATTAAAATGATGACAAAAAAGGAATTGAGCTTTAAGGCCTTAAAACATATGCTTGAAATACCCAGACCTCTCAAAAGAAATAGCTATAACTCTAGATACTACGCTCAATTCACAGTAAGCTTCCAATTCTTGTAGTTTTATGCTAGCAACCTTTTGAGATAAGAAGCTCAATGGAATGAACATACTCAAATTTCTCCAGAAAAATTCTTGAAGAATTTATGTATGTACTTAAGCTGGTATTTGCAAATGGTATTTTCTCTACATGATCATAGAACTGAGATGAATTAAACATTCCACTGACGAATTAGTACATGCCACATATAGGGAATCAATATCAAAATAATTCCAATTAAATGCATCATTCTTGCTATTAAGCTATATGCCCCATAACGTAATCTTTCTTTTATCATTTGGCTGACTTTCAGGATCTTGTGGATCAATCGATTGATCAAAAATAGCTATGGAGAGCCTTCTCTGTTGCAGACTCAGTGCTAGCTATTGAAGATATAAAGGAGACTAAGACATGATTTCTATCTCTATCCAGCTCGGAGTCCAGAGAGGATACCTAAGAAAACACTTTAAAAGTATGATGACAGGGCAACACACTATTCAAAATGATGTGGGCACAGCCTCTTCCTGCGTCCTTTCAAAGGATACGTCACCGGGACGTAATGGTAAAGCTGACTGACTGAATGCGGCCCTTTAAGAGTCTTCTGATGAGGCTGAAAATACATAGTCTAAAATATGACAGATTATTTTCAAGGGTCATATTTGTGTGGCTATAGTCAAATGATTATTATGCTGAAATTGTAAGCAATGATGAGGCAACCCCCTTAATGTGGCTGTATTTGCAAATGGAGCCTCTAAGAAAGTAATTAGGGTCCAATGAGATGACAAGGTGGGGCTCTGATCCTTTGTAGAAGAGATACGAGAGGAGAGGAGTCTGTTCTTTGTCCTTCGGCTCACAAAGAAGAGGCACACAGTGACATGGTGGCCACCTACAATTTAACAGAAGAGGTCTCAGCATAAAAACTACCTTCACGGCACCTTAACGTGGAACGTCCCGCCCTCCGAAACAGTGAGAAAGTGCTTTTTTGTTGTTAAAGACACCTCGTTTGTGGTAGTTTGTTACAGCAGCCAGAGCAGACTAAAACAGTGAGATTTCAGGTGCACTGAAGGATAAATCAAAGTTTTCCTTCATAACGGGAACATGAATGGGGAGAAGAAGTAGATGGAGAATGGAAGAGAGATAAAGAAAGAAGTAAGAAATGAAGGGCCAAGAGCAGTCTGAGCAGAAGAGTCACGGGAAACAAAGCAGGGCTATTCAAGTATACTTGATGGGAGGTAAAAAGTGGGCAATGTGGCATGCTCTTTAAAAAATATATCAACTTTATGATGTTAAGGCAGGTAGTAAACAAACAGATGAAATATATTATAAAAGTGTGAAATATTTGCCTTGGAAAATGAAAAAGTAAATGGATCACAAATCACTAACAGCCAAACAGCATTATTAGCATTCGGCAGAGGTTGGGAACAGATTTCTAAGGACTAATGAGTTTCTGTTGTTGCTGGTGGTGGTGGTGGTGGTGGTGTTTTCCATGTGGAGCAAAAGTAGAGAAAGCAGAAGACCGGATTGAGTAGGTGTCACCAGCTAAACCCCAGGAGAAGTACAGGCCTCATTTACATAACACGCAATGCATGTACAGACATGTTTCCTTAAGGCACGTGTACAATCTTGTGTCTGTCAACATACAATGACAAGGCATCCCTATCTAAATATTCATCCAAACCCTAAATAAAAGGAACCCATTCACTGTTGCTCAGGGAGTCTCAGCTTTGGAAGTCATTCCCTGTGATCTGCTTATTTGCTGTAAATCAAGCTTAATTTGTGAGACAACTCTACTCGGTGTAATTTCTACTTGTGATTCACCAAGGAACGAGAACTCACTAAGGTTACTAGTTTAGTTACACAAGTATGGAAACTGGTGGGCATCTGTGGCAGAACCAGGAAGTGAGGTTACTGTGGGTAATGGAAAGAGGGCTGCCTGGCTAAGTCAGTGACCGGGGGTAGTACAGAAGAAAACTGAAGGCAAGCAGGAGAAAGGTAGGAGAGAAATTGAAAACATAAAAAGGCTAAAAGAAGATATTAGGATGAAATATGGAGGGAAAAATATTTTATTTATCAGAATTAAGAAGCAGGAAGAAATTTTGATTAAATGAGAATTTATTTTAACTTGATAAGTACAGCAGAGACTAGTGACCTCATCACCACACCAGTTTCTTTCTCTTTTTGGATACCCACGTAAAGTACAATTCCCATCTGGCTAATATAGCATTGGAAGAATTGATACAAGTGACACTCAAGAATGGCCTATAAAAACCTCCCTAATGGGATTCCCACATCTTTGCCCTTCATGACGACCTTGGAAACCATGTCATGAAGACGCAGAGCCATTAGATGGTAGGGGACTCAGAGCCACAGAGCCACCTGTTTTCATCAATGTTGCTTCAATTATTAATATAGGAAGAAATATGGACATATCTGAGATGTTTCCAGTGGATTATTTTCTGTAAATATCATAAGAATATTTTTCAATTTCTATCATACAAATACTAAATAAGCTAATTTCCCATCTACTCTAGTGATGTCACAACTATACACAGTCCACCTGGGAATTACTGGGTGACATTTTCTTTTTTTTTTTTTTTAATGTTTTATTTATTTTTAAGACAGAGAGATTCAGTTTATTTTTGAGACAGAGAGATTCAGAGCATGAGCGGGGAGGGTCAAAGACAGAGGGAGGCACAGAATCGGAAGCAGGCTCCAGGCTCTGAACTGTCAGCACTGAGACCGATGCGGGGCTTGAACCCATGAATGTGAGATCATGACCTGAGCCGAAGTTGGAGGCCCAACCAACTGAGCCACCCAGGCACCCCTGGGTGACATTTTCATATGAGATCTTTTGGGAGTTCAAAAGAGGGTTATTCTTGTTTTTAAAACGTTTACGTATTTTTGAGAGAAAGAGAGAGAGCAAGCACAGAGGAGTGGCAGAAGGAGACAGAATCTGAAGCAGGCTCTGAGTTGTCAGCACAGAGCTGACCCTATTCCCTTGGGTCAAACTGGACCCTAAAATACCAGCCAGTGTTTCACTCTCCCACTCCCATTCTGGTAAATAATTAAAGGTTGAGCAACTGGGCCCTAGAAAGACCCTAAGAATGTAACTGCAATAACGAACATTGTGACCTAAACTTGTTTTTCAAGATTCTGTTAACCAACCCCACACTTTTTATAAGACCTGGCCAAGGCAAAGTCCAAGGTAAGGTTAAAGTCACCTAGCCCTTAGACACCTATACTTAGGTGTCTTACCATCATTGGTCATTTTAAAAGACTAAGAACTTTAAAATAATAGGTTCTCGCCAAAACTAACATCTGTATATTACAATGTAATTGGCTATAATGAAATGCTGTAAATTGTAATTGGTTAACTACATGATGACCCATTTTGCCTCCCAAAACCCTAAGCTCCGGGCTCTCTTCTGAGGACTTCCAGTTACCCAGGAGAGCTGTTCCGCTAACTAAAATAAACCCATTAAATAAACCCATTAACTAACTCCAACCAACTCCTTTTGTGTTCCTGGATTCTACTCTTGATGATTCACACCGGGGACAAAGAAGTCTAACACATGAGATCATGACTTGAGCCGAAGTTGCCCCCTTTTTTGGTCCTTTTTTTTTTTTTTTAGTGTTTATTTATTTAGAGAGAAAGAGAGAGAAAAAACAAGTAGGGGAGGGGAGCGGGAGAGGGCGAATTTCAAGCAGGCTCCATGCCCAGTGCAGAGCCCAAGAGGGGACTGTATCTCATGAAGTGTGAGTTCATGCCTAAGACTAAATCAAGAGTCAGATGGTCAAACTACTGAGCCACCCAGGTGCCCCAAGGTTATTCTAATGATGGCAATGAACGGCTTAGCCAAGTATAATGACATATTTATTGGGGAAAAAAGTTAACTCAGAATGATCAAGCTATCTTCCTAACACAGTCCTCATTACCCTCCAGACATCCCTCCAAACCTGGGTGGGAATGAAATTGTGACTGCATAAGGCTCAGAGAGGGAGAAGCTCCGAGGAGAGACTTAATTTACCTCAATTCTACTCTGGAGGCTTCTGAGCAGTTTCCCCCATTCAGTTTTCACCACGCCTTTGAGGGACACAAACAAAGCTGTGTTTAAAAAAAACAACCTAGGGTCTCATAACCATTCTTCCTTTTAGCTTCTTAAGTGGTTTTCTAAGCATATTTTACAGCTTGTTCCTCCAGATAAAAGGAGACAACATAAAAAAAGCAGCCTCTAAAGCTCCATCCTTTCTCTTTTTCACTTAGAAGGCAAAGAATGCACGCCAATGCTAATGGAGTGCCTTTGCATAAACAAAGGAAAACACTGAGGAAGTCCTTATTCCTGAACCTCAAAAGTGGCAAAAATAAGTTTTTTTGTTCTGCTGCTTCTCATCCAGCTAACCTCCACAGGCTCTCTTCGCATTTTCCCAGTCTCCCTAATTTTTCTGAAGAGTGGTCCCCAAGGAAGGTGAGAGAGGGTGTAGAAGCTTCAGCCAGAAGACCAACTGTGAACTTGAGGGAGGAAGACAAGTTCTGCCTTCTGTGGGCACTCGGCAAGGCCAGGGCTGAAGACGGTGCTGTGCTTTAAGAGAATTTGTGTTTTGGAGTCACTGAGAATTTGTGTTTTGGAGTCACTGAGAATTTGTGTTTTGGAGGTCCCAAGTCAGATACCTCATTCTATCATAAGAGAACTGTCCCCACAGGGGCACATGGGTGGCTCAGTCCCTTAAGCATCCAGCTCTTGATTTTGGCTCAGGTCATGATCTCATAGTTGGTAGGTTCGAGCCCCACATGGGGCTCTGTGCTGACAGTGTAGAATCTGCTTGGAATTCCCTCTCTCTCTCTCTCTCTGCCATCCCAATTTGTTCTCTCTCTTTCTCTCTCAACTCTCAAAATAAATAAATAAACTGAAAAAGAGAGGAAGAGAACTGTTACTCTAGATAAGTCAGTTCCCTTCCTTAAATCTCCATTTTTCCTTTCTAAACTATGCAAAAATTAATATCCATTTCACATACTTGTTTTAAGAATTAAAACTCACAAATATAAGCAATGTGCAGTGCCTAATAAGGGACGTATTAAAAAAGAACTGGTTTACCCAATCAGCACACATCTGAGCACCTTGCTTTGTAAGCTTCTTTAAAACAGCAGTAAAGGGGGTGCCTGGGTGGCTCCGTCAGTTGGGCATCCAACTTCAGTTCAGGTCCTGATCTCACAGTTTGTGAGTTCAAGCCCCAGTTGGCTCTGTGCTGACAACTCAGAGCCTGGAGCTGCTTCGGATTCTGTGTCTCCCTGTCTCTCTTCCCTTCCACTGCTCCCACTCTGTCTCTCTCTCCCTCTCTCAAAAATAAATAAAACAGCAGAAAAGTGATAGGGAAACATCATGATGGTATATGGGATTCCTCTGTACTATCTTTATAACTTTTCTGTAAATCTAAAACTATTCCAAAATTAGAACTGAGTGTTAAAAATAAAAAGCAGAAATTCAACAGCTGCATATATCTAATAAGCATAATAGCATATTTATTCTCTATGGAGTTTGCCAAAATAATTTTATAGTAGATGGGAAACCTGAAGGTGAATTTAGCTAATACGAGCGTATGCATTTTAAATAGCTCCTCACAGCGAAGATTTTTCGGTCAAGCCTGCACAATTTGGAAATAATCTGCTTTGGCAGAGATGAGAGTCTGGGAAATATACCACTAGAATTTCCTACAGATCCATTATCCACTGATCTGAAACTTTGTCAACAAGATGTGTTGTGAAACTTAGAATTTTTCAAGTTCTAGAAATTTTTCACATTCTAGGAAAGAATCACAAAACTTTCTACATGAGGTTTGGGGCAGCACCTTATAAATGTATTAGTAATTAGAATTAGTAATTCTCCAGTAAAACTATGAATAGTCAGGTAAATGAGACAAAGAATATAATCTCACATTAGGTCAGCTCCAATTTTTGCCCCCCAACAGTCATTTATTTCAATACAAAACTTTGGGACTTAGGTATCTTAGACAACACATTGCAGATACACAGCCTGAGAAAATCCCTAAATTATCAACAACCAATATTTGTTTCTTTGCTCCCTCACAACCTGTATGCAAGTCCTTAGAAGGAGACAGCTCTCACCTCAGAAGTAGCAAATAAATGTGCTCTATGTACAATATGTATAGAGGAGAAAGTAAAACATAAAAGCAAAATTCATATTTCTTTGTGCCATTCTGACAATTCCGTCTTTTGTCTTCTTGGAATTAATTACCCATCTTTCTCCCTTGCTTCCACTTCCTGGATGATACTAACTTAGTCAAGCTTTTCTTTCTATAATGAAAAGGAAAAACAAACAATTAAAAACACCAGGTCACTATATTTTCCTGATATTACACTTTCATTGGAGACCATTCTATTTGTCCCAACCATTAAAAAAAACAATAGTTCTTTATCCACAAATTAAAAAAAAAATTATCTCCTCAGTTAACATTGGTGAGCCAAACGAATATTTCAAGTTGAATAATTTAAAAATGCATGATTCCTGCCTTCTTTATAGATAAAGTTAATTTAGAAATAGCATTATTGAAACCAGGCATTCTTTCTAAACCAAGAATTCCAGATGTTTTTAGTTGCTGCCTATGACATTTCCACAATCAGAATAAATTGTGTTTCCACAGTAATGTAATAGATAGAACTGCTGAATAAATCTCGTGCAGTTGAGATGACAAAATTAACATGCTGATGACATTTTAATGTTTCAATATAATCAAGGGGGCATGGATCATGCCTCCACCAGTTCTAATATAATTCTATTCTTTAATCTTTTTCCAAGACAAAATAAAATATAGATAGATTTCAGAAAGTATATAAGCAGAGTGCTGTTCAGACTTCAGGCAAGCTGTTTAGGATGCATGTGAAACGCTGTTTAGGTTCAGCTTTGCCAGTAGATATTTTACCAAAGCAATTCAGTTTTACATAAAAAATCCTGCATTAGGACATTTTGTTTTCTCTTTCTGAAGGTGGTTGTTGATTCTTCTGCTATGACTACTGTTTCTTATTTAGGCAGAAAGTTTACTGACTTAAACAGGGAAATCAGTTTTCAATTTTATTCAGTGACTATTAGCCATTCACCTACCCTCACAAAAATAGATTAAAAAAAAAACAAATAAACAAACTTCTTGAACTCAAAATAAGGGAGAAAAAAGACTAAGAGTTGGTAATCATAAAAATACAAAATGTATTTTTTTTCTAACAGTATAATGCAAAGTGAGATCTTAGAGCCAAATTTATTCATCAAGAAAGAAAAAGTAGCCTCGCTATGCATGTAGTAGGTTGAAGATCTGTACTGAATGTTGACAAAGTTGTCTATTCTGTAGTAAGTGGCACTGGCAAGGAGAATGAAAGACAAGGAGGTGGAATGGCAGGACCTGTACCTACCTTATCCTCAAATGGAAAGGGTGGTGATGACAGGCTAAATGAGAACACTTAACAATGACAGCCTTGCTGGAAGTCAGGTGTAGAAGGGAGAGGTCAAGAACAGATGGAAATGGATGACATATGATAAGCAGTTTCCGGGGCACTCATTGTATTTATCATAGAACAATGACAGAATATGTATTGCTCAACAGTAAACCTGTATTTCAAGCAAAATCTCAACCAGAAACATATCTTAAACTAGTAAGAGAAGACCGCCCTGAGTGAGCAGGGGCCTGATGGCCAGCTCTGATGTGACCTCCCAGAAGACAATATTAAATCTGCCATTGGAGATTCACCACAAACCCGAGCAGGCACGATTTTTCCCAGTATTATCTTCCAAACATATTTTTCTATTTTAGTCACTGCCAACAAACTGATCTTTCTAAAATATATTTGCATAAAATTTTTCAATACCTCCCACCTTTCCAACTGCTAGGCTAATTCTGAATCATGACCACCAAGCTGAGCTTCTCATGTCCAGCTCTACTTACCTCTCTACTCTCCATATATCCTGTGTGTCAGAGTGGATGATTTCAGATACAGCTAAAAGAAACCCTTCATTAATGAGGAAATACTACTCCTGCCCTACAGATAGGGCAAGTCTCGGCAGGAAAAGTAGAATGACCTAAGGATCTCATCACAGGACTTAATTCTCCCAGCTCCCTTGTCTATCATCCTATGGCTGCTTCTCCTAGTGAGTTAAGACAGCTTCCAAAAGTCATTGGGGCTTCTCTCATTCATCTCTAGCAAGGGCAGGGGCTGGAGGATGGAAATGAAAAAGGAGAGAAACAGGGTTGGAGGGTAGAGGAGGAAGTGAGAAGAGAGAGGAAGGAGAGAGCCATAACCATGGAAAATAACTTGTATTAGTTCTCATTACCTCAATCACAGAACAATTAACAACTGGCAAGGAAGACTAAGCCATCAGTTGGCTGAAGAAAATGAAAGGGGCACTCTGTGAGAGCACCTGTGACTCTATCCTTTACTGAAGTCTGTCCCACAATCCCACATCTGGAGATCTAATGGAAGAAGCCACACTCAAGTGCCACAATAAGTATTCAGAGAGGTTGAACACTAAACAGCAGCTCTGGCAGCAGGCACTAGCTAACCATGGCTCTGTTGTTTCTGTCTCAGCTTTCTGTAAAGCTATAAGGCTTTCTGGGAATATGCCAAGCATCATTCAAAGGCTGTTTCAATGTCACAGCCATGGGATTCAAGTGTGCGATGTATGATTGAATTCATTTCTCTGTCTCTCCTTTGATACCTTGAAGGACTGTACCCATACCCTGACCTTCACAGTAAAGACCTGAGGAATCTTCACAGTGTACAGTGGTTTTACACTAAAAATGGAGTGCCCATCCCGGGCATCTGCACAAAAGCACTCCAAGATGTCAGATGCTCTACCAGATTAATAGCTCTCAAGATCTCTCATACACTAATGATCTGAGGTCTTTTGGTGGAGTTTGGTTGAAGGATGTCTCCCTTCTAAAATTGCTTATTGGATTTGAAAAACTCCGTAGCTTTTTCTGTCAAAGGAGCTGCAGAAAAGAGAATTGTTATAGGAATGAGTTAAAAGGAAAGAATGAAAGAAGTTTAAAGTACAGATAAATGTAAACTAACATTTCAGCTCAAAACACTGACACACACACTGCACATTTTAGGGGGACATCATTTTTTATAAGATCTCTAACCTCAGAATACTCCTACCCATAATATCACACTGTTACAATCACCTAATAGTGTACCTTCTATAAGAGTGAAGAAGTAATTCACAGCTCTTCAAGCTTATTTATGCAATAATGGTACAACTGTTTATTTTTATTTCATTAAAAAGTGAATTATTGGTGCATTTCTGCTATTAGAGTCAACTCAGGTTGAATTTGCAAAGAGTACAGAGTCTCTAATAGACACTGTCCTTCTTTCTGGTACCTTCAAATATAGTACCAACCATCCAAGAATCTCACTGAGCAAAACCACCTAGGTCCCTGGACACTCTCAAGTCTTTATTCCGAATAAAATCAATCTTGTATATGTGTGCTTTCTACTAGGGGACAGCACATGTTTAGGAATTAAACTTAATTTTAAATAGTTACTAGAAAACAGTTTTTAAAAGTATTAGCTAAAGCCCACGGTAATATATATTGCCCTTCTGATAAAATGTAATTCCTTAATTTAAGACAAAATATTGACTTTCCTGAATGGCTCTCCAGCAATAACTTTTATAGAAGATTCCCTAGAGACATTCTGGTAGGAGACCGGGAACAATATTTTGATAGACACAGTCTTTCAATTATGCTACTTAAGTAAGCATTTGCCTACATGTTAATCCAATTTACATAAGAAGATTTCAAAATTATTGCTCTCAATTCATTTTTATATTTCTTACCCAAAAAATGTTTTCAATATTGGAAAAAGGATTAGGGTTGAGGTATTTTTAGTCTCACATTGATTACAATTTTGGGTCAGATTACCCCAAAATTTTAACTTGATATTTCCTTGTTAATAAAATTAGTGACCCGAGGAGTATATATATTAAGAATATAAAGAAAGCAAATTCAAATACAAACATGCCTATAGGAGCTAAGAGTACATGCAAGTAAGTTTCAGTCAGGAAAGATTAAACACAGACTAGGATATCTTGAGAGTGATTTACATGGTAGCCAGCCTCCAAAATGGCCTGCAGTGATCTTTGCCCCATGATACTCATGCCCCTCTCACATGGAGTAAATGGGTTACGCAGTGAGTCCAACAGGATACTATAGAAATAGCAGTGTGATTTCTGAGATCAGGTCATATGACATTGTGTCTTCTACCTTACACTCTCCTGGATCAATTACTCTGGAGAAACTGGCTACCATGTTGGGAAAATACTAACCAGTCTATGGAAGAATTTCATGTGGCAAGGAACCAATGCCTCTTGACAACAGCCAGCATCAACCTGCCAGTCATGTGAGTCTGCTGTCTCGAAAGCCTATCTTCTATCTCCAGTCTGGCCTTCAGATGACTATAGTCCCAGCCAACATCATGACTGCGACCTCGCGAGAAACCCTGAACAGCTGAAGGTCTAAGATTTTACCCTACCTGCCAACCAACACATTACCCTGCCTCGTTTTCATGGATACTTACAGAAGATACAAGACTCCTGGGTCAGAAAGAAAATTACCATAAGCAGATTATTAGCTTTCTCTTGAACCAGGTTTGAGTCTTGATTTCCACAGAACAATGTCAATGGGGCCAGGTAACATCTGCATACACAGCAAATTGCATTATGTGAGAGAAATCCTGAGTTTAGGAAAACCACATCTCTGACAACAGTCACGTAGGACGCCTATACTTGGCTCAGGTAAGAGTCAGAATAGTCTATCTTCCAAGCCGGGTCACTCTACAAATATACTTGAAAATATATCTCAGCTTTAAGGCAATCAATGTCCTTTCTCTCAATAAATACAGACATGTGAGGGACTCACGGAGAATTGTTTATTTTTTTATTAAAAATTTAATGTTTACTTTTGAGAGCAAAAGAGACAGAACTTGAGCGGGAGGGGGGCAGAGAGAGAGAGGGAGACAAAATCCAAAGCAGGCTCCAGTCCCTGGGCAGTCACTGCAGAGCCAGACGCAGGGCTCAAACTCACAAACTGAGATCATGACCTGAGCTGAAGTCAGACATTCAACCAACTGAACCACTCAGGCACCCTGAGAATTGTTTCTCAAACCTACCCAGCTAAGCCACTCCTAAATTCCTCACCCACAGACACTGTGACATAATAATTGTTTATTACTATTTTAAGCTCAGAAGTGTAGAGGTAATTTGTTAAACGATAATAGATAACAATCGTAATTTTTACAAAAAGAAAAACTAATAAGAAAGCAGTAATTATTAAGTACTAACTAATTGCTAAGGACTGCTCAGGGATTCTAAGACTAGCAGTAGTGGCACTGTTACCCCACTGAAATGGAAGAGATGATGGGAGGGAAACCTTCCTGAAACCAGCAGGAAGCAAGACTCACATACAACAGGCCATCATTCAAGGAGGGACAATGTTCTGTTAAAACAGATGACTTCACATGGAGTTTAGCCAGGAGAATAAACACCCTAATCTCTTTCTCTCTTTTTTCTATCCCATTTCCCCACTAGCTAAAAATAAATGGAAACCAGAGAATGGAAGCTCTGTTAATGGTATCCATACAGATAAGCCCCCACGCCTCCACCAGGCAGAGAAGGACAGAAAGTGAATGGGGATAGGGGGTAAGAGCAAATAGAAAATATCTGGCACAATCTGGCAAATAAAAGATCTCATGCATGTCTCTTCTAAAAGAAAAGTACCTACTCAGCAATAAAGGATTGTTATTTGGTTACTTGGTTGAAAACACAAGATTTTGACAGGCATTGGCATAGAACTGGACTCAGTGGAGGGAGGGACTTGAACAAAATGCAAAATTGAATAACTGACTGCTGGGAGGATCTTTGCCCAAGGGTCAGCTGCAGAAAAGGCTTACTGCTTGAACTCACTGAGGTCAAGCCCAACAATACTTCCCAGGCCCACACTGAGTGTCAAAGCCAAATGTAGAGACATCATATTCTCTGACTATCCAGGCTCCCAATTAAGTCAGCTTGAGGTATAGGTGCCAATATGCTGTAAATTATCATCTAGAAGGCAAAATGAAGTGGAACACTGTGAATCCTATTTATTAAAAAAAAATCTGTCAATTTAAAAAATCATTATAAACAATCAATAGTTTTGCATGATTTCTAAAAATTCAACTACACTGGATTTTTAACTAGTGTTTGAATTTAATCTAGACTTACTTGTATCCACAATTCATACTCAGGACAAGAGATTTTGATAGGTAAATCTATCAAAATTCACCTTTTAAACAGTTTACTAAAACTTAACTACAGAGTAGAAATAATAAAATTCTCTATGAAACAAATGGTTTTCATCATTCTGACCAGGAATTTGGAAAAATCTGTCTGTTTTAAATTCTTTTTTAATTTAAAACATTATTAAGCTCACTAATAAAAAGGAGATAATACTTTTAATATAAAATATGTTTTGATCTCTCAATAAAAACATGAGTATACCAAGAGAATAATAGACAAAAAGATATTAACTAACAATTCACAGAATAAACTGGACTAGACAGTAAGCAGAAGAAAAGTCAACACACTGAGAGTCAAATAAACATAAAAGTAAAAACATAAGAATTTCAATTAAGTATGCTTTTAGTTTTGGATTAAATATTGGTATAGACTTTTTAGAATACTCTTGGACCATATGTAGTGAGAATTTTTTAAGATTGTTTAATTTGATGGGGGAACTCCATTTATAGAAATTTATTTTAAAGAAATAATCAGAGCTTAGAAAATATTTATACAAAAAGATGTACTTCTAAGATTATTTTACATTATCAAAAGTATCTGGAAATATTTTAAGTGATCAAAATTACCTACACAGACGGTAAGTCAAATTTCATACACACATATTTTTGAATATTATTTGACAATTAAAATGAGAGATTCAAATGGATTCTTGTACTTTGGGGATGTTCTCTCTCACAAAGTGAGAATGAAAACAAAATAGAGACAACATTATGTGACTGTATGATGTACAACAGTATGACTGCAAGGATATTAAATATTCATGTATATATGACTTAAAAATGCCAAAATATAAACATAAATTAGAAGAGGATATCTCTGTGCAGATGGATTATAAGTGACATTATTTTAGCCTTTATAATTTTTATATATCCCAGTCTATTCCGTAATTAAAAAAATTGTTACCTTTTAGGGGCACCTGGGTGGCTCAACTGACTAAGGGTCTGTCTGACTTCAGCAGAGGTCACAATCTAGTGGTGCATGCGTTCAAGCCCCACATCAGGCTCTCTGCTATCAGTACAGAGCCCACTTCAGATCCTCTGTCTCCTTGTCTGCCCCTCCCCTGCTCTGTACATGTGTATGCGCGCACGTGCTCTCTCTCAAAAAATAAACATTAAAAAATATATTAACTTTTAAAATGGCCAAGTGAATAACATAAATGCTCACTAAGATACCTACTATGGACTGTCAAAACAACATTCTCCTAACCTACCAATGATAACAGGGTTTTATAATATAAATGACTGTATTTTTTATATGACCCTATTACTAAAAGTCATCAATCATATCTGTGGCTTTTCACCACACACAATAGAATACATATACTGAATTCAGGCCAAACGATTATTAACTGATGTTTCTGGTGATTGGTAACCAATATTTTAGAATGAAAATTCAGGGAATTCAAAGTGGTAACTTTCACTATAACTGTTACTTAGCCTTTTTCACCCTGTGAGTAGATTGGTTCTTAAAGTCCTGATTAAACACTACTTGAATGATGTGTAATCACCATAGGGAAGGATCTGTGCACTGAACAAAGCCTTTAATAACCTGGGAGAGAAAGGGAAAATAAAGAAGTATGTTTGTGCTAAGGCACTTTCTCAGCTAATGTGATTCTTTGATGAAATGATGAAGTGGTATTTTCATTTTATATTAGAAACATAATAAAACTTGAAGACTACACATGATTTTACTTTCTGCCTAATAATTTTAATTTTTATAAATCTTTTAAACACTGTTCATGGCAAACAGTTCATATTACTCAACAAACACAAAAAATGAAATGTGTTCATTTCATGTTTGAAAGGAAAGGGTCATGATATATGGAACTTATTCTCAAAATGACTGAAAAAAAGTATGTGTTTATGTATGTATGGAGAGAGAATAAAGGACAAAGGAATTGGGGCAAAAGTGTTAACAGGTGAATCTATATAAAAGGTATACAAGTATACTATTTTTATTCTTGCTACTATTCGGTAAGTTTGATACTATCTACAAATAAAATTTTTAAAAGGACTCAAGAAAAGAAAATGTTCATTTCAATTATCCAAGGAATATTTCCTATTTGGCATATTTGATCCATTAATAACATGAGTCATAATCATGAGTCATAATCTGATCATCAATGTGAATTGTTTCAATAGACTCTTAGCTGTTAACATTGTCTCATTCCCTCATTTATTTTCATTCATTCCCCACTTTGACTTTGAAGTCATTAGGAAAATAAACAAAAACAAAAATTAAGCATGAATGATGCATTTCTTACCTTTATAACTCTTTACAATATGGCTGGCACTCAGCATTCCTCAATACTCCTGAGTTGACCTCTTTGTCATTTTCTATACATGCCATGGATGGTCCTATATCCTACACCTGCTCTCTGCTCATACTACACCTGGAGTCCCATAGCACTCTGCCTGAACTATACTTCTAATGTTGCATTTAGTTCATTTTGCCATTTTCCCCTCCCTTATTCTGTTTTGTCCTTCATATTGCAGGCAGTAAAGATACTTTTTCTTCAGTTTCTATTTCAGCATGATTTTCCAGAACATTTGCATATGGTGTGCTCTCACTGTTGAATGAAAAAAAGGCCAGTGGTTGATCAAACCCAAAGTTCTATTTCAAATATTATATATTGATAACTGCCTTTGTGTTGCTTCATGTGTCTAAAATCTTAGATCCAGGAGTTACTTACCTCTGCACTGTTCTATACGAATGTGATGCCTATAACGCTACATCATCTCCCCATAACTTTGTAAGTCTGTCACCTCCTTCAAATATTCTAATTCTGACTTATAAAAAGCTATTAGCTCATGGACATTTCCAAAGTATTTTCCATGTACCCATTTTCTTAAATGTGGATCAGCAGAACTGAAAAATAATAAATTTCTGCATAAATCTACTTTCTTCCCCCTTGTTTCTCTCAACAAATAATGATTGTGCAACTTCTACATTCCATGAATTGTGCTAGGCACTGGAAAGGGCTATCAACAAGGTAAAGACAGTCCTGACCATGATGGACCTTTTAGTCTGATAGCTCAAGCAGGTGTGGAAGAAAGATTTACAAAAAGAATTCATGTTTTCATTCACTGCAATTATGGCAAGTGGTACAAAGAAATACATTCTGTTACAGGAAGGTTTATTTGGAAAACCTATCAAATCTGGGTAGTCAGGAGAGGCTTCCAAAAGAAGGTCACATTTAAGCTGAGATTTATAGAATGAATAGTACTTAATACAATATTAGACAAGCAGGAATTATCCCATCTAGAAAAAAGAGCCTGTACAAAGGCCCTGAGGTTACCAAGGAGATGAAGAAACTGAAGAAGGCCAATATGGCTAAGTACAAAGAGGGAAGAGAATTTATTCAAGAAGGATGAAGCTGCCAATACTTCTTATAGAGTTATTCTACTACTGCTATCAATGATGAAGAATGGTTGTAGTAAGACAACAATTGTATCCTTCTAGCTAATTTCTACTTTTGGAGCATGACAAATGAGAAACTCAAATACAGATACATCAGGACATTTCTGTATGTCCACATCTTTGACTACTCCTGTGTATGGGTAATAGACCAGAAGTGGATAAGAGTAGTTTTCAAATATATACCTTCCATCTTGACTTAGAAAACCCTGTTAATAGATTCCTTGTAAAGAACTCATAACAATGGACTTAGAATACTTTACTGGAACTTTAAGGGTTTTTTTTTTTTTCATTAAAAACAGAAGCAGTAGAAGAAACAGAAAAATCAAAGAAATGTAAGACAGAGATCCTTAAATGAGAAGAGTCATTGTCAAATTAAAAATCCAAGCAAGTCTTGGCCACCACAGAAATAAGATTATAACTCAGGCAACTAAATTTGATTAAAATAATTTTTTCTTAATATGCTTCCTATAAGTATTTAATTCTCCCAATTTCATCACAAATTCCAGAATAGCTCCTAGTTTCTTTAAGACTTTATAAATATATTAACACTAGTCTTGCAAAAATGTTTAAAAAGAAAGCTTTCAAAAAGGCCAATCATCAAAAGGTCTCACCGATACAGAATGCCTTGTTAGCAACATGAGAGACCAAAAAACTCATAAAAGAGAGTCCATTTAAAAACAGAAAGAATGCTTTTTCAAAGATATGGTTGCTTTTCCATTGAAGTATTCCTTGATTAATAATTTTCCACACATATATCTGTGAAACAGCAAACAAAAATTTTATAGCCATAAATTCTACTATATTGCACTTAAGTTAATATCTTTGAAGAGTCACTCATTGATTCAGTATTTGGATCTTTTCTAGGTAGAATAAGAGAGGAAATGTATTTATAACTGGTGATCCTGACTATTCAAAGCATTTGCTAATCCTGTGAGTGAAGTTACTTCAGCAACATTGTCTTTAAAACATTTATAACAATATAAAAATATGGGTTTGTTGGATTACATAAAAATTGCAGATTGGTGAAAATTCAAATTAGTAATGAGCATCTTTCTTCCGTGTAGAAAAGCCTAAAGAAGGATGGAGAAAGTTTGCCCTGCCTGAAACAGGGAAACAGCCCACCTCTGATTTCCTGGGCCTCACGTACCTCTAAGCAAATGTGGACAAGTCAGGCTCCAGGCAGCTAGAGCAACACCCAGGCTACAGCTAATTTGACCACCTAATTAGTAGACTATGCTCAGAGCAACCAACCAAGCTCTGTGATTTCTGTTCACCTCTTTTTCTAAGACCTTATTTGCATTCTTGTGCATAGGAAACACTAAGATGCAGAAGGTTAGAGCAGGGAGATTCAGGCTTGTTGAAGAGAGAGAAGAGCGAAGGAAGGGGAAAGCCAAAGTAAAAAAGGAAGGAACAGAAAGGAATAATGGAATGAATAAATTATGGCTAGAAAGACAATGATAAAATATAGCCATGAGGAAGATAAGAAAATGAAGAGAGGAAAGTGTGGGGAAATGAAATATAGCTGTTGAATCAGAAGTTCAATTAAGTGTATTTCAGTGAATAGTCTTCCATTGTCTTCTAGCTCCAAATTTGTCAAAATCACATTCATTTAACTAAGACAATGAGGTAAAAGGAGGTTTAATAAAGCTTTACACACATTTTAAACATAATATCCTTTCCGAAATCAGTATCTAAGCAAGCAACATTATGCTTATAATATTCAGAAAGAATACAATTCTAATTCACATAAATCATTTAAGATGTAGTGTAGTTCTTTTCTGAAAAATGGATGGATGCAACAGAAACATATAAGATAATGCCATCTTTCCACACCTTAGCCTCCTCAGGTTCTTTCTTCCCAGACTGTTTACTCCTACTGAGCCTATTATTTTATAATATTTATGTTTGGAGATCTAGCTGCTCCTCCAGATATATAGAGAGAGCGACCACAAGTGGAGGAGGGGCAGAGAGAAAGACACAGAATCTGAAGCAGGCTCCAGGCTCTGAACTGTTAACACAGAGCCCAATGTGAGACTCGAACCCACAGACTGTGGGATCATATCCTGCGCCAAAGTCAGATACTTAACTACTGAGCCACCCAGGCAACCCCAGTTATATATGTTTTAAAAGCTTTTTATTTAAGGAAGTTTTATCCCAAGTTTTAATGATGAATTTCAGTTTTTCACTGATACAATTGCTCCTGAGCTCTGGGATATAAGTGAAATTTTTTTCTTAAGATGAAATAGATCAGTGGTTAGAGAGAAACAACCCAAGTTCAAGCTATAGATGTGGACTTCAATTTGTCACAGTTATTTATTTATTTATCTTTTTACTATACTCTGAGGAATCCCACTTACTATGCAAATTTAAAAGTCAACGTGGGATAGATGTTATTTTTTAAGAATTCCTAAGAAAGTCAGAAACAAGTTACAACTTGCCACATTATGATAAGTACATGAGTCAAGTTCAGTATCCTCTTAGCTTCCACCCACCCTCATCAACTTCCAGATGCACATTCTACTGCCAAAGCCGCTCCACAGCCTCTATTATGTGTTCCCTATAATTTAATATCTTTTGTACACTGGTTAGACACTGCTTGACACAAATATCTATACATAGTCTAGGGAAGAGACCACAGAATTCAGGGTCAAGCTGCTAATACTACTAAGTACTGCTAATTACTTTGAATATAAAGGTCTTCATTCTGGATTCTAATCCATTGCCAGAATAAATTTATTCTGAGAACAAGTCTTAGAGATATTCGAATAGCACTGCATTTATGTGAACAACCCTGAAGTCCACAGGAGTCATATACTTCTGATTTACTTTTCAAAATCTAGTGTAAAATTCAATATACATAGTTCATATATATATGTATATATATATATATATACACACACATGTATATGTATGGTACATACAGTTTAATATACAATTAAAATTATTTCTGAAAGAGAAAAGACCTTGTTTATTACAGGATATGCTTTTCCTGCAATATGTACATATTAAATCATTATAAATGACTTTTATTCTGGGATAGAGTACATTATGTTTTCTAACATTTATTGCTAATTCCATTCTTCACATCCCACTTATCAAATATCATTTGTACCATAATACACTAGGTGTTTTAGGAAATATAAAGTAAGTTGCTTTTATGTTTGAATTTTATGTAAAGTAATTGGGTAAACAAGATGTCTGTGAGCTACTTTGGCTATAATATGTATTCATTCATCCAATAACGTGTATTCAGCTATGACTATCTTCCAAACGCTATTAGACACTAAGGGCAAATAGAGAGATAGATATTATTTATTTAATGTTTCCATGAATGTGTATTACATAAATTAATTCATCTAGTTCTTTATGAGATGGGTACAATCTTATATTCCATTTTTTTGCAGATAAGGAAATAAGGCACAAAACAGTGAAATGCTTAGGCCTGCATCCGCTAGGCAAAAGGTCGTAGAGCTGTGATCCAAACTTGGGAAGTCCTTTCCATAATCCATAACTTTAGCTGCTACATGTTAATTAACCTTTAAATGCAAATAAAGGAGTGGTTCCTACCCTCAAATTTAAAACCAAGTTGCAATCCTCTATCTGCAGATATAAATGGATTTATACCTATTGGAGATAGGAAGTGAATGATTTCAGAGCAGCATAAACAAAACTGAATTAGAGAATAATGCGTATAATATATATATATGGCCCATGGATTCATTCAGAACTTAAAAGCTATTTTCAAAAGTAGAAACTTGAATATGGAAAAAAACATATACATTTCTCATTCAGGAGGACAAAACTGCCCTCAAAAATTAAACAGAGGAAGATAATGGCTTGGAAGTAATCTTGCACCACCAAAAGAACCAACTAGGATTGTAGCTGGTAGAGCAAAATTGCTGAGTTTACAATGAATACCTAACCTCACTAAATAAACTAAATCTACCACTCCTTGCCTTTTTAGACTTCCGAGTTCTTGTTTTGTAATGGCAAAGTGTGTCACAATCCAAGGACATATACACTTATCACTGACGAGCTATAAATGTATAAATCATGAAGGGTTTAGAGAGTAACAGACTAAACTTAGTGTCTTTGGTAAGCATTTAACTTTGATTTACTAATATAGTCATCGCATGTTAATTGAAGAGTACTATTAGGTATATACAAGATATGAGTTAATTATATGTCACCTAAAATAATTATATCGAGGACACACATTAATGGATTCACTATTGGCCTACAGCAAGTATTATTAATGCATCCTGAGGCCAAGGCCATTTGCAGTGACAACTGTTTATGGAAGTTTCCAATGCAGAAAAGGAGTTATGATCTGAGATCACTTAGTCTTCGTTTTCCTCTAGTAAGTCAAAGGCTCAACTTTATGTTTGTGAACCTCCTCTCTTTCTCCAGCCTTCTATTATTCTTATATCGCTGCATCCTTTTTACTTTATTTTATATCCAAGTGTTTCATGTACTTCTGAAACTTTCCATCTGCTATATTTAAAAGGGAAAACCAAATCCTAGATCTTAAGGATTAATTCATTTATGATTTGGAAAAGGAAGCTATACATTTCTGATATAGCCAAGAAGCAGCCAGCCTCTGTAGGACAGATTAACAATTAAATTTCCTATGCCAGTGACACTTTTATTCCAGGATTCAAATGGACATTTTCCCCAATAATGGTTTGTAGCTATTAAAAATCATATTGTAAAATGATATTTGAGAAAAAGTAAACTATAAAATAGCAAATGTAATATCTTATTAAGAAACTATACATACATATACATGAAAAATTACCAAAAACTCATGCAAAATATTAACACCTAGTATCTTTTTGTATGGGAATAACTGTTTTTGTTTTTCCCCCCCTCCTTGGTCCTTTATTATTTTAAAATATTTTTTTAATTTTTTAAGTTTATTTATTTTGAGAAAGACAGAGACAGAGAGTGTGAGCAGGGGAGGGTAGAGAGAGAGGGAGACACAGAATCCGAAGCAGGCTCCAGGCAGTGAGCTGTCTGCACAGAGCCCGACATGGGGCTCAAACTCACAAACCACGAGATCATGACCTGACCTAAAGTCAAATGCTTAACCTACTGAGTCATCTCGGTGTCCCTATAAGATATTTTACTGAGTATGAAATACATTTATATTTCACCAAAATATTATTCTCAACACCTATTAACTAATTCTCATTCACTCACATCATCTGTTCTGTACTGTATACAGAGTTAAGAAGCTGCAATCCTAACTCATGTCTTCCTTCAGATCCACCCTTCATCACACTGGACTAACATCCTATAAGCAGAATTACTAAGGTCCCGTAAGCAGGATTTTCTAACGGCAAGCTGTGCCCATCAGTTTACTAGTCATAAACAATATTTTTTACATAGTATAAAATAGGTTAGGGACAAAGAAAACATCGGTATACATTGTGTAGTAAGAAAATACTTTTAGTGAAACTTTTTCTGTGTCACATAATGAAAATATGTTGGTAAGCATGATAAAATGTATTTCTGACTATGGGACTAGGTAAGAAGTGTTTGAGAAACCACTGCTCCAAAACAACCTATATAACAGATGAAGAAATGGAAGCACAGAAGGATCAAAACAGTTTCCTCCAGAGTTCACCTATGATATGCAGACTCAGAAGAAGTAGTCACTTAGAACCATCTAGTGGCTATCATTCGTGCTGCCAAGTCATCGGACATATCAAACAATGGCGACCGGCTACAATAAATATGCCCGGTATTTCAGAACATTGTATCCTTTTAACTCAGCAGCCTTCCTTCATATGGCAAATAGGAAGCACCCTAGAAGAACAAAGAAAATATAATCATTTACGTAATTAATCTGATTACTTTAATAAACATTGTTTCTAGACCCTTTAAAAACGATGATACCAAAAAATCTATACTTTGTCTCCATTAGTATCAATTAGTAACATAGTCATTTCTCAATTATATCATTGCCTACCATGCATGTATCCAATAATCTAAAATTAAAATCCAGTATGCTATGCCATTCTCATTAAATGCCTTACATCTAATCTGTTGCACTTGAGCTAGTGAAGGATATTGTTTTGGAAAGGTAATTAGCAGTGTTACTTCTTACAACATTCTATCTGCTATAGGAGAGAGTTTTTGAGAAAACCAGAAAATATTCTAATTGAACTATGCATTTGACACCAGCATTCACACCGATATTGTTAATTATTCTCTGTTTTAACTGGTCAATTACAACTGTAAAAAGGATGGCCAGTATGAAAGTGGTGTTTTTAAAATGTTGTCTCCCCATTATTTAACTCCAACAACTTAATAGTATTACTTTCACCAAGTGAATCAAATGTTTCCATTTGGAAGCATATCTTTCTTAAAATGTAAAAAACAAGTAATAGTCTATGTCATATGGTGACAAGTACAGTTCAAAGTGCCATTATCACTGTTCTCATGGTGATAATTAATCCTTTAGTCATTATCATAATGAGAAACCATGTTCGGAAAATGCTGATTGAAAAATTCAGATATCAAACACAAGTCACTCGCTGCCTATCAGCCAAATTGATTCTTACCCTTAGCAGATTAGCACACAGTCTTCCAAATAATTTATCTAGCCTACTCCAAACTTTTCTAGGCTTCTTATGTTTCACTTCATGATTTTTTAAATGGCCTGCTCTAACATGAAGTACCAGCATTACACTTTTATTTCTTAATTTGTGATGGATCTTTCATCTTAATCAGAATCGTTTCTTGATTTTGTTTTTAATATGGTCTATACTTCATTCCTTAACTGAAATAATTGGAATAAGTTTGCAACTATCTGTGGCCAATTAAGTCTGAAAACTTTCAAATTTCCAAGTATAACTTTATCAACTTCAAAAGAATAGTCATTTTCACATTGCCCAATGAAACCCACAAGCAAAATTAATATTTCAAAGAAACCGAACTCTGAATTCATCTAGGAGCATCCAGGTACAGAATGAGATGCTGCTTTTTTTCCCTCAACATGCAAAAACTCCAAATGCTAAATATTATTAAGAGTGAAATAGGTTAAAATGAGTGCCTTCTGATCTTTATCTCAAATTTTAGCTTGATATCAGCATGTGAGGCATTTCCACAAGGATATCCTGTCATCATCTGAAAATAACCTCAACTCCCCCAAATTTATCTTATTGCTTGCCTTCCTATTTGTTTTCCCTTACAGTTCTCAAATTTCAAATCTTGAGTGTTATATCGAAATTCATTTTCGTCTTTGGCTATCATACCCAAATGGCATGCACAAGAGCACACACACATCCAGTAATCAAGTTATATATTACAATATCCTTTGACTCTTCTTCCTAAGGTCCTGCTGAATCGTGAGCAGCATCACATAGTAAGAAACAAGGAAAGAGTGAGCAAAGTGCAGCACTAACAGGAATAAAGTATGGGTAACTTGCAGAAAGGGGGCAGTGTTTGCAAGACAAATACTCTTAACTTCCTCAAAGGAAATCATACATAAATTTATCCATATAAGGACCTATATACCATTGTGTCTATTAGCCCCCCTCCAAAATAAAAGGGAGAAAATGAGTTCAGAAGGTAGTTCAGTTGTTTCAGTTATACTAGTAGAGCCAATAAGAAATGAAATGTCTATGATGTGGTTTACTGATGGCTCTAGTCTTAGGACTCAGAGCAGCAGACACTGTTGCAAGATTTCATATTTTTAGGGTTAAAATCCTATTAAGATATCTCTGTATCAACCAAGATTATATTTACTATGCTAGAATGCCAGCAATACCTCCAGTTCAGGCAAAAGATCATTCATAGGAAATTTAGACTGAGATCATTGCTCCTCCATAAGCCATTTCTCTAGGGATATCTTTCTAAATCAAAGACTCGTTCAATACGCCCATTTATTATCAAAATCTAATAATGTTCTGTGGTGGCTTGTGGATTAAGACTGTTATAATTTGCATTTACATCTTTAATCACACTGCCTATGATATTGATTGTTTAATGATAGAACTATTTCCAAACTTACAGGAGATATTTAAATTCAAGGTTGAAGATGGCTATTGCTTTCTCAAAACTGCTTATTCAACAATGTCAACTTCAACCTGATCCTTCATGCAACTGGATTTATTTGTGGAAGCAATAACTAGGAAGGGGTTCTCTTCAAGTCAAAAGTAACGTTTTGTACTCTAAGTATTTGCATAGCCACATAGTCACACAGGACAATTTTGACAGTCCATTGGCCATTGTTAGGAACTAGCAATCCTATTTTCGGGGTCAAACAATTCTGTCCACTAATATAACACTGTACATTAACTAATTGAAATTAAAAACTTAAAAAATAAAAATAGTAAAAAAAAATATTGTCTAAAACATACTAAATCAGCTAATAGACACTTACAGAATGTAGAATTGAAGAGACTGTCAAATTGGGCAACTGGGGGACCAGTGCACACTACTGTCGTAACTAATCAAAAGTCTGGAGGTGGGACTCGAGTGATTGGCCTCTATTATTTAGATGACTATCTTCCTTTGTTACTATTAAAAATATACAGAACGCCATTTCTCTTCTTCATCTAAAACAATATTCTTTCTTAACTCTAGACTTTTTCACATGCTATTCCCCAAAATGACAGTATCTCATGTTCTTTTGACTTCCTACTCCCTTGCCTTCCAGCGACTTCCCCTAATCTGATTTCATTCCCTTTAAAAACATGATACCCCATATTTCTGTAGGACATGGATAGATACAGCACTCTGTCACAGTCAAATTCTTCTAACTGCTCTTAGTGTGAGCAAAAAATAATGAACAGTGTGCTAGAATGGCCATAATTAGCACCAGTAAGTAGGGGAGTTGATGAACATGTAGAGCTTTTCCTCTCCTCTTTCTATTTGGTTCTCTTTCTTTCCTTCCTTTCTTTCATCCTTTACCTTCTTTTTGTTTTTAATTTTATTTATATATTTTGAGAGA
Organism: Suricata suricatta; assembly: GCF_006229205.1. Lineage (NCBI taxonomy): Eukaryota > Metazoa > Chordata > Mammalia > Carnivora > Herpestidae > Suricata > Suricata suricatta. Next base: position 80,527,176 of record NC_043702.1, on the reverse strand, counting down.
GAGAAAGTGCGAGCAAGGTAAGGGCAGAGAGAGAGGGAGAGAGAAAATCCCAACCAGGCTCCATGTGGGGCTCAAACTGCAAGATCATGACCTGAGCCAAAATCAACAGATACTTAACTGACTGAGCCACCCAGGCACCCCTGTGGTTTCCCTTCTTAAATTAGCACCAACATCTTTACTTGTAGTATACAAACTTATGGATTAGTAAATGAAGAGGCGGCATGTGGGAGGCAGTGGCAGTGTCTAGAACAAGTTGTTGGTGCCTAAGCAGAGGACAGAGGACACTCACATGAAGGGCCACCCAGGAGGAGATGTTAGATACCAAGCAGGAGAAGAGGGATAGGCTTACATAACACAAGCCCTCACTGCATACCAAATGCCAAGCTGTACAGCATACAGGGAAGTGCAATGCAGACAGTAGTTTATATATTTATAGGGACAAGATTAATTTAGTATATTGGGAATAATCAGAGGCAGATTCTCACTGCAGAAGAAGCAATTTTTACAAATATGGGAAAGTTTAAAGGAAGCCTGGAATATACCCTATAGTAATGAACCGGAATTGGAGTCATTGATGGAAATACACATATGCATGTGCATATACACAGTCACACATGCATACATACATACATACAGTTGTAAGTACAAAAATATAAATCTAAAAGACATATATATATCCACAGAGTGCATGTGCACCATATGCATGCACACGCACACACACACACACACACACACACACACACACACAATTCCCTGATTTTTCCCACCAACAGGACCTGAGAACAATGACACAACAAGAAATTATAAAGATACTGGATCTTTTAAATACCACTCACTACTGAAAAGAGCCAGAGGCCATTAGATAAATCGCTGTTTTCAGACAAAGTGCATAAACCAAGAAACCTCGGCCTATCAAAAAAAGTAAGTGTTCAAAGAACACAGGACACAAAAATTAGCTTTTTGATGAGCTCCCACAGTCAAGACAAAATAAGATAATAATGTTTTAGAATCCACTGAATGAAATAGGAAGTCATGTTCCTCTACAGATACACAAAAATAAATGGATAAATAAATAAAGCAGGTCATGCTTGGCTCTATAAACTTACTATAGAGCTTGAAAGTTTATGCCACAAAACACTTATTAATTCCAAAGGTAAAAATGTAGAGAGGACTCAAAAGATATGTAAAGAGTCCTTTAAATAATTGTGCAAAGCCACTGTCTATTTCAGGAATCCTGGCAAACACACTTTGATCAATAAAAGGAGATCCTCAGTAATGGGACAAACGGAAAATTGTGAGCCATTTGACAGAATATGATGAGAAAAACAAAGTATCGAGACTTTGATAGTACCTTCAATGATGGATCATCCGGATATAATCATGAAAGCCAATCCATATTCAAAGACATTCTGCAAAATAACTAGCCTGTAATCTTCAAAAAGTCATGAAGGTCAAAGATTGAGGAACTGTTTTAGGCTGAAGGAGACTAAGGAAATATAATAAGTAAAAACACTACTTGTCTCTGACCTGGATCCTGAGAATTAAATGAAGATGATACATCAATGTTGAATTCTTGATTTTGATGGCTGCATTACTGCCACGTGGGAAACAAACACTAAGACATTTAGGGATAAAGGGTAATGAAGGCAGCAGTGTACAGTCACTTAGGACAGGAAACAAAAATGATGTATACCATACCTGTAATATTCCTGTAAATTTGTGATTGTTTCTATACCAAAAAGTGAACTAACTTAAAGGGTGGAGAGAAACGAGTACAAGATAGTCAAGAATGATTATATGCTATATTAGGTTCACTGCACTCCTCAGTCTTGTTTGTGCCTCTGCAAATCTGCTCATTACATCACATTGGAAATATCTGTGTAAGTGACTACCCTCCTACAATCATATCCACTCTATGTTACATATTTATAGCCCCATTGCTTAAAAGGGCTAATATCTATGCTTGAATAGACTGTATTTTATTCATAATTGGTTTATAAACAAGCTACGTTGGTTTGCCTTTTTTATATAAGAGAAAAAAGTTCAGGAATATATATAGAGGTTAAAAAAACTTGAAATACATATTTCAATGCATATGCAAGCCACCAATGCACAGAGTAACATATTGGTTTCTTAGAGTTATTCAGAAAAATCTTTCCAAATCTCACAAGCCCTTGATGCCCTTTTCTAGACAATAGCTGCATAAATCATTAAAACTGTTTCTTAAAAAGGAGTCAGATGTAAGAAAAGTGTTCCCCCAACTTGCAAACTGCACTGAGATTCTCTAATGGTGGGCTTGCTTCAGTTGTGTCATGCTGATCAGGTAATACTCTCACTCTTTTCTCCTTTTGGCTAATCGGTTAAAATAAATGTTTTTGGATTAAATTATTTCTAAAATTACTACTTTATTATTTATGAGTCTATTCCTTGCTTATCTTTTTCAAAACTGAGGCAGCCAGGGCCTACACTACTAGAATTCACATACACAGGGAAATATGCTCACATGCCTCTTGGACATGAAATGATCTCATGGCATGACTTTAACATAAACATTTTAATAATAGCCAAGTGTATACCCATTGGGTTTCTATTTGGATGAGACTCAGTGTGTCTCATGCTTTATCTAACTACTACACGTGAAATGTCAAAACATGCAGAGGCTAGCATCAGCACCTTTGCTTCCTATCTCATTTCTCACTTTGCAACTTGTTAAACACAGTTTACTATTTCCAAGAATGAAGCCAGTTTTGTCTTTATTGTACCTGTTACGTACTTTAAAATCTTTTCTTTGCTTTTCTCACTGCAGCTTCAGTGGGTTGAGGGAAGATTCACTGGCTTAAAACTATTTTCAGAACTAATTTTGAGTTCAATTTCAATTTTCCCCACCCTACCCCCACCTCCTACATTATCTCTTCTCATTTCCATGGACTATTTTATTCTAAGATACTGTGTAATATTAAATTACAATAATAGCAATCAAAGTCATGGGGAGCTAAAGGATTTTCGATTGCAGCCTATGCTTGGCTCTCAATAGCACGGCAGAAGGAGAGCCTGAAAAGCACAACAGTTCAGAGAACTTGCCAGCAGACTCCATTGTCCCTTCAGTTTCTAATGACACTGAAGTACTTCCATGATTAAAATTTAAAGGCTTCCCAGTAACCAAGTAATTTGCCCAAAACTCCTTATCCAGCACTCACCAAGAAGACTCTGATTTTAATATACTATTAATCAAGCTCCAGCCAAGTTTACCACTGATACTTTCAATTACAGAGAGACTGGCTTCATCTCTCAGTGTGTATATATGAGGGTTTTGTTTTTTTTTCTGATTAGTCAGTTACCCAGCAATGAAATACACTGCAAACTTGGTTCAGACACATATTACTAACATATTAGTTGTAGATTTGATAACAACAAAGCAAAATATTATAAACTATGTTAAATATTAATTATTTCTTAAGAATTGTTACAAATATGAATTCCTTGGTGTTCATTGCTAACAAAGAGTTATTAATATTATAAAACACTAATGCATTCATCAAGACACATGCTGAAATGAGCTCTAAATATAAACACCCACTAAGAAATTTATTTCAAAAAATAATAATGAATATATGCAAAGATTTCTCTAAGTTTCAGTGTTGTTCATAATACCAAATATTTAGTGCAATATACATATTCAAAATAGAAAATTGATTATATAAATTATGGATCACTTCGAATAACCGAGTAATATAACAGTGGGCTTATAAAACTTTTTTAAAATATGGAAATATGTCATGTGTTAGGTAGAAAAAAAACCAGCTAATTTTGTTAAAATACATGCAAACACAAAATAAGCCCTGTCCATATAATGATTTACATATAACTAGCACTTATGTTTTGATGATTGAGTCATACTTATTTTCTTAATTCTGCATTTTAAACATCAAATACACATTCGTTTGTAACCAGATAAATGATATTAATTCATCTCATTCAATGCATAAGAATTCAGCTGTAGAGCCAAAAAAAGGGAAGTATGCTGTTCTCTCTTTTTTCCTTCAATAGTTACATGGTATCATAAATGATTATTATACCAAGTCATATAATTCTTTTAAAAAATCTGGATTGCCATTGTATTACATTGTATATTTGTGACTATAATGTAGACTGTGTACATGCAGCTTAGGGGATGATAAAGACGATCACTAAGTTACCTTGGTCAATTAGTAAAAATAATAATAATTATTATTGTTTTGTTGATTTATTTTTCCACTAATTTTCTATGTGAGAAAGTTATTTTTAACATAATTAAAGGCAAGGAATTTTATTACATGTCATATAAATTGGAGGATGACTTTAAGCAATAAATAACCATATGGCAGTATTTGCTAGTGAAAATAAAAGAAGGTGAAATTTAAAAAAAACTGAATTTCCATAGCTTGAGCTAGAAAAATTATAATTATATAATATCTTATATATTGTTAATAATGTAAATTAAATTTTGATTATTTATACTGACTAATGATCCACACAGAAGAAAAATTTACTGAAAAGGTTTTAAGCCAAAGAAATGAGCAACCCCTAAATCTGGAGGCATTAGTCTTTTTACTGTTTTTCTGCTAAATTGAATTTAGAGTATTATTGTTATATAGTTACAAAATGAGGTTTCTATAAGAAAAGACTATTCATTAATATGTTATTGATAATACCATATATTTGTATGGGGCTTTACAAAGTTCTTTGAAACAAATCATTGCAACTAAATCTCAAAAAAAATCACTGAACTTCACATTAATAAGTATTTGCAGCTGAGAAAATTGTATATCTGACAGTATGTGAGAAAATGTTCAACTTTACTAGTAATGAGAGGTGAGCAAATACGAACATGTTACCTTTTTAATGTATAATATTAAAAGTTTATTTTGTTATTTTGATAATATTTGATGCTGTTAGAGAAGTTATAATCTAAGGTTTCTCTTATTTTGGGGGAAAAGTACAATTTTGGAACGAAATAAAGAAATGTGTACCAAATTTCAAAGTATTCACATCATTTGAACAAATAATCCCACTTCTGAGAATCAAGCCTAAAGAATCTGACTGAAATAAAGGAAAAGTTTACAAGTAAAGATGTCCATTGCTTTATTATTTATAACTAAAAGATACAACTTAATGTATAGCAATAGCAAAATGAACAATTAAAGTTAAAAACTGTAAGCCTAATAAAATTATATTAATAGCTATTTTTAATAGCAAGAAATATTTTGATATTATATATTACTAATTATAGAGCATGGTAATGTTTTAAAAATATATAGAAAACAATAAAATAAATCAAAATCTTTAGTTATTTTGAAAAATTTTCAAGGCAATTTTTAAAATTTCCTGTTATAGATTTTATATTTTTTTAACACTGAGCAAATGTTGCTTCTTTAAGGAGAAAAAATATAACTAACTGTGGTTTGAGACTTTGAATCTCACCTAAACATTCGCTGGATTGATTTTATACTGAGCTTGATTTGTTACTATTTATTCAACTGAAATCTTCCAAAGCATTTTACTTTCAAAATGCCTAAGACCAATACAGAGATAAAATGAGATTTTCTACAAATAACACTTTAAAATATTTGAAATATATTATTTATTTTTTCCATTAATGTTTGATTTATGGACATTATATTTTGGAAAATTTAAATTTCACTGAGGTGAAAAAAGCTGTTGAAGAACAATCACTTTGCAGTTTTAGACATTTGTGACTTTAATCTTTACATTACAATGATTTATTATCCATTTCATGATCAGTAACTTGAATTTTAAAAATACTCTGCAGTAGAAAATTCTTAGACCTATCTCAAGTACTTTTAAGTACTAAAAGTACTAAAAGACTTACTTTTAAGATCTATACTAGGACAGGCATCTAAATGAATTTATTTTTTTTTTCAATCCTCTTTTCTAAAAGCTATAGTCTGAGATTAATTTTCTTTTAAACTTAAATAATGAGATGGAATGACATATTTTAACCAAATATAAACATGCTATCCATGTGAACCTACATACATGTATTTGAAACATGTACATGCATAATTACCATATACCTGCGTATATACCATGAGATATGGTATATACTGTGTCCTCTCTAAGGTAATGCTATACAAAGTAAAGAAAGATTTAATTTTAGGTTAGCTTTTATTTGACATTATAACAGCATACAACCACCTGCATTTAATATTAGATAAAAATTCCTTAGTTTCAGTGATTAAAAAATACGGAGAAAAAAGTAATTCAAATTAAACTAAAAACATAAAATCACAGGTAGTTTGGACCATCTTCTAACGAATAGAACTACAAATTTTACAATTGTTATTTTCTGACTTTGTTTATTTTTCTTTTAAGATACTGTTAACTTCTTGGGAATACCACAAAACAGATCACTACCCATTCAGAGGGGACTCCATTATGTTTCCTTCACATTAAGTCTTTTTTTTCACCCATGCCTTAAAATGTAGTAACTACATACTTAACTACATTAAATTACTCTTCATCTCTAACCTCTTAGAAATTAGACTGTCAGAAGCTATCAAATGAGGCTACACATGTGTTTTGAATCTATGTATGTAATAAATAATTACATAAAGATATACACAAATATTGAGTGAACAGAAATGAGCATCTGTGACCTGAAAAGTAGTAAAAATTGGTTAATTAATTTCTATTTCATAATGAAAACTCATTTCTCATTTTGCCTCTATATTTGATTAAGATGTATTCAAGTTGGATATTTCAGGAAAAATGTGAGTCCTGTCAAATAAACCTTTACTAGTATGCAGGTTTACTCTTCATTAAGGGGATTCTCAAGTTTTACAGTGCTAAGGAAATCTTACAATAGAATATTTAAGCAATTGTCTACAGTCTAAAATAGTGTTGAGTTTCACTCTGCATTACCTTCCTAGAAAATGCACAGCATTAACCAATTCTTTTCTGTCAACTAGCAATTTTTGGCAGATCCCTTTTGCATGATTCATGAAGGACCAGTAAAAGGCTAATTGTTCAAATTAATTTGCGTAAATGACTAAGCAAGAGATAACAAAATTACATCTGCACTTGTTTGGCAAAGATTCAATAGCAGCGGCCCTGTACTGCCAGCTGCTTCCAGACAACACTCTTGCAGAAATTAAAAGCTACAAATATTAATTAATACACTTTTTTGGTACGTTAATTTGCACTGAAAGGTTCCGGAGTGCAAAACTGCTGAGAAGATGAACCATGATAATTAGAATTAATGGGATGGATGCATGTTTTTTGCAGCTGAAGTTTTAAAAACCCATGAATGGAACTGGGAACTTGAAACTGACATTCCCATAAATCTCTATGATAATGCAGCTATTAGTATTAGAAGGATTAAGTACTATGGCTCCAGAGTTATCCATCACATGACACATTATATCCCATCTGTCATTGCAGTAGCTAAGACATGATAGCCGTCCTTGAGGAAGCTGTATGAAAAGCTTTGGGAATTCAAGGAATTGTAGTGATGACTGTCAGACTACAAAATGAATAGCTCAGATCTCGGACTTCCAAACAGAAATAATAGCCAGCACTCTATATTTGTCAGCTTAGTACTTTGCAAATACTCTCACTCTCATATTTGTATTTAAGTTTAGTTAGGCAATCAGCATCACAGATAGATGAGACTGGAAAAACGTAGTACGGTATCACAGATTTTATCTTTAATTTATGTATAACTTTAGGACTGTGAGTTCCCTGGAGAATAGTTTTTACTGATTGCATTATTAATTATACATAGAACATCTTAGGAAAATCTTACTGTTGACATGCTAGTAAATATACTGAAGTCGTTCCTGATACAAAGTGACTAAGAAGTGAAAATTCAATGCTAGCAAACACTGGACCTCCAGTTTTATTCACTGACTTAAAACTTTCATGTAGTCCATACTTGACAATAAAAAAAGCATATTCTTTACAACATAGAGCTTCACAAAGTTGGTAATGCATTCTATATAAGTAGACATATATATGGATAAATTAAAATTTTTCTGCTTAAAAATTTAAAAGCAAAATTTATATGGTTTTCAGAATAAATGCAACACATTTCATTGAATCGTTTTCTACTTAAAAAGGATACAGTGCCTTAAAGCTGAAAGGTAGTTGTTTTTTGTATGTTTTACTTTTATTTAAAGATTATTTATTTATTTTGAGAGAGAGAAAGCACTCACAAGTTGGGGGAGAGGCAGCGAGAGAGGAGGAGAGAGAATCCCAAGCAGGCTCTCACCATCAATGCAGAGCCTGATTCAGGGCTTGAATTCACAAACTGTGATATCACGACCTGTCAGGTACCCCTGAAATTTATACTATTCTGATTTGGATCAGTTGGCACCTTCTAAGAATGTGCTAAGCATCTTGGAGTACTGCACATAATGAGAGATTATAGGTAAATGAAAAAGAATTTTAAGATTTAAGTATATATATTGAATATTTAGAAAAGAATATGCTTTAAATCAGTCTGGCCTTATGCATATAGCTGAAGGGAGAATTCTAAACATAAAAAAACCCTTCTCACTGATATAAAAAATCATATCCTAACATTAAATACATTCCATTGTATGTTCTTTTAATTTTTTTAATGTTTATTTATTTTTGAGAGACAGAGACAGAGCATGAAAGGGTAGGGCAGAGAGAGAGGAAGACAGAGAATCTGAAGCAGGCTTCAGGCTCTGAGCTGGCAGCACAGAGCCTGATGCGGGGCTCGAACTCATGGACCACAAGGTCATGACCTGAGCTGAAGTCAGAGGTTTAACTGACTGAGTGACCCAGGTGCCCTCCATTGTATGTTTTTGTTTTAATGTTTTATTTATTTTTGAGACAGAGAGATACAGAGCACGAGAGGGGGAGGAGCAGAAAGAGAGGGAAACACAGAATCCAAAGCAGGCTCCAGGCTCTGAGCTATCAGCACAGAGCCCGACACGGGGCTTGAACCCATGAACGTGAGATCATGACCTGAGCCGAAGTCAGAGGCTTAACCAACTGAGCCACCCAGGCGCCCCATCCATTGTATGATTTTAACATGCATTCCTTGGATAGCTTTCTCAGATATAGTCTTTCTCTAAAATTTTGTGTAAAATTGTGTATATTTTCCCCCCACTAAAGAAATGCCTGATGACATCATTACACTAATTTCTTAAAAGTGTTAAGATCCAAGTTTAAACTGAAGGTTTTGATCTCTATTATACTAGATACATAATCATTGCCAGGAAGACAATATTTAAAATTGCTAACAGTCATTTACGGCCCTAAGGGAGAGATTTCTATCCTTCCTGACAACAGTCTCCATGGGGAGCTGCCAGGAGGACACTGATGTGATCTCACGCAGAAAGAAGTGTTCAGAAGTAGCGGACAGGATGTGGAATCAGAGGGCTGAGAACCCCAGGGTAAAACTACCCCAGCTTAGAGTTGTGCTCAGGGCCTGCGTTGCTTTTGAAGAATGACAAAGAACAGTAAGTAATTTATTCAGGGGGAAAAAATCATGCAGTCATGTAATAGTTTAAGTATCTGATGACTCACTGCAGTAAAGGGACTGTAGATTTGATTTTACAGAGAATGTCTCAGTGATAAAGCTGATAAAAACTTGTAATTACCTTCAAGTATAGCATTAGAGCATGTTTTTCAGGAGATGAAGCAGAACTTAGTCATCTGCTTGCTCTACCACAATAAAGAAAACCTTAAAATATTTTCCCCCAAGAGAACAGTTTATAGCTCTAAAAAGAGCATATTCAGATATATTAGATAATATTTCTTTCTAAATTATTTAAATGGCCAAATGATAGGTAGAATGAAGGGTTTTGTTAGAAAGGAGAAGATAACATGTCAAGGTATTTGTCTACCTGACTGAAAAAAATCCATGCATCACCTCTAGACTGCTGCCACAGCATGCTGCCCATCATGGGTGGTCTCGACTACTTCCTAAGGATGCTACTTTAGACTTAGAAATATGCCCATTCCACGCCCTTTGTTGCCCATCAGGATTCCTGTCTCATACCAAAAATTCCAAAAAATGTAAACATGTTATAAAACACTTCTTTGGAAATTCGATAGACTTTGTTTTATCAAAAGTAGTTATTATAAGCCCTTTATTAATACACTTCTTGAACAGTTAAAACATGTGTTTTCTAATTTTTAGAATCAAAAGCATGTTTTTAAAACACTTTACTAATGTGTTATCTTTTTCTTTGATGTTAAGATGTATAAACATTTTTAACATTCATAGTTGATTTAAGCCAATTAAGGTACTTTACAGAGTAGTAGTTAAAACTTTTGTTGGAGGTAACACAACATATTTTTTCAACTGTTAATAGGTTTCTACACATACATGTAATTCCAGAACTATGGGGCCTCTATTATTTGTGGGTGCCACTTAGCACGGGGCCAATACAAAGTTGTTTTATCAGTACAGAATTTTTGGTCCTTGTGTAAACACAATTACATTGCCTGAAAAAAATGTTAGCTATCTCTATCATCATCTTATTAGTAAGTAAATGTTTCAGGAAATAACACATATGATGCAACATCAACCTAATATGAAGAGACCCTTATTACACAGAAAAATATACACAAATATACAAAGAAATCAAGTACCATGTAGATACTTGATTTCAAATAAATAGATCTCTTTATTTACTTGAAATCAAGTATCTATATATGTGCTATCTACATGGCAAAGTGACAAAAGTTGAGAGAAAATATTTCTATTACAAAATAAACATAATTAAAAAAAATAAGACCAGTGTTTTTCTAAATGATCAAATTCCTATCATCAGTATCCAATTTCCATCTTATTTTTAACACCCAAAGAAGAAACAGTTCATATATAAAACTAAGGAGACTTTTATTACCAAAATCTTAAGGTCGTAAGACAATTTTCCTGAACCTATTTTTTTTTTTGATATCATAGATTTTTATACCAAACACACAGATGCAGCTTTACCCAACTTGGACAATCGTCTATAACAAAATCAGTTAGGTGAAGGGCAGCAAGAATATCTGACCCCAAAATAGGCCACTGTGGCTTGTGAATTATTTGAGTTGAAGGCAATCAAGACCCAGCTGATGCAAGAAAAACTTTTACCCTTCCCTTTAAGTATTTAAAGGAATTTAGACAGGAAGCTTTGCTCAGAGAGAGTTCTGAATGACCTATTTGTATGGTATGGCAAACATCTAATTACCAAACATCTGTTTCTCCTATTGTCCTTCCAATTACCTTCCTCTTCTTCGAAGCCCGAGGCCTCTATCCCATACTTTAGCTCAGGATGGCATATAAACCTCAACTGCCCAACATGACTTTGGGTCTTATGATCTTTGTGGGGGTCCCAAAAGAATGCAATTAAATTTGTTTTTATCCTATTAATCTGTCTGGTGTTACTTTGATTATTGGATTAGCCAAAGAATCAAGAGAAGAAAAGGAAAAAAAATACCCCTCCCCAAAAGAAGCTATTCATAAATGGGTACAGTGTAAAGTCTCTTGGTCTAGTAACTTCCACATACATTTTTATTGCTTTTATGAAAGAAAAGGGATAATACATATTCCACCAGGGAATGTCTACCATATAAAACGCAAATCAAAACCACAATGATATACTACCTCATACCACTCATGAGTGGTATCAAAAAGGCAAGAAATAACAAGTGTTACCAAGGATGTGGAGAAAAGAGAACCTTAGGTGCCCTGTTGGTAGAAATATAAATTGGAAAATACTAGGAAGTTTCCTCAAAAAACTAAAAATAGAAGTACCAGCTGGTCTAGTAATTCCATTTTAGGGTATTTACCTGAAGAAAACAAAAATACTAATTTGAAAACATATATGCATCCATATGCTTATCACAGTGATATTTACAATAGCCATGATGTAGAAGTAACCATCGATAGAAGAATAAACAAAATATACTCTATATACATAATGGACTATTATTCAGCCTTAAAAGGAATGAAATCTTGCCATTTATGACATGGATGAACCTAGAGGGGGTTGTGCTAGGTGAAATAAGTCAGACAGAGAAGGACAGATACCACATGACTTCTCTTATATGTGGTCTCAATCAAAATAAACAGCAACAAAAAAGAAAAACATTCATAAACATAGAGAACAAACTAGAAGTTGCCAGAGGGGAGGGAGGTGGTGAGGGGAAATAGGTGAAGGGGATTAAGAGGTACAAACTTCTCATTATAAAACAAATAAGTCACAAGGATAAAAAAGCCAGCATACGGGATACAGTCAATACTGCCGTAATAATTTTGTATGGTGATAGATGGTACCCGCACTTAGCATGATAAGCATGCAGCACTGTATATAATTGTAGGATCACTCTGTTGTACACCTGAAACTAATATTGTCCACTGTACTTCAATGAAATACATAATGAGGCAAATTGATAAATAAAATGCTTTCTGAACAAATTTCTGCCTTTTGGAGGCCTGAGCTTTAAAACAACAATGTATATCCTTTCACAATTATACAACGTCCACTAGCCATTCTACTTTCAAGTAATCCTTCTGACCTGCTTTCTTGCTCTCTGCACAATTTATAGAGCAATAAAGTATGCTCCACTTTGGGGTATTTATTATTATATTAAATGATTATTGAAATAATTTGTTCTTATTTTCGATCAGTTTTATTATTATGCTGCCATAATAAATCAGATTACAATCTCTTCAAAGACAGGGTCTCATACTCATATGAGCTCATACTTCTTAATATCCACCATAATCCTTAATGTGGCTTGTTTGGATTTGATTTATCCAGCATTTGGAAGGGGTTCTAAGCTCACACTGATCAACCCCCTTGTCTGGAAATTTCTGTTATTAAAAGCTGCCCTACCCTTACTAGCACATAAGTAGAGCTTGTCTCTCATGCTTGAGGAAACACTATAGTCAAACAAAAAAGTCAGATTTTCCCCTTTCAGAAATTAGAAATTTGTATGTTCTTGTGTATTTATTACAAAGCTAGTTTGAATACTTTGGGGTGAGTCCCACGGGATTACAAAACACTAGGAAGAATGCCCTCACTCCCAGGAGTGGCCCAAGAGGCTGAGGAGAAGGAAGCACTGAGATTCAGGGAAAGGGGATGTCACAGGTGGTGGCACGTGTGAGTACTACAGGGGGACACACCAGCATGGCGTAACACAGGATAAGGGCTGGACACAAAGCCACAAAGCTGCTTGGGTTCCTCCTTATCATTTGTATTTTTCTGCTTCTTCTCATGAGTTCAGAGTCTCTCTGCTTACAGGTAACAGCAGAAAGTCTGTCACTTCAGAAAAGTATGGAACATCCCATGAATTGGTAGGTCATCCTTGGCACAGGAGCCATGCTAGTCTCTGTGTCACTAGAAATTAGGACGTTTGTAACTAAGGGGCCAAGTTTCCAAAAATCTTTAATTTTTTTTAAATGTTTATTTATTTTTGAGAGAGACACAGAGTGGGAGCAGGGGAGGGGCAGAGAGAGAAGGAGACACAGAATCTAAAGCAGGCTCCAGGCTCTCAGCTGTCAGCACAGAGCCCAACACGGGGCTCAAACCCACAAACTGCGAGATCAAGACCTGAGTCAGACACTTAACCAACTGAGCCACCCAGGCACCCCTCTAAAAATCTTTAAAACTATGTTAATTTTACTACAGGATATCTGTGAAAGCTTCTAGCTGAGATTCCCAGATCTGGATTCTTGGTTTTTCACCTACTTCTTACATTCTACAAGTTGGCTACAGTTGGGGGGGGGGGTGGTTTTTAGTTGTATATCCAGTTACTTAGAATTCTAAGAAACTTAACTAATACATATAGCACTACATTCATTGGAGTCAGCATCATAAAAAAACCCTAAAGTTAATATCTTGGTTTCAAGATAAGGAATATATATGGTTTTTACAACAAATTTTAAGAGAAAAATAATTTATCAGATTCTTTTCTATAAATGAACATAACCATTTCGCTATATATAAACAAGCGAGGACCAAAATCATGTGAATAAAATATGGAAAATGCCCTTGAGTATGAGGTGTATCAAGTTTTATTACATGAATTTAATCAACATATTCAGTCTGTTAAAATATATTTGAATAAGCCCATCTATGCTTGCTTCCTTCTTCTGCCCATCTTAAGTTTAGAGTAGGTATGCAAGTTTTCTTTTCCCTGCTAGACTTCTCATACCAACATCAAAATAAAGCTGTCTTTTAAAAGTGATTTTTATCATCCCTAAATTCTTCATTTCATTATGAAACAAATTTTTATGAAAAGCCAATGTCCCCTATCTTAGGAATTAAAGATTATACTATCCAATTAGTAAATGGGAAAAAATAGTGCAATCATAAGGAGGTCAAGTGATACCTCTGGGATTTGGTACTTTAGGGTCACGAGGGGGACTGTTTCTGTCTGTAAGAAGCACATAGAATCTGTATGCTAGAAAAGTCCTTTACTCAGAAGGAAGCCAGAAAGAGTAGAAACCATGTTATCTGTGAGTCTATTTCTTGAACCTTTCTTATTCTGGTTTCTTAAATCAAGTTACCAACACAGAAATAAAAAGACAGGATTCACACACAGTCAGTAAGGTGATCACTCCAGGGGAGGCAATGTTTGCCGTGCCTATGCATAAAGTGAATAATATTTTAATAATTTTGATATTATGAATAGAAGTGAAATTTTAATGCCTAGTAGTTTCTTGGAAAGTAGCCTAGCACGGTGATGGAAAATAAGCTTTAAATTTCTCCACCAACATGTAGCTACATTTGAATTTTAATAGTCAAGACATCTGAGGTTTAGTCCAGGTAGAAGGGCTGGTTGTAGGATACTAGATGAAAAGGCTAGAAAGGTGCTGCATTTCTTTGATCCAATGTATTGTGACTGAATGATCCACCACAAAGCCTTTGGCAACTGTTCCTTTAAAGTTCATCTTACGAAAGGAAAATGAAGGAACCCTACTTACCACTTACTGGTAATAACTCACCCTAATCTTGCCAAGGAAAGATCTACTACCAGGCTTCTAATAATCTTAGGTTTTTGTCATCCTAACTCCTTTCAGAGGAAAGCTTTTATTCTTTGAAAAAAAAACATTAGAATAAAATTCCTTGCAAGATTACTTTACATTTCCTATTCATAGGCCGCAAATAATAGCACACCAGAGTAACAGCAGCAGTCTAATATATTTACCATGCGTCTGACTGTTGATTACCCTTTATTTAGAAAAATGTACTTGAGATCAGGTATGGGTTTTCTACAGCCATGTTGCAAAATGGAAAAATCATTGTTCTGGGAGCAAGACTTCTCCAAAGGTTCTTGGGTGATCTTGAAGAACTCGTTTGAATTCCCCTAGCATCACTATATAAATCCAACACATGGGGCCAGGAAAACGATATTCTCACCACCTCAAGTAAGATCAGTATAACTAAGATCAAAGGTTGATTTTATCTATTCAAAGAAAAGGTAAACATACCAAACAAATTGCTATTCACATCATATTGGAATAGATCATTTAATTTGCATGCGGCTTACTCTTGATAATTTTTTTTTATAGTTTGCTTTTGAGACAGAGAGAGACAGAGCATGAGCGGGGGTGGGGCAGGGAGACAGAGAATCTGAAATAGGCTCAAGGCTCTGAACTGTCAGTACAGAATCCAATGTGGGGCTTGAACCCACAAACTGTGAGATCATGACCTGAGCCGAAATTGGATGCTTAACCAACTGAGCCACCCAGGTACCCCTACTCTTGATAATTCTGAAATAGGGGCAAGGGTCCAAGAAAAAAGCTAAGTGAACATGTCACATAACAGGCATCAGCTATTGCGGTGGCTGACTCTCCTTTTCTGGGCCATGAAAAACAGTTTACACTGCTTCTATACAAAACTTTAAAAACTAGGTTTATGTTTTTATCATATGGAAAAGTTGTCAGAAGAGCTTTGATATCATAAACTGCCAATGAGTGGGAGGAACCTAAATGGTCTTATTTACTTTTTAAAAAAGAAAGTGGCATGGGAAATTAGAAAGGGGAGTAAGAAAGAATACAAAGAAGGAAAGCAAAGACAAGGAAAATAACAGGGTCTCCAGTTCCCATGTAGCATGCCAGAAATATTAGGAATTCAGTCAGAATTTTAAAATATTTTTTCTGAAAGTATTAATAGGATAAAATTCATAACCTTTTGGTCATATTTACTTATGTTCTTTTCCTCAACATTCGTCTAGCATCCATAAAGGAAAAATATAATGTCACTGACCAAAAGCCAGGATCTGGCTTTCATAACAGTATTCATGACTAGAGAGTGGTTGTTGAATGCTTGTCATATTTAGTCTATTTCTAAGCTTGATGTAGAAACCCAAACAGATACTGCTGAACAAAGCCTTAGTAAGACAAGACTGTGACTCAAATTGTCCTTTTGATTCAACACCTTCTGGTGAATAGATCTAGCCAGAAGCAATGCAAACTGGGATTAAGAAACAGGACCAGCTGTCCAATGGAGTCAGACTCTTTAAAACTAGTGATATTTTCTCTGAGAAGTAATTGAAATGAACAAGAAAGTTATCCTTGCTTCAGTCATGGAATGGAGAAAATGCATACTGAGAAGTGAGAAAGGAGGATGAACTGATTTAAAAAAAAAATAAATAAACCAGAAGAGACATTCTGGTAAGGGCAAAGGAATGAGCTAAGGGTTGAAGACAGTTTATAGTAAATATTTTGGCACTATTTTATACATAGTTTTCTTCGGTTATTTTTTCCAGTTTCTTCTAACCTATCTGCGCATTGAAGTGATTATGAGCAACTGGATTTGAATTTATGTAAATTTATAAAATACTATCTTAAGTTCTCATAGAAGATAGGTTATATTTAGCACTGTATAAACATTCTAGTGAATAAAAGCATTTTAGTTGGCTGGGGAAGCCATAACCAAATCCTATAGACCGGATGGATGAAAAATATATTTTCTCACAATTCTGGAGGCTGGAATTTCAAGATCAAGATACTGGCGGGGCTGGTTTCTCTGAAGCCTCTCCCCTTGGCTTACAGCTGGCTGCCTTCTCACTGAGTCCACATGTGATCATTCTCCTGTCCACACACATCCCTGATGTCTCTTCTTCTTAAAAGGACACTAGGCCTTTCAAATTAGGGCTCCACACACCTGACTTAACTTGCCTTAATTATCTATTTAAAGACTTTAATCTCAAAATATAGTCATAATGGGTGTTAAGGCTTTGACATATGGATTTTGTGGACACAGAATTAAAAATGCAACAAGTATGTGCTAACTGTAAAAAGTTTTATATTACCTTATGAGGGAATTCCTTGTTCCTTTATTCATACATCTCTTTAAGATAAGCATCACTAAGATTTAAGTTTTAACTTCCCTTTTAAGAGGATTAATGTAACTTGATTTATCAGGCCATTTTCAAAAATGTATTAGAAAAATATTCAAATGTCAAATAAGATGCTGACCAAACCAATAATTTTAAGTAGCTGTTCTACTATGAAAGGAACAACACAATCTACTTTGGCACACTATGGAAATGCTGCACTTGTCTAACCAAGCCACAAGGACATTCTATTGTAGTAACTTTATTTTAGAGTAATATTTTTGAAGAAAAAAGATCACAGTGATTATATACAACCAGCAGAAAAATGACTTGAAGTTTGGAAACAACTAATAGGTAACTGGGTATTCTTTTGTTGTTTGATTTTCGTATTTAGTTATCCATTTTACAACTGTAGGAATAGAAGTTAATTTATAAATCTATGTCAGGTAGGGATGCAAATAAATGTTGTCCAGTGGAAGAGATAATCCCAAAAGTTATTATTTGTTGCCTTGAAAAAAAAACAGCTTTAAATCTAACCCAAGATCTTATTCTAACATTTCTTTTTAAAAAATTGCCTTAGGGGAGCCTGGGTGGCTCAGTCGGTTAAGCCTCCGACTTCAGCTCAGGTCAGATCTCACGTTCGTGGGTTCAAGCCCCGCGTCAGACTCTGTGCTGACAGCTAGCTCAGAGCCTGGAGTCTGCTTCCGGTTCTGTGTCTCCTTCTCTCTCTGCCTCTCCCCCTCTCATGCTCTGTCTCTCTCTGTATCAAAAATAAAAACATTTAAAAATTTTTTTTAAAAATTGCCTTCTACCTATGTCACCAAATGACTTTTGAACTGATTTAAACTTGCTGGCTCAGTCATTATAATGGGTTAAATAGAGTCTTTGAAAAATTATTCATGTAATATTTGTCTCAGAGGCATAATTTACCTTCCTGAAAATGATATTTAAACATAACCAATAAACACTTATTAATATCTTTTATCAGTATATTAGAATAGAGAATCTAATATGAAAATTGAATCCTTAATAAGAACTATAATGCCAAATGATCTGTACCTTAATTTAAAAATTATTTCCCAGAATTTAAAAATTACTTCCCATACTTTTAGAGAATAGTGGAAAATTGGAAATTTAAGAAAAGCAACTGAAACATTTAAAAAATGATATTCTTTCATTTCTAAGTTTGTTGATTATAAATTTATATAGGAAAAGATTATGCATATTGTCAAATTTCTTATTGTTTTCCATTTTTATATTTAATAATAAACACATGTTGATTAAACCTCTTTGTAGACACTGTGAATACATATTTATAAAAATAAAATGGAAAATCTATAAAAATTTATAGTAGAGTCAACTACTATACTCCCCAGTAGCTAACCTAAATAGATTTCGAGCTCCCTATGGTTAAAAGGCATAGAGTGTCACATTGACGGTAGGTATCTTTGAAGGAAGGAAGACCCCAGTGGTTTTTTAACCAAAGAAGTTTAGCCTAGTATCATGGCGGCAAGAAATCAGGCAGTTGGACTGTTGGTCATATAATCATGAGCATAAGACACGTTTTGCTCAGTCCCAGTGGGTCAACTTTTCTGAGTCTTCAATACTCAAAGTCGGGAATCTTCCCCACTCTGAAGCTTTGCTTACCTATGAAGCTAGGCTAAGTGAGATGTCCCTGAAGCCGTTTAAATGTCCTTAATTTTACATAAATATAAATTATATATAGTCTATAAATTATATATAAATATATAAATTATAGATCTTATTATATGATTCTGCCTCCTCTATTCCATGATCTCAAGAAAAAGAGAAACTGTTAACTTTATAATTCAACTAATTTAGCATTTGATATCTGTTTACGAAATAAATACAGTGGGGTAAAATATATTTGATTGACCAAAGTAAATTAGGCAGCCGGAGATAAAAACTTGAGTATGTTCAAAAACATAGGGACATTCTATATCTACATAAGAGTGTATCTACATACAAAAGTGGATCTATTTTTACAAACATTAATATGTTAATTATAAAAAATTCCCCCCAAATAATGGCTCATCCAAAGAATTCAACCATATTGTTTGTTTGCAAGTCTTACTGGGCATTCATTTAAACACAGTCTGAATCTGAATCAATCTAAATCTAATCAAAACTCTACACATTTAACTGGCAACTTCTATGATGTAGCTTTTTCCACTGTCATATCATAGCTATGTGAGTTTGTAAAGCATTTATTTTCAAGTCATTGGGACTTGTAGTTATTAGCACATAAAAGTCACAGAAATATTCACAATATCCCAAATATAACACTGAATTCTATTTCAAAGGAAGGTTTTGTTGCACATTTAAATGCCTGAAAATAAGGTATATAATAAAGAGACAGCTAGATCTTTTACTTTGGCAATATAACTGCAAATGGCTATAAAATCTGATGGAAACACTGAAAGATTACCTCTGAGAAGGATTACCTCTGAGGGGGATGTAGAATCCATTTTGTTTTTAAACTGACCCTGAAGACGTGTCAAACATTTGTAATATCCACAATAAAGAGTTCAAAGACATGACTGGGAGATTTCTGAGGCTTGGAATAAAACATTCAGTTTAGTGAGTCTACTTATTTCATGCAATGGGGTGGAAACGAATGCAGAGAAAGTCTTTCAATTGTCCTTTTATTAATTGCCACTCATCAAAGTGGCACAGCTAAACTATGCAAAAAGTATTTTTAACTGCCAGACTAGTACAAGGAAACACCAACAGCTTCCTTCTAGTCACAGAATACAAAAACACAAAGGGTTATTTTTTTTCAGTGCTTATAAAAAACGCCGCCACCTCAACCATATCAATAGTCCATCTGATTTGACCTTCTAACGTGAAATAAAGTGTAAGGTATTCTCACACCTCAGCAAAGATGTAAAGTATTTTAAGAAGAACCATGTGAGATAAAAATGTCGATCATATATTACTCCTTGTACTAAGATGCAGCCTTTTGCAGTCCCATAATTCAATTAGGAAACCAGATTATGGAACTCGGGTTTTCTGAACCTACCTTGTAAGTTGGCATAGCCAAGCAGTTACCATTACTCAAGAACTAAGCCTTTCTGTTTCTTTGATATATCTGATCTGTTATTTCTCATTACATTCTTATAAGTAGATATGATTTAAAATGATACACCCTTTTACTTTTCTTGGAAATCACTCTTAGGAAAGATACTCTGGTAGAAGTGTTACACAAAAATCTAGGCAATCTGCTCCTCGTTGGAACAAAATATATCCCAACAATTAGCAAGTGCTGTATCCCATTTCCAACCTTATTCTATTGTATCAATCAAAAAGTTTGTCCCTTTTCAAGAAAACACTTTATTTATTTCCATTTATATATCCTGGTACATTTCAAAGACTTTGGTAGTTGTCTCCTTGTAATGTTTCAGCTTTTAAGCTGCTTCCCTGCCTCACTGAGCTCACATAAGATACATCTGAAAGGTTTAGTACAAATTTACTTCGAATAAAGTCTTCAATTCATTTTCATGGCACCAAAAAGACAGCTTTAATAACTGCAATGACAAATAAACTGGAAATCATTCCAGGCCTTTTCACTTAACTGACAAGTAGAACACTCTCATAATGAGCCGCAGGTTTTACGTTTTCTCTTTGACCATAATAGCTTCATTTAAGAGCGTCAGACCCTGACACTTCATCATTTATCTACATTATTTCTCATCTTCTTTCAAATAAATTATGGAATACTAGACTGAGCACATAAAAACAAAGTGACTTGTTATCAGTAAACAGCAAGATAAATTGTCCAGAAGTTCCTCATTTAGTTTCCTTTAAATTTAAGGGCAAGTTATTGGGTGCACCTTTTTTAACTTCCAATGTTTGCATTTTTACAGCCATCTTATTTCTCTTGCCACTGGCCTCTGTGCATTCATCCAGAGCCTGATGTGGAAGGCATAAAGTAATCCCATTATCCCAAGGTTGGCCGCCAAAGTACAAAGAAGCATAAGGGGAGAAAGTCAAATAAAACTTGGAAAGTGATTTCTCCACATCTGTAAAACCCCCCATCCATAATACATCTTGTCATACTAGGAAATGTGACACTTCCAAAGTAATGAACAGTGCAACTGTAACTCTTTTAGCCCGTGGAAATAAAGCACTGATTTTAAATGGATGGGTGAATGCGATCTCTTCTCACTGAATTCCCCCCTCCTTTTTTAACGATACAGAATTGGAGAAAATAAAAAAATCACTATCAGATTGTATTTCATTTTAATAGGGTTGACCAAATTTATAGACATCCGCACATCTTGTACTTCTTCCTTCTTTTTTTGATATTAACTTACGAAGACTTGCAGACTCAGATTAATAAGTACAAAAAACTATTTAAGAAGCCACTAAAACATCAGCTTTTGTATGTGTGGTACATGTTGAAGTGTCGGCTGTACACTGTAGTAAAGAATCATGGATATACAGTGCAGACAGTCACATCACAGGGTGATGGTTTATTAACACATTGTTAATTACTTGAGTTATTCTGCAATGAATGCTCAAAAAAGTGTACTGTATTTTGTTTTGGTCTTCTAAACTATTTGATAATAGGTAGTTCAAATTTAGTAACATTATTAAATGGAAATTCATTCACAGGTGACTTAACAACAGTTATAGATCCTCTACTCTGAGCAAAATCCTGATACAGGGAAATATAAGGAAAATATATATTTCCATTATCTGTCTTTAAAGAGCTCTAGGAAAAATAGTTGCTTACTTAATTTTGGCATGCCATTTAACTTCTGATAACCAATAGTGGTGGGAATAATTTAAAGTGTTAATTTCTATGCCTCCATCACTTATCTTTTGGGGGACAGGAATAGTCCAACTTGTAGTATGGTCCTCTGGCTCCTTTAAAATAAAAATGTACCAGAAAGAGTGATTAATAGATTTGTCACCCAACAAAAGTCATAGAGGGAGTGGTGGATCCGTAGAGGTAAAGGACTGTAAAGGGATGGAGGTGAAGGGAATAAAAGGAAGAAATACCTGAAGTGGAAGCAGAGTAGATAGTACTGATTTAGTTAAAATAGCCATACATTTTGGTAGTGTATGTGCCCTTTTCTTTCCCTCACTTTGTTCTTGGCAGAAATAATGCTGGCTAGGGGGGAGGAGAGAAAGAAATATCTCTTAAAAAAGGACACTGTCTGGGGGCACCTGTGTGGTTCAGTAAGCTAAGGATGGGACTTCAGCCCAGGCCATGACCTCAGGATTCCTGAGTTCTAGCCCCACATCAGTCTGTGTGCTGTCAGCACAGAGCCCGTTTCAAGTCCTCTCTACTCCTCTCTCTCTCTGCCTCTCTCCCTGCCTCTCTCCCACTCATCCTCTCTCTCTCTCTCTCTCTCTCTCTCTCTCAAATAAACATTAAAAAAAAGAACAGTGTCTGGGTAAATGTACAAATTATACCATGATGGTTCTTGGTTCTCTGGCATGCCTTCCACCCCCTAAAGTCATCAAGAGTTACAAAGATAAAGACACATTTTTTTGCCCCACCCCTAAGTACATAACTAATCCCCAAAGGCAATATAAACTCACAAGAAAAATAGGAGACCTGGAGAGCTTAACAAATACAAGAGAAAGGTGACAAACTGCAAACCCATACAACAGAGCCAATGTAACAAGCATTTAAATGAGCATGCTAGGTGTTGGCAGATAGTCAAAGGAAGGTATTATTAACCTCAAAAGGGAACAAAAATAATAATATATAACTAGGGATTCTGAGTTTGAAAATACCAGTTAAAAATAGAAAACTTGATGGATAGCTCAAATAGATACTACTGAAGAACCAGTCAGTGAAAGGGAGCATAAGATGAGGCTCATTCAGAAGAATTAAAAAGGGAGAATGGTACTAAAAGAATGGGAATAGAAGTGAAAGGGTCAAGTTGCATATCCTAAAATTATGAAAAGAGTAAAAAAACAACACAGATTGTAGGAAGCCTTTAATGTATTAATGCTGTATATTCATATAGATATCTATATCTTCATAAAAGTAGTTAAAACTGATCTATAAGGTCCAAAAAAACCAATGAAAACTGGAAGCAAATATATAGAGTACACTCTTGTGTTTCAATATGTTTAGAGATGTGAAAGAATGTTGCTTAAACAGAATTAGTAATCATACTAATCACAGGTTTGTAAGGTTAAGGATCCTGTTGGACTTTATGCTTTCAGCCAAGAAGAGTATTCCTCAGCTCTTAGTATTTAAAATAGATGCGTAATTATCTAAACTTCCTCCTAAACCAGTATTATAAGTTGTCATCATTATGAAAGAATAAGCTCCATTTTATGTTTATGTTGTTTATAAAAACTAAGGTTGTCTGGTTGCATATTTTAAAAATACCACCTTTGACAAAATAATTTAAGTCCAATAATTATATATAATGCCTTCTTTGGACCAGCTTCTTTCAGCTAGGAACAAAAGATGTAGAAATAAATAATATGTGGTCCATGATTAATTATAACTTCCATAAATCAGTAAGTTGAATAAATACAGGATATCCAGTAAGCTGAATAAATATAGAGTTTCCACATATGATGACATAAATAAAGATCACCTTAGCCAGCAGGAACCCAGATACAAGGGTGTGGGGAATTTTTCTAGATAAGGCAACACCAGCCAAATCTTAAGAGTAGATACATATTTATGAATTGGAAGACTCACTTCTATTCAACGGCTCAAGTCCCAACCCCACCCTGATGACACACACATGGTAGATATATCCTCCAAATTTAAATATAATAAGCCAGTCTTCCTATAGAATTCCAGGCAGTAGACAGAGAAACACACAGGACAGAAACAGCAGGCTGATGAGGAAAGGATGTTTGATGATCTGCCAGAGGCTGGTGCCTTAGAAGTATGCACCACAACACCGAGAAGGAAATCCAGGCCGCTGGGAGGCACAGTAATAAAGTTTGCCCTGATGTGTAGCGGTTTGTCCTAGTCTATCTTAGTCAATACATTCTTTGCTAAGATGGTGCATTTGCTTGCCTCTCTTGAATGTTTTTCTTTGTTTTTGATTTCATTACCATTTTTGTATCCTATAAAACAGACCTTATGTATTTATACATTCTGTTCTACATTGATTGAAGTTAGTTTGTTTATTTAGCTAGTACATATGTATTTTGAAACCTTTTAAACTTGAAGAATAAGTAATCATTTAATCTTGAAAAAAAGATGTTGATATTCATTAAATGTATCAGAATTGTGTCCAGAATTTCTACCGATTTTCATCAAAGAACCAAGGAAATAGATAATTTTTTTTAAATGGTCCCAGAAAAACTAAGTATATCAGAAAACATAAACAAGTAAAACAAGCAAAAACTTTCACCCATACCTCATACCATACTAAAAATATTAATTTTAGATAGATTATAGACACAAATATAAAAGTAAAACAATAAAGCATTTGGAGAAAACAGGAATATAGATTCCATTAAAAAGGTATGGATAAATTAAATTTTATCAAAATTAAAATTTCTCCCCATAAATAGACATCATTAAAAAAATAAAAAGGCAAGTCATACATTGTGAGAAAATATTTGTAATACATATATACATATATATAAGCATACATATATATAAACTATTCAGACTATGTAAACAATTCCTTTTGATAAGTAACAAAAAAAACAATAAAAATGAGAAAATCTTTTAGAAACTTCTAAAAGGAAGATGAACGACTAGCTAGTAATAAGCATAAGGTAAGTGTTAAACATTCTAGTCATTAGGGAAATTTAATTTAAAATAGCAATGTGATCCCATTATATACTCCCTAGAATGATTAAAATAAATATAATAACTGACAACACCAAATGGTGAAAATGTGGAGCCACTGGAACTCTCATTAACTACTCTGGCAGTATTAAAGGGTTCAACCAATGTGGAAAATTGGAATTTTCTTATAAGTTTAATTATAAACTTACTATATGATCCAGTTATTCCATTCCTAAGTATTTTTCTAAGATAAATGAAAAGCTATATATACACAAGCAAAAAAAAAACTTATACAAAAATATATGAATAGCAGTTTTACTCATACAATCTGTAAACTGGAAATAATTCAAATGCCCATCTACAAGACAATAGATGATCAAATTCTGACATAGTCATACAATGCAATTACCCCAGAGGAGGAAGAGAAGTTGTAAAATACTATCACCTGTAATCATCTGAGTAAATCTCAAAAATTCATTAAATGAAAGCAGGTAGACAGAGAAGAGCATATACTGTGTGAATCCATATTCATATAAAGTTCAAGAACAGAGATGATCAACCTATGATTATGGAAATGAGAAGAATCCTTACTTAGGAGGTTTGCAAACTGAGACTGGAAATGAAGGAACTTTCTGACAAGATAAAAATTAGCTATATCTTACCTGATGTTGTATCAAAGCATATACATTTGCCAATAGTCATTGTATTGTACACTGTATGTATATTATTCTTTAATAAAAAAATACTAAGAACCTTCTTTCAAGTTTAAAGGTGATCTCTTGGAATGGATTTAATAATAGACTACATACAGAAGAAAGCAGAATTAGTGAATTCAATTGGGTGTCAATAGAAGACATTTAAAGTGAAGTACAGAGAAAAAAATAAATGGAAAAATCAGAATAGAGAAGAAGAATGGGTGGGACTCAACTAAAGGATCAGACAAATGTTAATTAGATGTCAAGAATATGAGGAGAATTGGCACAGAAAAAAGCCCTGAAATAATAATCTAACAAATCAACCCACAAATTCAAATATCTCAGTGAGTGCCATAGGATAAATACAAAGAAACTACTCATAGCCAAATTGCTAAGACTCACATAGAAAGATAAAACTCTACAAGCAGCCAAAAGCAAAATGTCATCTTACATTCACTGAAGTCCCACACTGATGATTAAATATCAAATAACTTTGGCAGCTAGAGGACAATAGATTGAAGTATTGAAAGAGGAAAAGACACCTGTTCATCTGAAAGTTGACATCCACTGGAAATATGTTTTGAAGATAATAGTGAAATAGAGAAGTTTTCAGACCAAAACAAACAAAACTCTGTTCCCCTACACTTGCACTCCACAAAACACTTAACCAGATTTAATCACAATGAAGAAGCATGCCCTTGATGAAAAATGAAATCTCAGCTTAGAATAGAATGATCAGAAATGATAAATATAGAAGTAGAGAGAGACAGAAAGAGAGAGAGAGCAAACCAAGAAACAGATTCTCAACTACAGAGAACAAACTGATGGCTCCCATCTGAAACTGATGGGTGGAGGGATGGGTTAAATGAGTGATGGGGATTAAGGAGGGCACTGGTCATGATGAACACCAGGTGTTGTATGGAAATGTTGAATCACTAAATTTTATACCTGAAACTAATATTATACTACATGTTAACTAAGTGAAACTTAAATAAAAACATGAAGAAAAAGTGAATATTAACTTTGAAATCACCATATGAATTAGGTTTAGGTCGGTAAACACAACAATAATTTGAACACAAATATATTACTTTACATTAATACAAAAATCATTAATTAGTAAAAGATGGTTAACTACTAACAGGAGTGAAGAGAATTTTAAACAGTATAGGAATAGCCAATGGGAGAATCTTCTGCCTCAAAGGCGGAGAAAGGCTACCCACGAAAGTAATAAACTTGGAGAACCCCCTATCCCTGCTTGTCACCGCCAACACCAGACTTAAATTTAGACCTCGCTAAAGGAGGTAAGACGGTGGTCTACTGGAAGATGAGAAGGTTCACTGGGTGTCATAGGACAGAGTTGGTCCACATTCAGTGGGCAGGGATTGGTGAGCAGGAAATTGCTTAATTCCCGGTGAAATTCTGACACTTGATAGCCACTGGACTTTGTCCCACTTGCTGCTGGAAGCACTTCCATCAGAGGCAAAAAGAAACACAGTGGAACCAGGAAGATGAGCCCTTTGTCTTGCTTCTTCTTGTGGTGCCCCTTTCAGTCCCTCTCCTGCAACGCCACCTATTTCTCCTTTCAGGTCCAGCTCCATTATCACCAAGCACGGCAACGCAGGATACATTTGGAGCTGACAGGTAACAGATTTATAACTGGCATATAAAAGAGTAATATTTTGTATGATACAAAATATATGACTATAATAGCACAAAGGATGGGAGGAGAATAAACAAACTTGTGTGAGGTATTAGTTTTATTGGGAAATGTAAGTTTTTATTTTACCTATTTTTAAATATAGATAGATAAATAGATGTTTATTTATTTTTGAGAGAGAGCGAGCAAGCGAGCAAAGAGAGGAGGGGCAGAGAGAGAGAGAGGATCTGAAGCAGGCTCTGTGCTGACAACAGAGAGCCTGATGCAGGGCTCCAACCCACAAACTGTGAGATCATGATTGGAGCTGGAGTTGGATACTCAGCCAACTGAGTCACTGAGGCACCCCAGGAAATGGCAAATTTTTAAATTAGACTACAGCATATCGGAGATTCATGTTGTCAGGTTATTAAAAATAACTAAAGAAGGTACCACTATAGAGTTTGTTTTAAAAAGTTCAACAAACAGCAAAGAGTTCTGCATCACTCTTGTTTATTATTAAAAAAATTAGAAATAATTTATTTACAGTAATAGGAAAATTAGACTTGTCCATACAAGTGAATATAGTCCAATCATTTTAAAGAAACAGAGGTTGTAAAAGAATATCCATTCACAAGAAATGTTCATTATGTGCAGTCTAGTGATAAAAGCAGGTTTAAAAATTGTAAATACTACCTTATATAGCTACATTATTGAGCACTTATGTTATACCAGACACTCTGCTACATGCTTTCATTTAGTCTTACTAGAAGCCCTATGCAGTATTACCTCCATTACAGGATAATCTCATTTTCATAAATATACTCACACATACATTGGTAGAAAAAACTCACAAAATGTATCTCTGATGAGTGGGATAAGCAGTATTTTTAACATCTCTTTGCTTTAGAATATTTTCTATTTCTCCCTACAGTGAACATAACATTCGTATTCTGAAAATAGAAAATGCTAAATACTAATTAAGCATTTAGAATTTTTAAATACGTAATCTAACTGTAATTATTTACCTCAGACAGTGGAAAAATTAACTTATAAATTTAAGACATATGCATGAAGATTATAAGACAAAGGACACTTTGTAACACAGTTAATATAATTTTTAGATTGTTTTAATTCATCTGTGGAAAGAATTGGTATAGAAGAATAACTGGATTTTTGTCATTTTTGTTGTGCCTCTCCCATTAAAAATGTAAGTTTTCTTTCCAATGACTTTAAATCTGAAAGCTACACAAACATTATTCTCAAGGTATTATGGTCTCATAATTTGATCTTTTAATTTATGTACAATGATTGACATAGGGTGTCCCCAGATGGTTCATTCAGTTGAACCATCGTTGGAACTCCTTGACAGAATTATATCTTAAGACAACAACAACAACAAGAACAACAACAAAATGACATAAATTTTCTATTCACAAAGACAGCAGCAGTCTTTAAACAGCTTAATGTAATATGAATGTACTATGAATCAACAAGGATAAGCAAGGTGAGCCAAACCTTTATACAAGATCTAAATCATTCACCTTCTCTCATTCCTAAGTACTATTAACATCCTTGAAAATCAAACATTTTGAATGACTTAATGAGTAAATAAACAAACCCATGAATTTTAGATGACTGTCATATAAATATTGAATGTAAAGTTCTCGAAAGAAACATCACTGAATTTCTGAGATGTACATTCAAGAGAGTCCTCCAGAAGGAGGGAAGAGTTTAAGAGTTACCTTGAAATTTGGGTTCCCCCCAAATTACTTTTAAGGTTCTAAATATATTAAATGGATTAAAAGTTTCAGAGAGGGTATATGCTTGCATGCTATTCTAAATGATTTTAAAATGAGAGGTAGCACCTCTAAAATGCTCATACTCAGAGATAGGAATATGAAAAGCTTTGCTGTTGCAAAGCTTGAGACTTCCATTCTTGGTCCATATTCAGCATTTTACTCCCACCACCTTTGTTGGTAGATGCAGTCTCCTTTTTTGTATTATATAAGAATATGCCAGGACAGGACTCATAAACCCAATATATTAATCATATCACCTATTTCATGACATCCAGTTAGCTCATCTTTCAAATTTCAGCTGACATACATGCATATATAGGAGATTATTTTATTTTTCTAACTTTATGAGATATAAATTAACATGTAACATTGTATAAGCTTAAGGTGTACAATGTGGCCATTTGATGCACACATATTGTGAAATGTTACCACAATATGGTTAGTTGATATATTCCTCATTGCACATAATAACCATTTTGTTACTATTGATATGGTGAAAATATTTAAAGTTTACTCTCATATGAACTTTCAACTTCTCTTGCATTAAGTATGCAACACAGTATTGCTAACTATAAGTCATCATGCTATACATTAGATCCCCAGAATTTATTCCTCTTGAAACTACAAGTTTGCACTCTTTGACCAACAACTCCTTATTTCCCTTCTACCTAAACCCCTACAGCAACTACCAACCTATAGCTAAAGCTATGAGTTCAGCTTTTTCAGATGCCACATATAAGTGAGACTATACAGTGTTTGTGCCTAGTTTACTGCACAGAGAATACTGCCTCAAAGACCATCCATATTTTTCCAAATGGCAGAATTTTCTTTTTTATGGATGAATAATATTCCATTGTGTATGTATTATCTCTTGTTTTAAAGTTTATTTATTTTGAGAGAGAGAGAGAGAGAGAGAGAGAGAAAGAGAGAGAGAGAGAGAGAGATCATGTGAGCAGAAGAGGAGGAAAGAGAGGGTAAGAGGGAACCCCAAGCAGGTTCCACACTGTCTCATCAGAGCCCAAACAATACAGGGATTAAACTGTGAGATCTGAGCCAAAATCAAGAGTCAGATACTAAACTGACTAAGCCACCCAGGTGCCCCTCTTTTTAATAATAGCCATCTAACAGGTGTGAGGTGACATCTCACTGTGGTTTTGATTTACATTTCCTCAAGAATAGTGATGTTGAACACTTTTCGTGTACCTGTTAGTATTGTGTATGTCCTCTTTGAAAAAATGTCTATTCAGATCTTTTGCTCATTTTAATTGAATTATTTGAGGGTTTTGTTTTGCTATTGAGTTGTATCAATTCCTTATACATTTTGGATATTAACCTCTTATCAAAATATGATTTATAAATATTTTCTCCCATTCACTAAGTTGGCTTTACATTTTGTTGATTGTTTCTTCTACTGTGTAAAAACTTTTTAGCCTGATGTAACTGCTTATTGACTTTTTTCTTTTGTTACTTATGCTTTTGTGTCATATCCCAAAAGTCCTCATGGCGAGCAATGTTGGAGATTTTCCCCTATGTTTTCTTTTAGAAGTTTTTATGGTTCTGGGTCTTATATTTAAGACCTTGTTCCATTTTCAAGTTATTTTTTATGAGAGGTGTAAGTTGGGGTCCAAGAAAATATATTTTTTCTATTGCAGATTTTCTCATAAATGATTCTAAAATATATTTCTCTATCATTTTCTAATATATATTATGTGACCATAACTGGATTACATAAGATACTTATTCATATATTAAAAATCCAGTACTGCCTAAAGCTTAACTCAAAACAATCTATAGTTTATTTTTTTTAAGTTTATTTTTATTTCTTTATTTAGAGAGAGAGAGCATGAGCAGGAAGGGGAGGGGCAGAGAGGGAAAAACAGGGAGAGAGAGAGAAGGAGAGACAGAGAATCCCAAGCAGGCTTCACACTGTCAGCACAGACCACAATGGGAGCCTCAAAATCACAAACAATGAGATCATGACCTGAGCAGAAATCAATAGTTGGGCACCCAAGCACCTCCCTGTAATTTCTTTAATACTATTTATATTTATAATATAAACATATACACACATACGTATATACATATACTATTTATACATTTTAAAGTATTGTTTGATAAGGAGAAACAAATATTCATGTTATTTTCCCCTCTTTTTCCTCGTTTTTTTAATATCTTTATTTCATCTTTACTATAATAGATGTAAATCATCACATTAACCAATTCTATTTAGAAGTCATCTACAATTCTTTTTTATTTGTTGTACATAAGTAACCTTTTTCTTTTCTTTTTTTTTTCCTCTGAGTGGTTTGAAGATTTTCTCTTTGTCTTTTTGCAATGAGTTTCTGTTTAGAATCTTGCTTAGGATTTACACAGTCTCTTAATCTATGAATTAGCTTTTTTTAACTGCATGGAAAATTCTCAGCACCCATCACTTGAAATTTGTACTACAAAAAAAGAATGCTAGGTCTAATCATAATGAACTTCTCAGTTTCTTACCCTATTTTCTATATTTTTATCTTTTTATCTCTCCATCTACTTTTGGTGTTTTCTTTTGATGTCTTTTAGAGTCTAGTTCTGTTTTATTTACATCTACTGAACTGCTAAAACTATCCACAGCTTTCTTTATTCTGTTTCTTACAATTTATATTTCTGGAATTCATATTTAAGTCTTTCTAATTTCTTATCATTTTAAATTATTTGTCAAGATTATTAATCTAGTATTTTTAAAGCGATTTTAAGTACAGTACGCATTCTTTTTTAAGTCTGTATTTGATCGTTCCAATATGAGAAGCCCATAATGCCACTTAAATGACTAGTAGAGGGACTAAAGCCTGTATGAGGCCTGCTTGCTTCCCGTTCGCCTCTACTTCTGGGTAGAGGCGTGCTGTGTGCCAAGTAGAAAAGAAGAGGATATACCAGGGTGACTACCATTGTGAGCCTGCTACTCTCAACTGTGGTCCCTAGTTAAGAGAGCATCAAAAGAACTACACAGGCTTTCAGTCACCAGCTTGGGAATTTGCGAAGGTCCCTCAGAGCAAAGCCCCCACTTCCGCTTCCGTGGACTTCCATTTTGTCTCCAATCTTACACTGGGAATACTTTACAACTTAGAATGCTCTCTTGATGCCCTCAAACCAGTGCCTGTGGAACTCACACCGCACCTCCACTCCAGCCAGTTCTGGTTTCCTCGGTGAGAGGGTTGCTCAAGTTGTTACCACAAATGCCACTTCAAGAAGAGGAAATCTTCACATTGGGCATTTTAAGGACATATACTTTGGTAGTTCAAAACAGCAGAAAGTGCAACTAAGGGCAGTCAAGGGTCTATACAAACATAGTCCAAAAGAATTTAAGCTAATTGGAAAAAGACACAACAACTGGTTTTTTGTGATGGAATACAAAGAGCAGCAACAAACAAAAAACACCATTTTTTTTTAGTTGTCTCTGCAGGTTTCCGAGGACTTACGGTTAGCACCTAGTCTGTGAGGCACTAATATAAACTCCATTTCTTCCTGCTAGAGTAACATACCCTGGTTAGAAATGTGAACACCTCACTTATACCATGAAGCTCACAAGATACACACACAGTTTTCATCATTCATTGACCTAAAATATGAATTCCTTCCTGAGGTCATGAATGACACAAGTTTGACCTTCATAAAAACATGGAATCTAGGGTTGACACTTGCTTATGATTGTCAATAAATATAACTTTTAAGAACACAAACCTTATTTCTCTCGAATAAACCAGATGTTCCTGAAATATCTACCACCATTTTGCTTTTTCTTTAACTTCTGAATAGTTTTATTCTAATCTGGGAGGCAAACCTGTTATATTTAACTCTTAAGGAAAATGAATTAAATGTCACATATCACATAAGTAATCTGTTTAAAAAGTGCCTCCCCCAAAACCCACATGAGTGATGCGTACAGATTGGCTTTGAAAATTATATATACATATTATAATGTTTATTAAAATATATCCACCTTATTTCAAGAAAAAATAATAATCTATTTGTGATTTAACTTTACTTTTATATATGTCTGTTAGAAAAGGATGTTAAAAGGTTCATTTTGACTATCTCTGATCTATAATGCAGTATATAAGCACAAATGCCTAAAAGAGTGCCTTCATATGTATATTTTAAGAAAACATATCTAGACATGTAAGGTTTTAAAGAAAATGAACAGAATAATTTTGTGAAAGAAATTGCAAATGACATTAAAGGGGAGAGTACTTAATTATGAATATATTAAATCAATTCACAATTTGTACTCTTTATAACTGAAATTATGTAATGTTCAACTCTGTGTGTGTTTTACTTGATTGGTAACCAAATGAATGTTGCATTGATTATATATTACCCTTCCTAACCCTCTTAAATCTAAATGTAAAATAACACACATACACATACAATTTCGGTGTATCAGGAGTACCTCAGGGTGTGTATCATTTTCAATTAAATTTGTCAAATAACAAAATATTCAAAAATGCCTCTGTATTTTCTGACATACTGTTAGTTATGCAAGAGATTAAAATGAGCAGTAAAAAGTAACGTAATCAAACAGTGATGTGCATGCATTAGTTTCTATAGCGGACAGGCCTCCCCTGCCCCTTCTTATTTTGAAACTGTATCAACTCCCGTTTTCTAAAACAATAGATGGACTGTATAGGTCTGTCTTCTAAAGTAATGCATTAGAGAATGTTGCAAGAGTGCTTGCCAAATCATAGTACCATTATTAATTCCAGCATGATGAAATTGTTCATTTTAACTATAATCATGTAATTCATCAAAATATTACTAGAGCATATCATTCTCAACTATTACACTGATAAAGCACCTTATTCTAACACCAATAAATGCAGAAAATTATTTTTGATGTTTATCTACCAAAAAAAGTAATTGTTTTGAACCTGGGCAGGCCTTGCCTCATATTTTGATAAGAAAATTTCAACATGTTTTTATGTACTGACTTGAATGTAGTTGTTTTGCATTTGAATAACTCCATCTATTAAGCTTTAAAATATGTCAGAGTGTCTGGAACTGAAATGGTATTTTTCCCATATGTCAGTTTCTTCATTCTCCTTGATGAGTACAGAACAAACGGGGATGGTAAGTAAGTAAACAGCCCCTTAAGTCATAAATCAGAATCATGCATACCTATAAATCTCATCACCCAAAAGCTCTTCCTTGCAAATTCCTTTTGCTTTCAAGACTACAAACCTTTCAAATACTATATTGGAAATCAAAACATACTATTTATTATCATTTATCCAAAATAGAAGAAATTGGGGCACCAAAAAAGATCAATTAGAGAAATTTTTATACTTTGTAGTTCA
Organism: Suricata suricatta; assembly: GCF_006229205.1. Lineage (NCBI taxonomy): Eukaryota > Metazoa > Chordata > Mammalia > Carnivora > Herpestidae > Suricata > Suricata suricatta. The sequence continues at coordinate 80,492,638 of NC_043702.1, read as the reverse complement.
CTGAGATACCCAACTTTTGTTTATTGCTTATGGAATCATTTATTTAATAAAATAAGAATGATTTACTACTGAAACAATACTGTAATAAATAACAATACTCCCCTATTTGTATGTTGTACCTGAGCATTGGAATATATATATGAAAATGTCCCTCCCTCCCTTCTGAAGACTGGATTATCTGTACCACAGGTCTACAAATAGAGAACAGCCTTGTTAGAGCAGAGTTATCAACACTGGGAGAGACTTTGGTTTCTTTCTCTGACACTGAATCTATCATGTCATTTTGTTTCCTTTGTCTTGCTTTTAGGTTTTATCTTTGTAAATTGGCATTCTTCATCGAATACATCTTACAACCTTGGACATCTTCATTTTGGTAGACCTCCAAGGCAGATGAATTCCATAACCCCCACCAGTTTTGATCACATGGAGAGAGGAACACAGGCAGAATATTGTTCTTCCCCATGCCTCTCTTTGCGAACCCCTATTTAAGAGCACTCTTTTCTTTGATTTCCGGCATTTCATGGTAAACATCTTCTTTTCTCAGAAACTGTGATCAAGGTTTCTAGAATATGAAAATTAAACTTACAAACTGAGACATGTGGAATAAAACAGCCCACGTGCATGTCACTCTCAGCAACAAAGCCATTGCGCATACTCTGTGACCTAATACACTCTTCTCTTAACTGCCTATTGGCCAGTGATCTCCTACTTGTCTAGCATACTATATTATTATAATATCTTGTAAGTAAAATACATATATGAAATCTTGCTCTACTTTGGTTCAGGAATATTAGTAGAAAAAATAATATACATCTTTATTATAATTACACAAATTTGAAAGAGTCTTCTGATGCACTGACTTAGATCTATATAAACCAACATTCCCAGAAATTAAAAAATGACACTGAGTTTTTCAGAAATGTTCCTTATATTTATCCCTTCAAAGCTTTTTCTCTAGCCAATTTCTAGCAAACAATTATTTGAACATGTTTTAAAAGTTTGTTCCATACCAAAATACTTGCATGCCCTCATCGTTTAAGATGTATCCTGCATCTCCTTATATTATCCAAGGCTATAAAATTGGGCTTTTGTAGAACTTATTTATCTATTTATTGTTTTTGGAATTCACAAATCATATACAAATTTCTGATCAATTTATCTAAGTGTGCAGTTCTAAAGATGTCAAGGGTCCCCAGTTTAAACACACTGTGTATTCCCAGATTCTGTATTTTGAAGCTAATTTAAACTGACCTAAGTAGGTTTAAGTAGACTGTTGTAATTCATATACTCTTGACAAAGTAAGTAAGGTTTCCTATGTCCAAGAGGGAAAATGTTTACCAGAAAGGGCTGCAAAAATGTAATATTTATTGAAAATAAGTAATTTGGTCATTTCCACAGAAAATGAACAACATCCTAAATCATCTTAAATCATAACCTAGTTTATTCTTCCTAAGGGCATTATCCCTCGCTGCTTTTCCTACAGAAAAGATATAGCATAGTGCTAAGTCTTGAATAAAAGTCCCTAATCTATTGGGATGCTTCTTTTACAAGTGAGTTTTCCTACTTAAGAACTAAATATACTCCTATAATGAACTTTTACATATTAAATATATCAATATGAGTCTTCTGACTACAATAAAAATTCAGAATTCTCACCCCAGAATTTTTTTTGATTATGATCTTTCTCTCTCATTCCCCCCTCCCAATTAATGTGCATAAGATTTGCAAGTTTCAATTTGGGAATGAGTATTAGTGATTAAAAAACATAACCATTATTTGTAAAGATATTTTAAAGGAAACACATTTTTATCACTGTCTCAGGCCACAATATAAAAGATCAGAAGTCCCCAAATACTATTTGATTATTTCATATAATTTAGATGTGGGTATTCTCTTTACTTATATACCATAATATCTGCCATAAAAGTATTATTTGATGTGAAATACAGTCCTCTGATTTTTTTATGTAATAGAAAAGGGCACAATACAACTATAATAACATTTCAAATACATACAAGAATGTAATTAACTTTTATTAACATACAGAGGTTTACTCTGTTGAGCAATCATCTGTGAATCAGAAGAATTAGTGTCATTTACTAAGCCTAAGCCCCTGGCAAATATTTTCTACCTTCTATGCATCAAAGCACTTTTTACACATAATAAAAAGATATAAGAGTTTTCTAGAAATAAATAAATGAAAAATATTCATCACTTTTTCCTGAAAATATGTATTTTTTTAGTTCCTAAGAGCTAAACATATGGTAGAACAGGCAATACTGCTGTCACTGAGATGTTCACATTCTACTGGGGACCCAGACAATAATCAAATAATCAACTACCTGAGAAAGATAATTTCTAGATTCTCCTGAAGTGTGCTGAAGGAAATACAGTGATATAAAAGAGCAGCAGCGGAGAAGACTTCTTTACACAGGGTTGTCAGAGAAGATCACTCTCAGACAATAATATGTGATTTGTTAGATAAGAGGTAAAATGCATGCAGCCATTTATTATGTATGGCCAGATACCATAAAACCCGACTATTTTCTCCCAGGGGCTAGAGAACCCTCTTTGCTCGTTCAATAAGGAATGTATCTATGAGGAGTAGCAATGACTTCTTTGAGAAATTTGGTAATGGCTATCAACCATCTCCAATCTAGGGCTGATAGTAGGAGTTCCCACCACAGAATTTGAATATAGAACTTCAGAGGAATAGACACCAGTGGGAAGAATGTAAGAAAATAAGGTAGAGGTAGATGTAATGGGCTTAATAAATAGCAAGTCCTCAGATAGGCATCTTAGTAAGTAGAAGCAATCAGATTCTTCTGACCTATAGAGATCTAGGACAATGACAATATAGCATGGTGTTGTGAAGGGCAATATAGATGAATAGCAACTAGAATGTGTTCTATTTGAATAATCATAAGGATAATCTTAATAGAAGAGATAGTGAAAAGAAGGCTTACCTCAAAGAAAAATCATGGTTTTCATTTAGCTTTCAGATCTAAGTCAGTTTTCATATTTTAGCCTATTAATTAAAGGAAAGATAGGATTCCTCTCGAGATTCTGCAATGCACATGCAGGATAGAGTGTATTCACTTTAATGTTTCCTTCAAGGAATCTGAGTTTACAAGGGTGACTGCACTGTAGAAAAGGGAATACCCAGACTTTTAAGGACTGTTAGATACAGGGTCTGAGTTGATGTAATACAAGAGGGTGTGAAATATCATCAGGAGCTACAACAGGACTGGAAGGAGTCCATCTCTTATTGATTTCAGTGGGTCCTCAGACCCACCCTGTAGGTATTTTCTTAGTTCCTTGAGTATATACTCCATCACCCAGAAGCAGCTGCCCGACAGAATAGAGAATAAAAGAATATAGGGAGATGTGCTTACGGTTTAGTTTTTCTGCTCAAATGCCTCTTCTACCGCCATCCAAGAGCTGAATCCATTGTTATGGTATCATATACCATGTTGCCTCAGACTATGGAACTCCTATTACTACAAAAACGTATAATGAAATTAATAATTGTGAAATTCTCTCCTCCAGCCAGGTACACAGCTGCTCTGATATAATAGAGGGATTGTAGGTTGAAGGCTCAGCTAAAGTGTCATCTCAAGAACAATGCCTTGCAAGACTGAGTGGCAGTCTGCTATGAGGAGGTCTGTGCATTTAAACAAGAGCCAATAATCAATAGCTAGAAAATGCAGTAACAAAACTTGGTAATAGAAATGGCTCTTTTCATCACTACTCCCAAAGACACAGATGTGGAATTTATATTGTAACCACCTTGAACTCTGTAGTGTTAGAGGTTCTAGTTCCAGAGGGTAGGGATGTTGAGGAACATTTCTGTTGAGGAACATCAAAAGATTTCATCTGAACTGAAAGCTACTAACTATACAGTTTGGGCTTTTCATATAATTTGACAAACAGGCAAATAAAAGGGCTTCTGTACTAGCTGGGATAACTAATTTTCAAGATTTAGTAGCAATTATACATTACAACGAAAATAAGGAGGTATATGTCTGAAACTCATGGTATTTATCAAAGGATCTTTGATATTTCCATGGCAAGAGACGGGTTGGATGACAGTGTTACTTATTTAGATGGAAAATACCAGAAAAGGGACAGGTTTTGATGGAAGGGCCAGAATCAAAGATTTTCCTTTTTTTTTAATTTTTACTTTTTTTTTGAGAGAAAGACAGAGAGACAGAGAGACAGAGAGAGACAGAGAGAGAGAGAGAGACAGACAGACAGACAGACAGAATGATCTAGGGAACCGCAGAAAAAGAGGGAGAGAAAGTATCCCAAGCAGGCTCCACACTGTCAGCTCAAAACCCAATGCAGGGCTCAAATCCACAACCATGAGATCACACCCTGAGCCAAAACCAAGAGTCAGACACATAACCAACTGAGACACCCAGGTGCCCCCAGAATCAAAATTTTTGTTCTGAATGCATAATAAATGTCAAATACAATATCAAACAGGCAGCTGGAAATAAAAATATGGAGCTTAGAGAAGAATTCTGAGAAAGAGAAATGTATATTTATGGTGTACAGATGTCATTTAAGGCCATAAAAATAGATTTGGTTACTGAAGGCGTTAGTATAGATAGATAAAAGAGGCAAGGACTAAGCTGTTGGGAAATTCTCAAATCAGAGATTGGCAGAGAATGGCAATCAGATTAAGGGACTTTTAAAAGGTATAGCAAATAAGTGGCAAGAACATTACAATGAGAGGTTATGGATGCAATTGTATTGAAAGCTTGTAAGAGGTCAAATAAGTATAGGAAATAGGGTCTCCATTGGATTTGACCACATAAAGGTTTCTAATGAATGGTTTAATCGCATGAAGATTGCTGATGAATTTGTTAGAAATAATTTCCATACAATGGTGGGTACAAAACAAGATGGTGGAGAGCTGGATAGTGAATGGGAAGCAAGGAAATTAAGGCTGTGGAAGTGACAAATTATTTCAACAGGTTTTACTATAAAGTGGTGAATTAGCTTTAGAAGGAGGCAAGGTTCAAGAATTTTTTTTGGGGGGGATGGGTGATCCTAGAGTATGTTTATATACTCAAAAAATGATCCTAGCTGGGGAGGGCAAGGAGGTGGAGAGTAGGGAGGGAAAGAGGAGAGGGAAAAGGAGAAAGAGGGATAGAGAAAAGAGCGAGTGGGAAAGGGAGAGAAACCGATAAAGTAAGAAAGAGGACTACTGAAAGCAGGAAAGGCATGGAATCTAGAGTTGGACTAAGAATGCATGTATTATGGAGATAAGCCTCTAGTGAGAAGATGAGGTCATTTGTTCTTGATTACTTCTATTTTCTCAATCAGGTATTACTTGGTAAAGGAAAAAGTGGGGAAAATTGGCAAGGAAAAGAAAAGTTCAGTCTTCTCAAACAGTAGGGAAGTGATCTTAGCTCAGAAATATAAAGGGATTAAGTACATAGTGCCCATTTAAGGCTTAACAAGATAAGCCCTTGGCCAGTACTTCTGGTGTCCATTGTGACACTGTGATTGGTATGTGACCATGCTTTATTGGTTGATATGAGAAAGAAGAAAGCAATTTCTTTGTAGAGTGATTTTTTTCCCCTCAAAAATTTTGGTTATTCAGCTATAGATGTGGAAATGTAGATAATTAAGTTTAAATTTGGGGTGGTTGGGGAGTATAGATTGGAGTGAGTTTTTTTAGGGCATTTTCAAAGTAAGTGGTCATGATAATAAGTCATCCCTAAGGTAAGTGAGGTGATAAATATGGAAGAAGTCAGATATTGACAAATAATGAAATATTGATGTTGGTAAATGATTTGGAAGTTTTAAGTTGCTACAATGGCAATACTACAGTAAGAAAGTACAAAAATAAAATTTGGTGGTCAGAAAATAAAATGCTAGACACCAAGATTTTGACAGTCATGCATTTATTCATGATGACAGTGTTTAGAAGGTGGACACCTGGAAATGAATAGGTGGCTGAAACAACCAGTGCAGTTTAAAAGATCCTTACAGACAAGGAAATTCAGGAACTGAGAGGCCAGGCAACTGATTGTGGCATCCACATGGACACTACTGAGAAAGATGACAAAGAGCAGCAATGAAAAAAATGGACTGACACAGCACCTAAGATTCAATAATGAGACAGCATAACATAAAGAGGACAAAATGATAGCCACTAAGGACATGGATGATAGAGATAATGATATGACCATCAGTAACACTGATGCTTGATCCTTGTCTTGTGGGGTTTGAGGAAGAATCAGGAGAAAAAGGCAATGGGAAACATGGAACCACACACATCTGGCAGACATATGTTTTGTTAGTCTTGGGACTATCCTGTGTCATGACTGTAACTGGTACAATAGCATAACACCATTGCTTTCAAAATTGTTCCAGTTTGGACAATATATTATTTGACCACTCTATATCTACCATATTTTTTATCTTTCTATTATATAAACCCCAAAGTACCTGTCTAGATTTCTTTTACATCCTGCTCTACAGAAATCTGAACTCTTCTTAACATTCACATTCATTGATGGCTATTCAGAGAGGTGATATTTACACTGAAGTCTCTCACTGACCAAATTAGGAACTGACTACTCAGTGACTCCCAGATTTCTGCAAGGTGATTGGTAGAGAACCTGCTGCTGCACAGGAATTCCTAGGGAGAGATCCCCATTCATCAAATCTACAACAGGTACCAAGAACCTGATTTACTTATAAATGTTTTGATATGATTCAGAATGTTACCAAGTCAGGGCAGCTGTTAATTTTAACTCTAACAACCATTTAAAAAAAAATGTATGCGTGTGTGCATGGAACTGCCTGTGGTTATTAAAAGGCACAGAAATTCCCATTTGGCCACAAACCACTTCCAACCTGCATTCTTCCAGTTCCTAAAGTCAAATAGCTGGGATTTATTCAGTCCCTAACACCTATAGGGCATATTCCAAGCCGGGCCTCCTTCAACTCCCTTTGACAAATAAACGCAGCTACTCCAATGAGATTGTAAGCCCCTTGAGGTTCTTTAAAATTGTGGAAATCATTTTGTTCTGAATCATTCACAGAACATGCGCTTAACAAATAAATAAATGACTGAATCCCTGACTGGATTATGTGGAACTGAACCTTCTGTCAATATTTTGTTAGTCCCTGGACTCTAGTGGGGTTCACTAGGTTATCTTTCCTGGTCTACCGCCAACAACACCTGTCTTCCACCACTACAGAGTAGGATTTATGACTTATTCTTGGGCCTGGAATTTCTTTCCATCTGTAACTGCTTAGCCTCCAAGAAGCACAGGGTGTTCTCCAGTGAATATTTAAATATTTTCTCGATCTTCCATTGGCAATTTATTCAATTAGTAAGTTATTCAATGTGGATATGTGTGTCCCTTTATTTTTAATAAGTAGGACACAACTCTCTAATAAAAGGTCCAAAATAAAAGACAGTTTTATAAATGTTGCACATTCATTTAATAAAAATTCACTAGATACGAAATCAAAATGCATCATCATCCATTTGAACTCTAACTATCTAATTTTGGCTCACATTTGTAGATAACATGGTAAATGTAATTTGTCATCATAAATGTATTATTATTTAATCATATGAAAGTTTGGGTTTATCTTGAGCAAACTTTATAGTGGCTTTAATACACAGGAGCCATTCCTGACAGATATGATGAAATAGATTTATCACTCTTGACAAAATATATTGCAAAATGTCTTCTCATGACTGCCCACCATGGAAACCGCATTGCCCATATTCAACAGGAATGTCACCTGTGATTCTTATTTTATAACCTTGTTCAGTGATAATCTAAGACTGCTTTTTGGGGGGGACTGTAGTGTACTTGGAATGTGAGATGGTTATAAGAATAATTGTATGAATGAAGGAAACCTGTAGCCCTTTAAATCAAACTAAGTAGTGTTTTATTAAAGTGCTCAGCAAATCAATCTAAATCCAAGGGTAATAAAGCCCTAATCAGGTGGTAGAAAAAATAATAGGTTGTCATGCATGAGAAAAAATAGGCAATCATGGAATGTTTTCTTTAATTAGGTCGTGTAAAGTGGAGGAACTGAGTAGGAACTGGCAAGACATTCATCATGAGCAAGGTGGGAAATTATTTAGATTACTAAGGAAGGAATAGTGAGTGTGATACACTTAGATTTGACTGGACAGAAAATTAAAGCTCTTTTTCTTTTTTTTCTTAACTATACATACTATTTTGCTGATGATAACTATTGACAGGTGTGGGATTTTTCAAAGCTGGATTTAGCCAGTCATCTGGTTTGCTAAATCCACATATGTTAATTGTTTTCTAATGATTTTAATTTCAGTGGGGCTCCGGGCAACTGGATGTGCTCCTCTGGCATTCTTACTGCGAAACTGCCTCTCACATCCAATGGAATTCAGCTCCTAATAAACTTGAGATTGATTATTAAGCACTTCTCATTTTCTTCTTAAACTGGAAGGAATAATTAATACTATCAGTGGTTGTTAGTACACTGCTCTGTAAAGGGATACTGTTGCAAATTACAAACATCAGTAGACAGATTCCTTGTTAGACATTGTTGCCTTCACAGCTCAGACTATTAAATATATCCTTTTAAAAGCCTTAAATTAGGGAATGCAATGATAGGATTTCAAATATTTTCAGTATTGTGACAACCACCTCTCACAAAATTATGTCTACAAATTAAATCTGAGAACTCAGCCTTCACCACCCAAACATCATCATCAAACAATAGGAATGTTGTTGGCCTTCTTCCATTGTGAAAGCCATTTCTATATCCCTAAGGCTACTGCTAATTAAAGACACTCTGGGCATGTATGTGGCACTCCTACATTTATTTCACGTCAATTAATCATACAGAGGGAACATATATGTACCACAGAAAAATATGATGAGTTTTAGTTTCCATGAAATGCTGTTATGGTGGTTTATATAAGCCAAAGGATGGCAAATACCAGCAGAGACATCTAAGACATCTGTGAATATATTCTCATCTGTTAAGTCCAGATGTAACCTAAGAATCTTTCTTAAGCAGACACTATCAGTGCCCTGCCCAAATCTCCCTGTCCCCCCTGAGGGGTCAGTTTTCAATTCTATGAACAGTTCCAGTACTAATCCAATGCTTTCTGACCTCAAGCACCCATTTCTAAGGAGTCTGTTTGACAAGTGCATAAGGTGGGCCAGAGTGCCAAGTGTTAAAGTCCCAGAAACATGTCAGAAGAGCAACGCTCACTCACTGAGTAATAAAAGTTGGTGTTAATACCAAAATTCATTTCCCCATATTCTACATGGTGTTTTAAGGGGTCTCAGCAGGACTAAGCCCCAACTGTCCACAGCAATAACTTCACATTAACTTAACCACTATTAGCTTTTTCCCCATCCCTTTCTTACTTCATCCGCCAAATAAGCTACTTGTCTCTGGGTCTACTTCTGGAGCAACTTCTTTTTTCTATGTATGCATGTATATCCATATGAAAGAGAATACAAGCAGAAAAAGGGCAGAGAGAGAGAGAGGAAGAAAGAATCCCAAGCAGGCTCAGAGCTGTCATTACAGAGCCTGACATGGGGCTCAAACTCCTAAACCATGAGATCATGACCAGAGAGGATATCAAGAGTCGGATGCTTAACTGACTGAGCCATCCAGGCACCCCTGGGACAACTTCAAAACATAGCACTCTGGGCAGATATTACCAATCACACTGCTATCTAGGAGATGGGACTTCTGTGCCAATCCAACAGTGGGTATTATCAATACTGTACCCTGATTTCTACATCATCAGCAATAAACAAAACATTGATTTATCAGTTTATTTCCTTCCATTCTGAACTGTTTTATTGACAAATCTCTGCTGAAAACATGCCTCAGAGCATGTTCTCTGAATGACAATTTTTCCATTACTTTGAATAGGGAAATATTACTTATTCTTGAATTCCAAAAGTGGTGCCTATTTTTTACATGTTTATTTGTTTTTGAGAGAGAGAGAGTAAGCAAGAGGGGCAGAGAAAGGGAGACAGAGAATCCAAAGTAGGCTCTGTACTGACAGCAGCGAGTCTGATGCAGGGCTCAAACTCATGAACTGTGGGATTATGATCTGAGCTGAAGTCAGATGCTCAACCCACTGAGCCACCAAGACATCCCTGTCTATTTTTTTTAATGACATGAAATAGTATTTAAGCGATAACAGGTCAAAATTCAATATCATCAAACATTTTCTCTTAATTATGCTGTTTACCTGCTTTTGTAAAACACTTTTATAGCCACTATGAACTGTATACTGAAGATTATGTAAAAACAGAAAATGAACAATAAATCAAAAACACAGAGATGAGGGGAGCCTGGCTGGCTCAGTTGGTTAATTGGCTGACTTCGGCTCAGGTCATGATCTTGCGGTCCATGAGTTCAAGCCCTGTGTCCGGCTCTGTGCTGACAGCGTGGAGTATGAAGCCTGCTTTGGATTCTTTGTTTCCCTCCATCTCTGCACTCCCCTGCACTCTGTCTCTCTCACCCTCCCTCAAAAATAAATAAAACTTAAAAAACCCACAAAGATGAAACATAAAATGTAAACAAAATAGATCAATAAAGCTATTATTTATTTCAGAGACTAGCTAATAAGTGATCATGCCACCATATTTCACATGAGAAATCCAACTAGGTCATTTAAAATGTAAAGAAATCACAAAAAAACAAGGTAAGGATAATGAAGTTCTATGCATAAATTCTTATAAAACTATATTTACTAGTACTGGGCTAGTAAACCCCATGATGGGCAGGCTTTCCTAAAACCCACTGACACAGTATAATTATTTCTTGTCCACAATATCTGGGCCTAATGCATTCATTATTAAAGTTTAGAGTTCATCAGAATCACCCAGGAAACTGTAGAAAGGCTCATTTTTAGCCACTATGCCAGAAATTCTCACTAGGTATGTCTGGATGGGGAAGAGCCACATATTTTTGCAAGAATCCCAGGTGATTCTGACAGAGGCAGTCCATGAACCCATACGTTGAGAACGCTTAGTAAATTTGCTTGTTGAACTGAAATTTAAATGTTCAAATACACTGAATATAAATAATTCTCACCTTGCTTAAGAAGACATATAAAATATATTAAGATGAATATATTATGTAATTTTCCATGATCACACCAACTTTTTGACAGTCAGTCGATATAAAAACAATTAGACTACTTCCTGAAAAACAGATTCTCATTAGTCTACCTAAGATTTGCAGATTATTTAAATTGCCTGGTTTGGTCCCAGGAACATGTACTGCATTCCATTACCTTCGAGTAATATTAGATGAAGTTTATACTGGTGTAGCTTTCATATTTCCACGTGCTGCCTGGCTGAACATTAGCCTGAGCTCCGTAAGGTCTGCTTGATTTAGTGGTTCAGCAAGCCCGCCAAAGAGGTCCTATTGCCTCTGTCCCACTACTCATGAAGAACCAACCTACAAATCACTTGTCAACAACTTTGATCTACCTTGTTTCAGGTGGTTTACTCTCTGTCTATTATTTCTGCTAAGAGACCCATGAAAATTAAATACAGACCCCGCTGATGCTTGACTGACCCGGTGCTCCATCATAACAGCAGTGTAATAGCAATAAATCATTTCAACTTTAATCTATTGTTATTGATGAATGTACAATTATTTGTCATCTAATATGCTGAAAATGATGACCAAAGAAATAGATCAACTTTTTTTCTTCTTCCAAGTGCGGCATTGATGGATTGTATCCCTAAGCTGTTATTACACTTATAATGTACTCCTCTGCACTGACAGCACAGCTAGTTTTTTAATCATTCCATAGTAATCAACTTAAGACAACATAGCAAGACTCATAACTCATGTTCTTTTCTTTTTTGGCAGTGATGGGAAATGAAAACGTTTTTATTCTTTTGAAATAATTCTTACCTGACTAGGCTGAAGATTGTTTTAAAATTGTAAGTAAATGGTTGTTTATTGAGCTGGAACTGAAACGTGACATATTAAAATGTCTCTTTCCAAAGGGGGGAAATTATTTAGGCCTGAGTGGACAAGACAGGAAAAAAAAAAAGATTTTTCTTTTCCTTTTAACTGATTCATTACTAACTTTATTCCTTCAGGAAATATTTGAGCAAAGTCAATGCTATAGACAAAAATGCTACAGAGGAAAAATGTCAATGTTAAAATAAAAAGTAATAATTCCTCTGAAAGCACGACTCTACTGTATTCTCATCGAGGCTTCTGTTACTAGCTTAATGGCTGGTCATTTTTATGTGACGGAGTACACAGATCAGAAAGGAAATAGAAAAGTGATTTCATCAACAACTGATTCAAGATAAAAAGTTTCTTCTTAATATAACAAAATGTTTATAGCTAATTAGAACGGTTGGCATCTTGGGGCCAAAACTGAATTGATTTTAATCCTGCTCACACCTTGTTCTTATGATATGAAAAGAGTATCTGTGAAAATCCCTGCTAAACACTAAACTAAATCTCTTGTGCTGCCATAGAAAGGAATGATTTCCCCACAACTAAGAAAACTACAATGAGTGTCAATTCTGGGTCTAAGTGAACAAACTCAATTCCCATATGGGGCCTAGCTTTTATGTCCTTATTAACTCAGAACAGGTTAGAAAAACAGCCACATTTTGGAGCATCTGGATGGTCAGTTAAACATCTGTCTCTTGGTATCCACTCAGGTCATGATCTCTCAGTTGTGATATGGAGCCTCACATCAGGCTCTGCACTGAGCATGGACCCTGCTTAGGAGTCTCTCTCTGCCCCTCCCCCACTTCCTTGTGCATAGGCACATGTGCTCTACCTCTCTCTCAAAATAAATAAATAAACATTAAAAAAAAGAAAAACTGGCACATTCTAAGGTTCTCAAAGATACACAATCAGGAACAGATTATGACTTAATTAAGTATAATGTAATACAGTGAAACTCAAAGGGTAGTCTATAGATCAGTGGCACCAAAAGCACCTGGACACTTGTTAGAACGCAAATTGGTAGGCCCCCAACATGGATGGGGCTCAGGAAAATGTTTTAACAGGTTCCAGGTGATTCTGATGAACGTAAAATGGGGAAGCAGTGACTGAATAAGGCTTCTTCTCTTTGTGTTACTGACTACGTGTGAATGGGCTCAAGGTAGATACCGCAGAAGGAGTACAAGACAGACATTAAAAGGATACTATGGAGTCACACTGTCTAAATTTGCATCACGGCATAATGTGCTCTAAATGTATGTGACCCAGGAAAAGTCACTTACCCTTTTTCTGCCTCAGTTTTCACACTGGTAAAATGTAAATAAGCATAGTGCCTACCCTCATAAGGTTGTTGTGAAGATCAATCACCTAACAGATTAATAGACTTAGGTCAGTGTCTGGCACAAAGCAATACCCAATTAAATAACAAATATTTGCAGAACATTTTAGAGAAACTAAGAATGCTGAGGAGAAGACAGTGACGTGAAAGAAAGTGGGCAGTTGGTCCAACATTGTGTATTAAATAATGTTTTAAAACTCTGAAAGGCCAATTAGAAAATGATGTTTTATTCCTGTCATATGGTGAAAAATACATGAAAAACAAAAAGAAAATAATTACCATTGTCTAATTAGGCTTGTCAAATTTCTAGTTTTCAAAAAGAAGACAAATCTAGCATGACGTCTCAGGATTCTGATCATTACTACATGATGCTTTACCACATCACTTAGATGTACAATATTCCAGTCTTCACCTAGTCATTACTTGTCTTTTTCTCATATATGTGGCCAGTCCAAACTGCTGGCTTATGGTGGAATATCTATGACAAGAGTTTTAAGAGGTAAAGTTTGAAGCGACTTGCTACTGGTAATCTATTTTTGGGACAAAACCCCAGGCATGTAGGAAATAGTCACATTGCAAGCTCATCAGTTCACTGGACTCAGTGTGTGCCTGATTTGGAGGGAAGCAGATACGAACTGCAAGTCTGAATATTATCAGAGAGAGTAGAGAACTCTAACCATTGAAACTGAAAAATCAAGCTGCTTACTGTATTAGTACCCAGGACTCTCACGACAGGGAAGACTCCACAATAGCCTGTAAGCATTAAATAAGAGTCCACGGAAGACTTAGGCCACAGTTTGTCATACCTGATCTTGGTCTTCTTTTACCACCTTGTGATAAATGTATAGTGTGGTGCAGAATCAATGACTTTCTGAAATTATATTAATTACTCTCAATATCAAATATTCATTTGCTTTATTCTTTAATAGGTCTTTCTTTTTCATCTTTGTCATTCTCAGTATTATTCTTTGTAATTTTCATATTTTCTGGGTGACAAAAATTTGTTTCTTATGCACTTTCAGTGACAGCATAGAAGATGGAATTGTCCCTTGATTTAACAACAAAAGAAATCGTACTTCTATATTCCTAGCAGATTATGGTAACATTGTAATTGTTTGTAATATTGTTCAGGCTGTTGTTTTTTAATTTTTTAAATGTTTATTTATTTTTGAGAGAGAGAGACAGATAGAGAGAGCATGACTGGGGAGGGGCAGAGAGAGAGAGAGAGACACAGAATCCAAAGCAGGTTCCAGGCTCTGAGCTGTCAGCACAGAGCCTAACATGGAGCACAAACTTATTTATGAACTATGAGATCATGATTTGAGTTGAAATCGAACACTTTACAGACTAAGCCACCCAGGCACCCCTTGGCTGGATTTTTTAACTGCCCAATCATTCAAACTTTCAACTGATTTTCTATGCCTCCTCTCAGCTCTCTTTTGCAATTATGTATACAGTTTTCCTTTAGTCTTAGAATCCATTGCAAGATTAAATTACTTTGCAATTTGAATCCTTTTTGTCACATTCTTCCTCTTTTGATAATGCCATTATTTATCTAACTTTATTAGTAAAAGCCACACTACTCAACTTATTATGTGAAAATTTTATTAGGGATCATTGAGAATGAGTCAAAAAAGACTAAGTGCTACTCATTGCACCTGTTTCCTGGCACCATGTATTTAAGTCAAAATTCTTTAAATATACAAATAAGTATTATGTTGATAAGGGATATGAACAGAAATTGTAGGACATTTTCTTGTTTTCATTGCCATATAAAATTGTACAATGGTTTTGTATCAAATATAAAGTCATTTGGAATCATAAATTTGTAAAACTTCACTTAATGATAAATAAATAGAATCTCAGAAATTTTTTATCTGTTATTTTCAGTATAACAAGATATATCAGGCCAGTATTTATTTTTATTTTTATTTATTTAAGAAGACTTAAATATAAGAAGGATGTAAAGTAAAATAACTCTTATCCAGGAAAAAATACTTTTTAATGCTCTTACATACTTATTTTTTTCTATTTTTCCTTATCATAAAAATGTAAAGTGAAGAAGTCTAATTTTTAGCAAGTTCTCATATAATACACATCATTTCACATATGGATAGTAAAATGAGTCAGCGAAAGTAAAGAGGTAGAGTGCTTAGGTTGGTATTCCCCAAATTACTGAGTCCTTATCCAACTCTACCAATGTTTCGGTAATAGGCGAGATCTAAAATATTTAGCCCAAATTATCTTCAACATTTTTAAAAGAAATATCACCAGGACTCTAACATTCTCAATCCTCACATCCTTCGGCAGTACTCATTCTACAAAATCCTCTAATTCTTAATAACAATAATCTATTGAAAATATTCTCTATGTCAGATGCTTCATATCAACTAGTCAAGATTACTCTTATTTAAGAGTAGAATTATTCTTATCTAAAAATCAATGTTTAATATGTAAACACTTTTCCCACTATTATTAAGAGATTGAAACTGAATTAAGAGGCCAGATACATCTACTTCAATAACTGTTGCAAAGAAGACTGTATTTGTACACCAAATACTAAAAACATTTTCCTATATATCCAGACTCTTTTGCAGTTAAGTTGAGATGATATGTCGATTGCTAGTCATTAGAATATGAATGAAAGTTATTATGTCACTTCTCACCAAAGCAGATAAGAAACAGTGTGAAACCTCTATGTTCTCTCTGTTAAGATTAGTTTGAAGGAATCTTTCAGATGGTGAAATTACAGATAGGTGGAAATCCACCTACATGAGTGTCCTAGAGATGTCATTATGAAGTACCTTAAACTAAAGGCTTAAACAATAGAAGTATATTGTCTCACAGTCTTGGAGGCCAGAAAACTCTGTAACCAAGGTGTCAGCAGGTCTGTGATCTCTCTGAAGGCTATAAGGAACAATCTGTTCCACACATTTCTCCTAGTTTTGTAGTTCTAGGCATTCCTTGGCTTGTAAATAGCCTATTCTTTCTGTGTCTCCTCATAGTATCTTCCATCTGCATGTGTCTGTATCTCTGCCCAAGTTTTGCTATTGTATAAGGACACGGGTTAAACTGCATTAGGGCCCACATGACTTCTTCTTAATTTGACTACATATATGAAGACCCTATTTCAAAATAAGTCTACATTCTTAGGTGCTAAAGGTCTGGTCTTCAACATACCTTCTGGGGACAAAATTCAACTTATAACAACACTCAACCTGCATCAGTCATGAGAGCAAGTCAACCATTATGGTTCTAACACACTGGGATTTGAGGGTTTGCTAGTTTATCTGACAATAGGACTGCTTCTGTTCTTAACTTGCTTTATATGATAATGGCTTATTCTATATTGTAACACCTCTGATAAGTTTTCCTTTTTAGTATTTCTATTTATTTACCATGACAGCTTAGCACAGTTGAATAAAACGAACTAATGGCAACAAACCAAAGTTCTAATGCATGATTGTAGTTAAATCCCAGAGCCATTCTAAATTACTTGTCCTCATCATTGGTCACACACTTTTCATCTTCCTTATTAGTTATTATTAATGACCAATATTCCTTACAAGTCTCATAATCAACCCCAATTTCCTTTCTTTCTCTTTCTTCCTTAAGAAAATGGCAGTCACAATGAAGGTAATAAAGGTGATCTTATGGGTCTGTGAAATGCACATTAGAAATGATCAGCCTAGTCTACGTCCATACCATCCTGAACGCGCCCGATCTCCTCTGATCTCGGAAGCTAAGCAGGGTCGGGCCTGGTTAGTACTTGGATGGGAGAAATGATCAGCCTAGGGGCACCTGGGTGGCTCAGTTGGTTAAGCAGCTGACTTCAGCTCAGGTCATGATCCCACGGTTCAGGTTCATGAGACCGAGCCCTGTGTTGGGCTCTGTGCTGACAGCTCAGAGCCTAGAACCTGCTTCAGAGTCTGTGTCTCCTTCTCTCTCTGCCCTTCCCCTGCTCACGCTCTGTCTCTCTGTCTCTCATAAATAAATAAACATTTAAAAAACGAAATGATCAGCATAAAATTCTAAGTCTATGCCTGGAAACATAAGGTTCTCCATAATATGGTCCTGTATACATACTTCTCCAGATGCTCTGTTACTTTTTCCTCCTCACATCTGATATGAAAGATAGTGAGTGATGGGAAACATTTTACGTAAACATTTTTTTCCAATTTTTACATCTTTTCGCATGTATTGTCTATTATACTTTCTCCACCTCCATATGCAAATTTTTATATTTCTGCTACTATTAGTACTTTCACTGCCCTGTGATTGTTGTTCTTTTAAAACCAAGTAACATTTTTAAAAAGGGAGGGATAAAATTGATTTGTAATAATCTGATATTTTTTTCTAAATCTAAAACAGTGAGCTAATATTTATGGCTAAGCTTATTAAGCAGTAAGCCCAAGTCCCCTAATCAAATCTAACATTGCTAGTGGCATCCAATTGCTCAAGTAGTCAAATATTAGAATGGGGAAACATATATTTTGTATTCGTAGAGTCTGATAACATCTCATTTGGTTACTACTATTTCCAAAGATTTGAAACTCAGTATTATTTCTAAGAAGTTTATATGATAATGAATTTCTCCTATTTTACTTATTGCTTAAAATTGTTTGGGCTGTGGCACTCGTACTGATCATGAAATAACAAAACTAATGAAATATTTGGGGAACTAAATAGGAGGAAGAAAAGTCTGAATATGCAGCTGCATGGAACCACACATATTAAAATTTATTTTAAAATTTTATGATCACTTTCAATTTCATTATGTATAGCTCCACATTTTTATGTTTCCACATGTGTTAGCTGAAATGAATTGTTGTAATTAGTATAAATTGCCGTATAAGAGAAATAAAGAAGTTAAAGCTATCTTGAGGCCACTATAGCTCAAACTTTGGTCAGGAATGTCCCAATTCTTCTTCTCCACATGCTATCATTAAAACATTACACACTTAATAAACAGAATTTTTAAGGAAACCTAACAGCAGAGTCAATAACATTAATTCTAGATTACAAATCTCATCGTAAAATTGTATCAAGGCAGCATATCTGTTGTCATTAAACCAATACTGTTGAAATATTTGTGAACAGTTGTTTTATAAATTTGAGTTATAGCTACCAAAATTCTCTCTCTCTCAAGAATCTCAACAACCCATCTTTTTTATAATATTCTAAATGCATTAAATCCCAGTATAAACTCCACAACCACTAATATATATATGCAAACAAAAAGCAGATGTGTATTTTCAAGCCACAAATTCTGACTGATAAAATATACGTTGACTTTTTCTTTTCTTTTTTTACATTAACTTCATCTTTACTTTGAGACTCTTTTCTGACTAATGGCAAAAAAATCAATCCAGTTAACATCAGATAAGCTTGATCACTCTAGCAATTTTTTCAGCCATTTCAAGTTTAAACTCAGCCAATTAAGATTTCTCATTTTTCCCTTCCTTTTCCATGGGCTGGATAACTTACGTATCCAGGCTTAAATTGACCATGTCCTCAAGAGAAAAAGTCTGACAGTCAGAGGTTGATTTCTGTCCATGACAGCTCCGCTGAATTATAAATACTCTCTGCTTCCCAACCGCCACTGCTTTTCTACACTGGATGTTGTCAGGGGCACAGTCTCCCCGTGCGTCCAATAACATGGTCCACCCTGATACCTTCTAGGGCATTGGCCAGCTCACTTATACCTTTTTGACATCCTGAAAATGTACTCTTCTCCACTTAACAGGTACTGAAAAATTTCCTTTACCTGCTGTCTCAGTGTTCTATATAGGAAATGGATCATAAGCCTTGAAACTACTTTGGGGTTTATTCATACTTCTGGAATTCAGCCTGGAACTCTGAGGATAAAGCCTCTCTCCAGAGACCCTCAATCTATGCCTGCAAGTCTTAGAAATCCTTTAAAATGTTCAGCAATATGAACTGACTCTTATATTTCTGTTTATTCCAACCAGTGTCATAATTTATATAATAAATGTACTTCTGTTGCTATTTATATAAAACAAAACTCACATGAAAATGAAATGTATATCACATAAACTGGTCAAAACAAAGGAGCAATAGGCAAAGAGAGTGTCCATGGGTCAGCTTGCAAAGGGAAGATGGAAATGCATCCCTGTTAAGCTACTTCAGGAATCTCACCTGCCTTGGGGCACCTGGGTGGCTCAGTCAGTTAAGCATCAGACTTCAGCTCAGGTCATGATCTCATAGTCCATGAGTTTAAGCCCTGCATCAGGCTCTGTGCTGACCACTCAGAGCCTGGAGCCTGCTTTGAATTGTCTCCCTCTCTCTGCCCCTCCCCCACTTGCACTCTGTCCTCCCCCTCAGAATTAAATAAACATTTAAAAATTTTAAAAAAGAATCTCATCTGCCTCAAGTATGACAGCATGAGGCAATTATTCACTTGTATCATGAAACTAATTACTCCTATGTTAATTTAGACTCACTTAAATAATTTTCTGATAAGCTATTTTCTCAATGGCACAGATAGTAAACTGGTAGATACATTTTATTGTATATTTTATTATATATGAATGTATTGCTTCATATTTTGTACATCATGCTCTCAAGGGTTTTACTGAGATAAATTCATATCCTCAGTTCTAGTGTATACCAGGACACTCACAAGAAAGTTTTCTTTTTTTCTTGAGTCCGCAAGACTCAGAACATAGTATATTTAGTCAGGCATGTACCTACTTACGCAGGGACTTTTCTCCTGGTATCCTTTCTTCAAAATTCTACAATTTGAATTTTCCTGGTCTATATAGCATTCTACTAATATCCAGACTTTGTAAATTTTTTAACTGACAACGATAACTGGAATTGCTCAACTTTCTTTGATAAAAGATATTTGAATACAGCACCAGTGTATTTACCCAACTCACTACAAAGCTTGCTCTTGGCTGTTTACAAATATTTATTCAAGGTTTATTATTATTTAACATGTAAATATCTGCAACATCTAACTGTGCTTCCTTTGGTTCCGTTAGTGAGACTATCCTTCTTGGGGAGACACAGTCAAACACGCAAACACACGCCAGAGCAGTCTAAACTCATATCACAGAGTAGAGTCATTTGATGACAAGAAAAGCAAAAGAGAAGCCCTGTGAGGACAGGAGAAAGCCCGGGCAATCGCCATACCTGTGTGAATACTGTGCGCAAGCCTCCTGTTCCACGAATGCCAGGCAGCGGTCAGTTATTATTGATTCTACACAGCTAAATCACACAGAATTCATTCTCCCTGAGTCTTGGCCAGAAACAAGGTTTATTAAGCCTTACATCACTTTATCATCAAGGTTAACTCCTCGCTCTAAGGGCCATTAAGAGAGCTTTATTATTAGTTTGTAATTTTGTATGTTTTAAGTGGAATGACATTATTTTGCCCAAGTGAATAAAATGAAGTACAGTAATTGTAATTGCAATTGCCAGACTCCATAGCGAGCCTCGCAGGATTTTCCAAAAGTAAAATGACAATGCATCATCATCAACCTGGCTACCATCCTGCCATGACAATTCCTGGAATATTTCCAACATTCTCCAACAATTCTTGGGTGTCCCTGCATAAGATATACGACATGTCAACGTCCAGATTCATTACCTTTCTACTTTTTTTTTTCTCCCTTTAGTACAAGATAATCCTTCATCATTGACTCATTTTTTAAAGGAGTCCTCCAGTTAAAAATATATCAAGATCTTACCACAAGATTTTTTGACACTGACTCGTTATTATAGAAAAGAATATACTCAAGGAAACTAATGGGTAGTAAAATGGCCAAGTGACAAAGCCCAGCACTATACATATAAGATGGATAGCACTGACATAACATGATGAACTAAGTACCTGAACGTTCACGGTGATCTAAATCATATTCAGTTAAGAAAAGTGGAATTAAGAATTAAGGTGAACCAACACATTACAAAGAATCTGAATATAACAAATTCTTAATGCCTTCAGCCTGTGCCTGAATCCTGCCCTGAGAAATAATCTTATCACTTGTTGTTTGTTCCTCTGCCCATTTTCCTACATATTCCCTTATTTCACATTTGTCCATATGCATACAACACACATAATATATCTATCACATGAGAACAAAGTTGAACCAGTCAACTTGACCTCTGACAGTTTCCTGACTACTCTGTACTCTTGCACATCACTGCAATTTGGGTTTTCCAGTACCCGCTCCTTAAAATTATTTGCTTCTCTTACTCCTTGCTCTACTTAGGACTAGCATAGATCTGGCTCTTCCAGAAACACTTGGTTTGCAATGGAAAAAAAAAAAAAAAGCTAAATTAGCACTAATTTAAGCCAAATTGTGGATGCCACACATAACACCATTTCTCACAGAACCAAAGCATAGTCAAGTGGCTGGGAGAAGTTTTCATGAGGCCATCACACAGGAAGGTCCAGTTACTTCACATATGGTAATGAGATTTGAATCAAGCATTACCCAAACTCTGTTTACATTCAGCTAGATGATCTGTGGCATATTCCTGTGGAGTTGGTATCCATAAATAAACAAGATTCATACAAATAGCACTTAGCAATAGTTTTCAGAAGAGGCATGGAATCTTTCTGTTTCATTCTGCATAATCCTCAAAGAAAATGCCAAATAATTCTAAATGTCCTTGATTTGACCATGTTCAGCAACTGGCATAATACAAATGTCTACTGAAATAACAGAAGCAAAAAATGACCCAAGGCCACTAACTTATGTCCATTTAGGTTGACTCAAATGTGCTTTAAGAATTGCAGTAAAACAAACAAACAAACATGTATTTCATCTGGTTAGCCCTTTGGCACTGTACATCAGGAAAATAAGGCTAGGTGGGTTTAAAAACTTATTTAGTTAAAGATAAGTTTCAAAAGAAATATGTAGCTGTAAAGGGGCCCGTATGTACTAAGTAGTCAAAATTAGGCTGTCTAGAATCAATTACATAGTTGACTAAGCATGGTTAGCTTCTCCACTATATATTAAATACCTTTACTCTCACTTATCTTCTCTTAAAAAATTGATAATAATATATACTTCGTGTGACTATTATGATATATATAAAATAATATCAAAGAGATTCATAGTTCAACAACTTGCACAGAACAGGTCCCCAAATAACTTCTTTCTTTTTCTGTTTAACTCATGTTGAATTTATGATATTATTTTTACCATCATTTATGCATTAGATTAGTTGCATCTTATCATACCAGTTTTCACTGACTTTATATTCTAGTAGAAAATACTGGAATATAATAATATTTGGGGGGTTGTATATGTTTTACATAAATGTTGTCCTCCTTTCTGTACCTTGCTGTTTTTATCCAACAGTAAGTATTTTACAAATTTCCCCATAGATAAATTTGATTTTTTAAACTATGGAATAGTGTTTCATAGTATGTGTATTCTAAGATTATTTAGTGTCTCTAATTTTTAGACACTTATTTCTAGATTTTTCAAGTTTCTTGCTCTTACAAATTATGACCCAACAAAATATACCTTATTGTACAACAGTTCCTGAATACATACCACATATCAGATTACAGGAACAAATGCATCTCAGTTATCTATTATTAGGTAACTAATTATTTCAAAAGCTCACAGTATACACAATAATTACTTATTACTTCTCCTGGTTTCTCTGGGTTAAATATTCAAACAGAGCACAATGGGGATGGCTTGGGTCTGCACAAAGATGTCTAAGGCCTCAGCTCTGAGATCTGAAGTCAGGAGCTAGAATGTATGTGATGGTGCGGCTGATTGTCAGTTCTAAGTCTGGCCCACTCTGCCACTGGAATACCCACTTGTGGCCTCTCCATGTGACCTGGACTTCTTCACAATATGGTGGCTGGGCTTCCAGTAAGCTTCCAAGAAGACAGGGAAAAGAAGGAAGCCATATTGCTTATTATAACCAAGTCTCAAAAGCCATGCATCATTACTTTCATTATAGTGAATGGGTTGAGCTATTCCCACAGACAATTAGTCACAGATCTGACTAATTTCAAAGGAAGTAAATATAACCCTACATTTGATGGAAGATGACATCATCACATCAGGGCAGCCATATTTTGAAAAATCCCAGCTCCTAACTATTCTTCAAATTGGCTTTACAATTTATATTCTATGTGGCAGTTATAACAAGGTGTATTTTAATTCACATTTGACTTCTAAATGTCAAAAAGAATGAAGAAAAATGTTATGTCTGATGTATTTCAACTAAGACATAGAAACAGAACTTGCATTCAAGATTTATCACTGTATTCCTAGGGAGAGAGAAAGAGAGAGAGGGGGAGAGAGCGTTCTATTTTTTTTTTTAATTTTCTTAATGTTTATTTATTTTTGAGAGAGAGAGTGCGCACATGTGCCTGTGCACATGACTAGGGGAGGAGCAGAAAGAGAAGGAGACATAGAATCTGAAGCAGGCTCCAGGAGCTGAGCTATCAGCATAGAGTCCTAAGTGGAACTCAAACCCAGGAACCATGAGAAAGTGTCCTGAACTGAACTCACTCAGCCAAGTGAGCCAGCTACGAGCTCCAAGACTCTTTTTTGTTAAACTGAACCCTCAAGATACAGAGTATACTCAGTCTTTTTATGCCTCAGTTTTCCTATTTGGACAAGTGAAATAATATAATCTCCCTCAAAATACTATTATAAGACTTAAGTAAATTAATTAAAATCATGTATATATACATAATAATGTATGTAAAGCCCTCAGCACAGTAAGTAAATAATACTTAAATTTAGTATTACATTTTTGTAATTTTATCATAATAAATTTTATAATTATTCCCATGATCACTTTTCAAGTTTCCACTTTCCCATGAAAACTTTCAATAGCCTTTAAATCTGCAACCCATTATAATCTGATTTCAACCTTATAAATATTTTATAAAAAACAATTTTACTAAGAACATCAGCAATCTCTCATTTCTACATTAAATAAACAATCTTTAGTCTTCAGGGTAGATTTATTTGCTACTTCTGACACTAGTCGTTTATCACTTTTCTTCTTGAGAGGCATATATGTATGCATGCAAATATGTATGTATGCATATTTACTCCTTCAAGAAGTGTACAAAGCAGTTAAATTCACTTTGTTAAACAACTTTTTAAAATAATATTTAAAATAAAAAATATTTGAAAGCTATTAAAATTGTGCCTAAGTGTAGTGAGCATTATATAAATGCATATTTTTGTAATTATATGCTACTATTACTAGAAACAAACTGATTTCTTACTCATTGCACAAACCACACAAGCCAAAAGGCAAAGGATTTATGTCTCCAAAATGCAAATAAATAAATAAACAAAATATCTATACACAGAAAAATTATCTTTAGAAAGAGAAAGGATAGAAAACCCTTCTTACATGTAAAAAAAAATTTAAAACAGTATTCAATGCCAGAAGACCTGCATTATAAGAAATGTTCAATGTAATTATTTAGGAAGAAGTATGATATGAGATAGAAATTTGGATATACACAAAATAATGGAAAGACCAACAAAAATGATAAATGAAGATAAACATATAAATATAAAGTTATTTCTAAAGTTACTCTAAAAAACCAACTGCATAAAAAAATAGCAATGGTAATATATGTACAGAATATACATTTTTCATATACAAAAGACATTCTCCAGGACAGACCCTATGCTGGGCCATAAAACAAGTCTTAATATAAAAAGATTGAAATCATAAAGGTATCTCCACTCCAAACATAATGAAATGAAATTATAAAACAACAACAAATAGCAAATGGGAATGTTAACAAATATGTGGAAATTAAAGCACTCGTTTGTGAAGAACCAAGGAGACAAAGAAGAAATTACAAGATAAGAATTACATTAAGACTGGGTGGCTCAGTCAGTTGAGCACCCGACTCTTGATTTCAACTCAGATCATATTACCAGGCTCTGTGCTGAGCGTGAGTGTAGAGCCTGCTTAAAATTTGTTCGTTCTCTCTCTCTCTCTCTCTCTCTCTCTCTCTCTCTCTCCCTTTCTCCCTCCTAGCCTGCCTCCCCCTCCATTTCTCTCTCTTGCTCCCTCTCTCCCTCCCCCCTCTCCCTCTACCCTTCTCCCGCGCCTGCGTTCTCTCTAAAACTAATAATAATTGTTTTAAGATGAATGAAAATACAACATACCAAAATACATGGAATGCAAGGAAAGCAGTGCTTAGAGGAAAATTTGTAGGTATGAACATAAACATATAAAAAGGAGATCTCAAATCAATAGCAAAATTTTACACCTAAATTATCTAGAGAAAGAAGAGCAAACTAAACACAAAGCTAACAGAAGGAAGGATAAAGATTAGAGCAGACACAAACCAAAAAGATAATAGGAAGATAATAGAAAGAATCAACAAAGCTATTGGGTGGCTCAGTCAGTTGAGTATCCCATTCTTGATTTGGGCTCAGGTCATGATCTCATGGTTCATGGAACTGACCCCTGTGTCAGCACAGAGCCTGCTTGGAATTTTCTCTCCCTCCTTCTCTGCCCCCCCCGCCGCCCACTTGCACTCTCTGTCTCTCTGTCTCAGTCTCTCTCTCTCTCTCTCTTCAAAATACATAAATAAAACTTTAAAAAAAACTATTTAAAAATCAACAAAATTGAAAAACTTTTGGCTAGATTGGTTAATAAAAAAGAGAAAAAGTAAAAATAACTAAAATTAGAAATGGAAGTGGATTTACTACTACTAACCTCATGGAAATAAAAAGACTGTAAGAGAATACTTGATGCCAACAAATGAGATAATCTGTATGAAATGGAAAAATTCCTAGAAATACACAAACCACCAAACTGGACTAAAGAAGAAATAGAAAATCTGAACAGACTTATTGTTATATGAGACAGATTGAATTGGGGAGGAGGGGACCTTCTAATAAAGCAGAGCCCATGACCAGATGGCTTCAATCGTGAATTCTACCAGACATGTAAAGAGAAATTAATACCAATCCTTCTCAAACTTAGCCAAAAAATAAAAACAGAAAAAAGCAGAAGACTTTCTAATTCAGTCTCGGTGACTAGCATTATTTTGGTACCAAAGTCAGATAAATACTATCATTTGAAAAGAAAACTACTGACCAAAAAAATAAGATCAATAAATGAAACCAATTGAACATCTACGTAATAACAACAAATAAGTGAAAACTGGAATAGAAAATACCAGTTACAACAGATCCAAAAGTATAACATATGCAGGAATAAATGTGGCTGAAATGTGCAAATTATATACACTAAAAAAACCAAAATTACCGAAAGAAATGTTTTCAGGAGACCCAAAGAAACAGAGAGTAAATGTTACTCATGGGTCGGTAGCCTCCAAGTTTTGAAGATGTCAATTCTCCCAAACTGATGTATAGTTTCAACATAATTCCAATACTTAAGAAGTTTTTCTTGGTAGAAATTGACACCTGTTAAGAAGGGCCCCGGGGTCTGATGGTGAGCTGTGGTTCAACAATGACTGAACGAAAATTAAAACAGAAAAGTATTTAACAGTTTCACAGACACAGGCACACCTACAGGGGCTGCAAGGGAAGGTTCAGGCAGAATGAAGACAGAGTAAGCGGCACGACCTGAAGGTGCCTTTATTAGGGTCTCTGGGTGGAGTGCTTTAGTGTTGCCAGGCTAAGAACAGGTTGGTCAATTCGAATCAAAGACAGTGAGGTTTCAGTAAATTCTGTGGAAATCTCATCTGAGCCATGCATAAGAGGAAGGCCATGGGCCCACAGACCCATGAGTAATAAGTACATCAATTATACCTCCATAATACAAAAGAAAGAAAATACAAGTTTCTATTTGTGTGGCTAAACATAAAAACACTAATGTTAGGGAAATACAAAGTAGTAATGTTGCAATCCCCATGTAGTCTACAGAAACAGAAGTAATTGTTTATAGAAAATGAAAAAGGAAGCATCCATACGGAGAAGAAAAATGAAAGCTGGAGAGAAAAGGTTTTACGGGTTCTCTGTGCCTTCTCGTTTCTCATTTAAGCCCACTTCTGAGACCTTTCTGCATGCATCCCACAACTCCAAGATGCACTCTATTTCCTGTAGCATATATTCATTATCAATTCACATATTCACATTTAGTTGATTTGTTGTTGCTGCTGTTGTTGTTGGAGCTAGCACAAGTAGATTTCTGTCCCTTGCAATCCAAAGTATTCAACTAATATAATAACAATTCTATCCCCCACTATACTTGAAGCTTCATAGTTTCTCTCCTGTAGGCAGATCTATAGAGGAAGCCAAATCCTAATTAGCTTGTTTGGTGAAGGTGGATGCAGCACAAAAATGAGTTAGCTAAACTGAAGTGTTAATAGTATCGGACTCACATAGCTTTAAGTTTTACTGTTATAATAACAAGGCTTGAGCTTGCCAACAGGATGGTAATACTCCAAGTCTATTTTGTAAGGCTCTGTCCTGGACCTTGCTTAGAATAATACTTATTTCCAATATTATCCTCTATGAATAATTATTTCCATCTTCATGGCCTATCTATCCTCATTTTGACACTATTTCCTTAAGTATAGGGACATAGTCTATCAAGTCTGAGTTGTATCTTACAAATGACTCTGCTCATCTTTTCTCTTACTTAATAAGTGCTGATTTTAAACACCAATACTGAAGAAAAAAAGAATTGTTTCTCTCATTTCTGGGTTCCTCAGAGACACATTACCATTTTACCTAATTACTGATGATAATAGTTTCACTATTAACCAGGCTTGTTGCCAGAAATTAGAAAATTTTGTGAAATTTTAAACTGAAAAGTGTTCAAATGTAACATTTTATTGCTGATATGACAAAAATATTGTTTTAATATGTATTTTTTTCCTGTATATCATATTTTTATGTCTTTTATTTTAGTTTTGAGAGACAGAGAGAGACAGTACGAGCAGGGAGGGGCAGAGAGAGAGGGAGACACAGAAACGGAAGCAGGCTCCAGGCTCTGAGCTAGCGGTCAGCACAGAGCCCGATGCAGGGCTCAAACCCACGAACGTGAGATCATGACCTGAGCCGAAGTCATACGCTTAACCGACTAAGCCACCCAGGTGCCCCTTCCCTGTATATCATAATATAATTTTCTTTACAGGAAATTAGTGTCTTTTTTCTTTAGTCTCCCCTTGTCATATGGCAACCAGAGGATAAAAAGATAAAATACACACAAATAACTCATACTGATACTGACTGGCAGTCACATCATCTTGGTCTGTACATGAGCCTGTAAATGACCATGACCATGCTGGACAGAGTCCAGAAAAGGAGCGGACTGGCAGTTACTCTATAACTGATACATGAATGGATGGGGGAAGTATTAATAGACAATGAGTAATTGGGTAATCCATAGTAAAATAAAATGGAGATGGACATCGTGGGAATAGAAAGCCAGACATCAGACCTCAGAAGTCCAGATGTGTAAGTTGAAACAAGAAATGTATCTGTTCCAGAGGCCTAGGTAAAATAGCCTATCAGTAACCTACACAAGTAAGCAAGTCAGTCAATGTGAAGCTTCAAGAAACCTCAAAGAGTGTTTAAAACTGAAAAGATACTTGACAGAGTTAGAAAGATTACAGGTTTCCAAAAAGGGTAGCGATTAACCTAGTCTGAAGGGTCAAAGAATGCGAAAGTTAACATTTATTTTGCAGGACATATTTCGTTTAGGGAACACGCTCTGGAACCTCTTCTTATGTTCTGATCCCTGGCCATTTTACTGACTCTATGACCTTGGGCATAAAAAAACCTATCTTTGCCTCAGTTTCCTCAAATGTAAAATAAGAGATTAACTATACCTACTTTACAGGGTAGTTACGATAATTAGGTAAGTTACAAACTGCAGGCACTTAGCTATATACCTGCTCTGTGGTAAGTGCTCATTAATGCTAACTATTATGATTAATACATGGATAAACACAACTCTTTGGACCTCACTAATTTCACCATTCCAGAAAATCAGGCCCAGATTTAGGAGGTCACATATATTTAAGTTGCACATTGCATCATTTGTATATATGGTAAAAATGAATAAAAGAGTGTGTGTGCTTATATAAGCCCCTCCTTGATACTAAAATTTTCTCTAGTAAGTCAATCTCTTAGTTGATTTACTTATCTATAACTGACATGTCTTTTCCTGTTTCTTGAAAAATTCTGCAACCCAATTGCACATTTTTTTTCCTCTGAGGAAATCTAAACACCATTGCTTGCTTTATTTATTTTTGGAGAGAGAGAGAGTGCACCTGTGCAAGAGCAGGGAGGGGCCAAGGGAGAGGGAGGGAGGAAATCTTGAGCAGTCTTAAGCAGGCTCCACACCCAGTTTGGAGGCCAAAGTGAAGCTTGATCCCATGACCATTATTTCATGACCTGGTCCAAAATCAAGAGTCAGATGCTCAACCAGCTGAGCCATCCAGGTGCCCCTAAATACCTTTGCTTAAAAAATAAAATACAGGGGTGCCTGGGAGACTCAGTTGGTTAAGTGTCCCACTTTGGCTCAAATCATGATCTCAAGGCTCATGAGTTTGAGTCCTGCCTTGTGATCTGTGCTGACATCTCAGAGCCTGGAGCCCACTTTGGATTCTGTGTCTCCTTTTCTCTGTGCCCCTCCCTGGCTCGTGCTCTGTCTCTCTTTCTTTCTCTCTCAAAATAAATACTTTAAATTTTTATTTAATTTTTTAAAATACTTTATAGGGTCACCTGGGTGACTCAGTCTGTTAAACGCCCGACTCTTGATTTCAGCTCAGGTCATAACCTAATGGTTTGTGAGTCTGAGATCCATGTCAGGCTCTGAGCTGATATCATGGAGCCTGCTTGGGATTCTCTCTCTCTCTCACTCTCTCTCTCTCTCTCTCCCTCTCCCTCTCCCTTTCTCTCTCTCTCTCCCTCTCCCTGCCCCTCCCCCCTTCATGCACATGCACACTTGCATGAGCACTCTCTCAAAATAAACTTTAAATAAATAAAATAAAAGACTAATTTGTATATTATTTGTCATAGGAATTCCCAGCCTGTCTAGATACTAATAATATATCTTCACCAAATTAATAAAAACAGAATTGTTATTAGCTAAACTCTATACTAAAGTTTCTTTCTGTCTTTCTAGCACATTTCACTTTCACAATAACATGATGAAACAGGTACTGGTATGATCTCTAGTACACAGATACAGAATTCGAGGCATAGAGAAATTAAGATATTTTTCTACAGTCAACCTGCTAGGAGGAGACAAAGCCAGAATTTCAATCCAGGAAATCTGGCTTCACAGAAAGCTTACTGGTTACCAGGCTCAGTGTCAAGCATGGAGGCAGCCGAACTTCAACAAATGCCATAAAAAAAATCAATTTCGAAACCTAATAGGGCCCAATCTGTAGTTGGAAGCTTGAAAGGTCCTTTCATCCAACACATTTATTCTGAATGTGCTGGGTTTCAGGTACCAAAGAGGAGACTACAATAATAAATAAGCCAACTATATGTAATAAGGGCAGAGGTTGAAAATAGATCCAGAAATAAGCCATGCAGGTTATTGTACATTTGTCTTTTCTCAGCAGATAGTCAATCAATATCTTTTGGCCAACACTATAAGTAGTTACTATATACATACTGCTGTTTGTTGGACTCAGAATAAAGCCATGGAGAAGGTCAAAACATGGCCTTAGACTTCAAGGGTCATAAAATTTAATGCAAAACATAATTACAAATACTAAACATTAAACAAGAATATACTAAATCACTGATTTGAAGATGTCCAAGAAGGAAAAAATTGTAAAAATGGAACATTGCATATATTTCCCAACTAAATAGTAACAGGAACAGAAATAGAACAGTTACACTTTATTGTTTTATTACATATTTAAGTAATATTTGGCTTGAGTCAAGAATTTATTCACCAAGCAGGGTCCAAATACCACCACACTGTAAATCTTTTTCATTATTCACAGTTTGTAGATCAATATATAGTAACTATGACAAGTCTCTCCTTTCTATGACTGTGAATCTCTTTCACATGAACTTCTCTAAAACTCTGGTTTATGAGGTTCCCTGAAACCATTTCTCAAAAGTTAAGAGACGCTATCTACTGTACTCAATACCCCAACCTTCACTTTAACCCTCATTCAGATAACAGATTTTCTGAAAATAGAATGGAAGAGGAAATCTCTTTATCCCTCCTCATTTTCCAGCTCTATTTGCCACTCTACCAATCCTATACAATCCAGAGTTTGGTAACAAGAGTGTAAGAAAAGCTGTGTTCAAGTGACAGTGGGGAACTGGTAGATCAGAAGTGAAGAATTTCACTGTTCAAAAAAAAAAACAATTTTAATACATAAAAAGACGTACAACTAGGGTGCTTGGGTGACTCAGCCAGTCAAGTGTCTGACCCTTAATTTTGGTTCAGGTCATGATCTCATAGTTCATGAGACTGAGCCGCACACGGGGCTCTATGTGGACAGCACAGAGCCTGCTTGGGATATTCTCATTCTCTCTCTCTCTCCCTCCCCCTCCCTCCGCCTCCCTCCCCCTCTCTCCCCTTCTCTCCCCTTCTCCCCCTTGCCCTTCACCCTCCCTCTTGCTCTCTTTCCAAAAATAAATAAACTAAAAAACAAAAGAGACAACTGAGTATGGCTACATTAAATTTTATAAAATTATCACTTGACAAACAAAATGAGAGAAAATATGGGCTTTGGATTCCAATACATTTGGGTCAAATTATAGATCTTCTAATCAATCCAGATATCATTAGATATTTATTTAACCTCCAGTTGAACCTCAAGATAAGGAGATAATAACATCTAAACATAAGTTATTATGAGGTTTAACATCAAATTACCTGTTATAAAGGAAATGTGAAAATAATGAGAGTTCTAGTCTCTTATATTTGGATAAAAGGAAAGTAATATAGTTTCTTGTCTTATTTTACATATTGCAAACACTGTGTATTTTATTCAACAAGCAGTTACTGATAACTATTTTCTTTCTCGGCATTCACTTTTATACTGGGGCACAATACAGTCTTTTCCAGTAAAAGACTCCAATAGTTCAGGTTGCCTGACTGGTTCAAGGACCTACTTTCACCAAAAGTCTGAGTCAAGTTTATCCTAGGATTACCAGGTGCTAGCCACTAGCATCCTCAGATAATTTCCTGTGCAGCTGGAATTCTCAGAAAAAGTATCTGCTGCCTAAGTGCTATCTTTTTATATCCCACTTCGAAGGCTGTTTTCACGCTTGCACCAAAAGAACGTTGAAGAGCTGGATGCCTCTCCTGGAGGATATTGCACTGTGCATCTAGCAAAGTCATCATCCCACTTTGTCTTCCTTTTGGATTCAGAGGCAACACAAGACTGCTTGCCTCTCTTTAGCTGACCCTTGAATTATATTTCCCCAATAAAGCCTGTTAACTTACCCATATTATACAATGTCATCATGTTTACTTTTGGTCACTCTTCTACATAACTGTATAAGAAGGTATGGCTTTTTTTTAACTCAAAAACTTAAGATGTTTAGATAATATAATGTACAATTTGCTTTAAAGGAGTTCACATGCTTTTCTTAGAATAAAATACTGAATATTTTAGATTAATTTTTGAGAAAAGGTAATGCTAGATTTTTATAGTGAATCTGAGCCCCTTAGTAATGAATACTTGGCAAGTAAGTTGTGGCAGCGGGAATGAATGCTGTATGTGATTGTGGCCAGTATCACTGCCTAGTTCCTAGAGCTCATTTGGAGTTCTGGTATAATTTAGAAATGATAGAGACTATCTAGGTTTTCATAATCTTGAAAATCAGCATTGGTGAACTTGGTTAGCTCAGTCAGTTAAGTGCTCAACCCTTGGTTTAGGCTCAAGTGATGGCCAGGGTTTGTGAGTTTGAGCCCCGCATCAGGCTCTGTGCTGACAGTGCAGAACCTGCTTGGGATTCTCTCTGTCTCTCTCTCTCTCAAAATAAATTGAAAAACTTAAAGAAAAAGAAAGAAAATCAGCATGGACTCAGTGACGCCTGCTAGTATCAGAGCTGACAGTGCTGCATTCCAAATCCAGCTCTAACAGTAACTAGGACATGCCTTTCGCCACATTTGAAAATTCTTTTGCATTCCATACCCTTTACCAATTGTTGCAATAAACCATATACCATAGGAATCAAGAGATTATGAGGAGATACAGGAGAAGCAAATCATTAAGCATTGCCTTTCCTATAATTTGGAGTTATTTGTCTTCACACATTTTATTACTGTTTATGGAAACCTGGCATCTTATGATCTATAGCACCTCCTCCTTAGCCCTGAAAAAGTCTTGAGCTGAAGTCACCAATGTAGAATCAAATAGTATCCATAAAAAAAAGAAAAAAAACTAATGAAATTATATTCTATTCCATATCACCGATCTCTCTAATCAATACTAGTTAGGTTTCTGTTGGTTGCTTCAATTTGCAGGTTTAAAAAATACATGCTAGACAACTAAAAGCTCACTATCTAAAATGAGAAGAAAAGAACACAGATATTATGATATTGCCTAGTTTAAAATCTCTCTTTCTCTCTACTGACCAACTGATCAGAACATACAGACTTTCAGGAAAAGGAAAACCCTCAGTCTTTTATGAAAAGAAAGGTAGAATAAAAGTTCAGAAGTAGGCAAAAAAAAGAAAGCTTTACTCAAAAGAGATCTTCAATCCAGATGTAAAAGCTGAAAGTATGTAGCTCTTAGAAGAAAGCATAGGAGTAAGTCTTTGTGACCTAGGATTAGGCAGTCTTCTTAGATAGGACAATAAAACCATAACCAATGAAAGAAATAAAAAAAACAAAAACAGGTAAATTAAACTTCACCAAAATTAACAGCCTTTCTCCTTAAAATGGCACCATCAAAACATGAAAACCAACACAGAGAATGGGAAAAAAATGTTTGCAAGTCATGCATTTTATAGTGGAGTCATATTAAGAATATATAAAGAATACTTAAAATTAAAAACTTTTGTTCTTTTAAAAGAACACCATCAAACCATGAAAAACAAAACAGAGAATGCGAGAAAAAGTTTATGGAATTGTATCAAGAGTATGTAAAGAACTCTTAAGTCCAAACAATAAAAAAGGCAACTCAAAAGGCAACTCATTTACAAATGGTCAATTTGCGCAGACATTTCTCCAAAGAAGGTATACAAGGGGCAATAAACACATGAAAGGATGCTGAATATCATTAGCCATGAGGGAATCTAAACCAAAACTACAGCGAGACACCACTCCACATACACAGGGTGGCTATAGCCAATAACACGGATAATTTAACAACAGGTGTTGGCAAAGATGTGGAGAAATTGGAACCCTCTCACACTGCTGATAGAAATGTAAATGTTGCAGCTACTTATAAAAACCATTTGGCAGTTCCTGAAAATGTTAAAAAGATGGAGTTGTCATATGATCCAGCAATTCCACTCCTCAGTATATAACCAAGACATGAAGACATAAAAATAGGAACATCGACACAAAAATGTGTTCACAAATATTTATAGAAGTATCATTCATAATACATTAAAAAACACACACAACCCAATTAATCTGTGATGAACAGATGAATAAAATGTAGTATATCTGTACAATGGAATATTACCTAGCAATAAAAAAGAATTAAGTATCGATACAGGCTACAACATGGATAAACCTTGAAAATATTATGCTAAAGGAAAGAAACCAGTCATAAAGGACTGTTTCTACCCTACTATTGTAGGGTATAAATTGACTAAATGTTAATAGAGTATACGATTCCATTTATATAAAATGTTCAGAAGAGGCATATCAATAGAGATAGAAAGTACCTTACAGGTTGTCTAAGTCTAGGGGATTAAGGAGAAATAGCTAGTGACTGCTAATAGGTATAAGATTTATTTGGAGGTTGATGTGAGTGTTCTAAAATTGAGGTAACAGTTACACAACTTTGAATATACCCCAAATTTTTAAATGGTATGCTTTAAAGGGTAGAGTATATGTTTTTAAAATTATATTTTAAGTTGTTGAAAGATCAGAAGTAAAATGGCCTTTGAAAAATTGGCCAATGACAATCTCACTAGTACTGTAAAGTCAAGTCAGAACAGAAAGCAGAGTCTGGCCTCTAAAGCGAAACCATGAAGACCTAATCTCTAGGATTTGACCTACATGCTGCTACCCTGTTTAGAAGTATCAGAGCTTGAGCAGGGTGAGATAGTTTTCAGAGAAGATATATCCAGAGTTGGTAGGTCTGTATGTCAACAAAGTCTTTGCTTAAAGAGCTTTAACCGTCCCTTCACTCAAAGAGGGTTCTCAGCTTTCTTCCCTCTAAGTTAAAGACTAAACCATAGACAGGAGACTTTAAAATTGTCTAAGCCAGAGGCGCCTGGGTGGCTCAATCTGTTAAGCGTCTGACTTCAGCTCAGGTCATGTTCTCGCCATTTGTGATTTCATGGCCTGCATCAGACTCTGTGCTGACAGCTCAGAGCCTGGAGCCTGCTTTGGATTCTGTGCTTCCCTCTCTCTATCCCCTCCCCCACTCAGGGTCTGTCTCTCTCTCTCTTTCTCTCTCAAAAATAAATCAACATTAAAGAAAATTTTTAAGAAGAATAAATAAAATTGCCTAAGACAATCAAATGACCTGTCATGCCGTCAGAGATGTATAAATTCACCAGTGAAAGTGGCAACATATAGATAATGCTCAACTAGACATCATGGGAAATATGGATGCCAATATGAAAGGGAAGGAGATTTTTTAAATGATCTCTAGCCAGGATGTGCCGTATTATTGACAGCATAGAACAGGCTGTCACCTTACGACTCTTAGATAATGCTCCTCATTATTATTAAATGTGTTTTAAAGATAAGCAGCACAGAGGAAGCTTGTGAGTACTTGGAACATACATGTGGAAAGACGCCATGTAGACAGCTATAGATGTTTGATGTGCGATTTTTTTAAAGAAATGATTATGTGTAGTATGCATTGTTTTAGACCTGATTCACAAGTTAATAGTTACAGATTTTCATTATATCAATTACTTTGGATACAAAGGGAATGATTTAAAATATATATTTACATACATATGCCATCAAGGAAGTGTACTGATATGAGCTAATTAAATGAATACTAAAGGGAACTGATTATAAACACTGAAAAAATCGTCAAATAGAGCTTCCTCAGGAGAATACACACTCAATCTAAGAAGAAAATCTTTCTCTTATTATTAAGCTATTGGCAAGACTTAACCATAGCTATTCCATAGGGAATTGTTCAGAACTGATTATTATTTCTTGTTACACTTTAAAAGACCTGTTTCAGAGCACACTCTACCTAACTCAGAGTTGGGTTTACTTACTTACTTGTACTGTTTTCTTCGGTGGATTTCAATGGAGTTTTAAAAAAGTAACTAGACTCACTAGGCTCGGAGACAAAATTATCAGTTTTCTATAGCAGTTCTCATTTTTCTTAAAATCATGACCCATTCGATATCTTAAAAACAGCAACATTAATTTTAATTTGTCATATTGTAGGGTATAAATTGACTAAATGTTAATAGCATTCTTCTTGAGTAATCAGTTCTACATGATTAACCTAAAAATTGCCAAAACATTGTTTACTCTTCATTTGTATCTGAAGAAAAGAAAGCCATGATGAGTCAGACAGAGTTAGATTAATTTACTTTCTGATTTGTATTAAGACTTGCCACGATGATTCATAATCATTTTACTTGATATCTATCCTGACAAAATGGCTTAATTTTGAAAGAAGCTCATTGGAAAGTAATTTATTGGCAAAAAATAGTCTACTTCATAACTATAATTTAGTTGTATGGAAAACACCTATTTTATTTTTTATCTATTTTACTTTTTCTGGACTCTTCCCCATTTATCAAAAAATGGAGAAAGTACAATCCCTGAAAACTTGCAAGCACTCTCCTTTGAAGACTTTTTTTTTTTTTTTTTTAATAAAATCAAGTAGGTAGCTTGTGGTTTTAACACCATCTAGTGGGCTGTTTTTGTGACAGCAAGTGAAAACTAAAGAGACAAAGAAGGGTTAGGCTATTTGTACCCTCACATTTGAAACTTCCCAAGATCTTCCTAGGAGGGTACATTTAATCTACCAACAGGTCCACCTTGAATAAAAAATATAGTTATGTGTTCCAATTAAAAGAAAAAGTCCTTAATTAGGCATTTTCTCTTAGAAACGAAGAAACAAAACTACCTTTCTGTCTTTTAAGACTGTTTTGAAAATGAAAAAACACCAAGCAAGGTCACCTGTCTAAGATGAAGATTTTATCACTGCTGTTTAATAATTTTGAGCGCCATACAATAGTTAAAAATTTAAAGAATATAACAGTTGGGTGATTTAAAATCCACTGTGGCAAAATACAGAATAGAGTCACCTTACATTCTTTGTCTCAAAGTAATTTGGCATTGAGAGAAGATGGAAACTGAAGGAACAAAGTGCATATGTATTCAACACTGCTCTTCCATTACACACAATCTTTGGTGCACACTAGAACAACTCATATGTTCAGACCTGATACCACAAACAGTTTCATTTTCAACTCAAAGAATTAAAGCAGTCTAATGTATACTTTAGAAACCTAATTCAATGTCTACCGTAATTTACTTAAGTATCTAAACTTCATTATAATGAAATCACTTTATTTCATACTACCAAAGAACTCCAGGATACTAAATCTAACATTTTTTAAAAGTCATTCTTCCTAACTTTTAAAAAAGTATTTAATGCTTTGAAAACTGCCATTTTGGAAACTTATTTCTTTCCTGGTTTCTAGGAAAATATGCTTTCCTTAATCTCTTTGTCTTCCTCAGTTTCATCCTCTATCCATGTGGATAAAATCAGTGGCTGTGTTCCTTGAATTTTCCTGTGACTGACTTAAACTGCCACTGCTATATAAGTGACATGCATGTGCATAATGAACTGGTCTTGTCTACTCACCAACATTCCACCCTGTTTTTCTCTCCAGCTGAGGTATACATGTATTTGTCCATCTAGGCCATCATTTCAACCTCAGCTTGTATGAGATTATATTCCAAGCTAACAATCTCCTTTTCCAACATTATTTATACTTTCTACTACTTGGGAAATATTGCTTAGAATTAACTATTCTCTTTAGAATCAAATTTACACTTAGAATTTGAGCACCACATTCTAAAGAAATGCTGCCTTGAAGAACATTTCATGCTGAACAAATAAGACTACACACCCTTTCCGGACGATCCATTCATTTTCTTATGCCTGCATTTGATGTCATCCCATTAAAAAGTTCCTCTCTCCACAGTGTATTGTGCCTTTCACCTATGCTTAAGGATCTAACTCTGTTAGCAACTTCTCTGTAGTGCTCCAGCTTAGGTGAACTTGATGAGTAGGAGCAACATACTCTGTTGTCTCTCCTTTCTCTTCATATTCTATTTCTCTAACTAGATTAATGTTTCCTTGACATTGAGTATCAGGTGCCAGAACTGCATATTTCAACACACACCAGAAGGTTTCTACTGTGGATATTCAATAGCCACCTGTTATCACTGATGGTGAAATCAGAGTGGTCATATTTGTAATAGGCAACAATCACCAAGTAGACAAGATCAATCATTTAAACACTTACATCTGACACCAAAACTTAAAACTTGGGCAAAGGTTTCATCACCATTGCATTATGCATCATCTGTTTTATCACCGTTGAAGCTAAGATATGCAGTGTTCCACCCACCTCATGTCCATTCATTCAACTAATATCTACTGAATCCTTTCTGTGTTGTAGGCACTATATACACATACAGATGTATTTCCTTCCCTTATGATACAGCCTACTGTGAGAAATGTATACTAAAATGATCATGTAAATAATAATAGTTAATATTTACTGGAGATTCAGCATATGCTAGGCACCTTTTTAAGAGTCTAATAAGTAAACACCTTCAACACCTAAAGTAATTCCACTATGCAGATGTAATTTTTCTTCTGTATAAATGAAAAAAGAGTGGTATTGAAAGATTAGAGAACTTGCCAAAGTCACGAAGCTTGTAATTGTCCGGGGCAGGATTCTAATTTTGGCATCTAACTCCTGATGCCGCACTTTTGACCATTATGTAAGGAGCCTATTGCAGCCTCAATTTTGTACTGTTTAAAAGAAACCTGTGCTGGTTGTCTAATGCTGATTTAAAATAACAGTAAATACTTACTTGGTCAGAATTCTGTAATTTGGGCAAGGCTCAAAGAAAACAGTTTTGTTATCTTCTGACAGCATCAGCTGAAACAGCTGGCCTAGGCCTAGAAGACTCACCTTCAATCTGGTTTAGTTACACAGCGGACACGCTGACATTGGCTGGGAGCTCAGCTGAGGCTCTAGAAGGTAGCCTCCACTTTGTTTGTCAGCTGGGTCTCTTGGTTCCCTCTACGAAACCTTGCTAAGCAGGTTTCAGCACGAGCCCGCATTCAATGCTGGGTTCCATGCAACAGTGTGCAATTCACCGAAAGCAACCAAGGTCTATAATAGCAAATAAAATTGAGATGACAAAGACTAGAAGAAATATATGTGATGCTACACAACTTTACATCTCTGAATTTAATGATAGTAACAGCTAATGAATATTTAATGAGCACATATATGGCACTTTATGGTGTTCATTCATATTAAGAATATAAGGAAAGCAAGAATGTGGCTCCTTTCCAGCCTAATTACTCCTACTATCCTCCACTATACAATTTTACAACTCTTGAAAAATACTTATGAAAGAGAGAATAATATAATGACGGTATATACTCTCTTTTATTAATAGGTGTAAAAAAGGCTTTCCTCTAGAAGCTCACAGAGAAGAGCTAATAATACCAGAGAGGCAGAATTGATGCAGGTTAACTCGAGAGTTAAGTTATTTGTCAAAGAAATGGGAACTTATTCACTGAGGTAGAAGTTAACATATGCTAACTTTGGAGGCACTAATAAATACAACAAATGATGGAGAAGGCAGAAGAAATCTCAGCCCAGATTTGTTGGTGATGAGAAAAACGACATAACTGAGATGTCTGGGTGTAAGATAATAGGCATTCATAAAATCATCATTAACCCTTAGGTAAGAAGACTTAGCTTTGCAATGCTCAGAAAGCCAGGTAAGTTGCTACATGACCACCCAGTAGAACCCTACTCATCTACTTATGAGAGAGGTAAAATTATTTCCATTTTACAGAAAGGAAAAAAAGATATAATGAATAAGTGGAGTTCTGAGAGAT
The DNA here is from genome assembly GCF_006229205.1 of Suricata suricatta. Classification (NCBI taxonomy): domain Eukaryota; kingdom Metazoa; phylum Chordata; class Mammalia; order Carnivora; family Herpestidae; genus Suricata; species Suricata suricatta. Next base: position 80,452,103 of record NC_043702.1, on the reverse strand, counting down.
TCCTAAACTTATCTCAAGCTTTAAAAGCTAGAAAAAGTAGGGATGAGATTCAAGCCTAAATTCACTAATTCTAGTTCAGATTTTATCTGGCTATCATACAATGGCCGTTTAAGTGGGCAAGGAAAAAGATACGAAGGTGCTTTAATGTCATGGAAGGATCTCTTCATCCATTCTTTCAGCAAATATTTACAAAATATTTATAAATAAGTAAAATAAAATAACATTTAATCATTCTTCTAAATGTTTTGGTGTGTCATTTATAATTTTTACTCACCAACAATTTATAATACAGTTTTGCAAAAAGCCATGCACACAAATACCTATGAAATAAGGCATACATACAAATTTCACATGACCATTATAGAATTGTGAGGCAATAGATGATCTTTTATAGAGCTAATGTGATAGAAAACCATTGAACAATCCTGCTTCTTCCACCAAAGGGCTTTATTGGCCATTTCTATGTTTTAACTCATAACCATTTGTATTTTGTCACTTGTGAACCATCTGGGCTTGCCATACTGCCACAAAAAGGGCATCATACAAAAAGATCTAAATCGAATTCAATAAAGTAACTGATCTAATATAATGAAAGGTAAGACAAAAATACAAAATGATCTATACTCTTTAAGCCTTGCACTATATTATGGAAGTTTTGCTATTTGGTAATTTCTGTGATACCAACTAGAAGAAATCTTCTACACTGGGTGCCAAGTGAAGAAGGGAAGGTGATTAGATGTCACAGTCAATCAACATCAATAGGAGAGAGACACAAGTCACCTCAAGTGAAAGGCATAGTGAGCAGCACAGTGGTCAACCAGTTCTGCATAGATTTGAAACTGTTCAAAGAGAAATAACTATCAGAGGGATGAAATGATAGTGCAGTATCTGATTATAATTTAAAATTATTTTGAGTTAAAACTTAGCAATTTTTAATTCAGTCTGAATAATGTCCATTTCTTGACACTCTACTTTTTTCTTACTGTCTTCTACAAAGAGCTAGTTAAATAATGTGGGCTTGAAAAGCAGAAGAGTTTCTCTCCTTGTACCACTCACTCCTAAATCCCTTAAAATACCCAATTATGGAAGGGCTTAGAAAAGATAATGTTTCCATCAATTCTCAAGAAAGAATAAGTAATATTTTCATAGGCAGAGGTGGTAAGCAGGTATGATGAACTGGACATCTATGCCTTCCCAAAATTTGTATGTTGAAACCTAATTCCCAGTGCAATAGTATTTGGAGATGGGGCCTTTGGGAGGTGATTAGTTCATGAGATGGAGTCCTCATGAATGGGATTAATGCCCTTATAAAGGAGATCCCAGACTGCTCCTTACCTCCTTCCACCATGTAAAAACACAGCAGGAAAACAGTCATCTGTGAACTAGGAGCTCAGACACTGAATCTGCTAGCACCTTGATCTTGCCTTCACAAGCTTCGAGAACTGTGAGAAACTAATCTGTGTTGTTTATAAGCCACCCAGTCCATGGTACTGTGTTATAACAGCCCAAAGTGTCTAAAACAGAAACTCAAGTCATGAACAAAGATATGAAGATTACAAAGCTCATTGTTTTAGGAAATGTCCGTTAGCTCATATTAAAGCTTTGCTTATTTGTAAATAGAATGTAAATCATATGGTAGGAAAAGCAGTTATAGCCAGGATGTGAAATATAAGGAACTAGAAAAATAATTTTGGATAATTTTGAAAATATATCTATAGGTAATGGTCAGTTTTTTAGTGAGACTGTGACATGCTCTTAAATATATTTTAGGAAAATATGGGGAAAGTTAACATAGAGTTATTACAGTAGGTAAGATGTCAGAGGCAGGGAAACCTGTTTGAATCATGTATCTAACTACAACAAACCTTGTCTGAACAGTTCATAACTGAAAATTGGGGCTACCTTTAAAAATAAGTTGATGCATAAGAGATGTGTGGGGGGAAAAAGTAAGAAATTAATAGGATTGACTAACTCTTCATGAAAGTGAGGGGTGAAGGGAAAAAAACAAAAAGTTTAAGCCAAGAGTGACTGACAAGAAGTAAATTATAATAAACATAAATTGGAATGGTAAGAGTAAAAACAAGTTTTGAAGAGAAAAGGTATAGAGATAGAACAATATTTCTTAATTTTGAGAGGTTGGCTTGGACATCTATTTGGAATGTTTTACTGGCATATGGAATTTCACAACTAGAATACAGGACAGAGATGATAGATTACTGTGTGTGATTCCTTTAAGAAAAAAGAAAAAAAAAGGATTTAGGTAAAAAATTAAAAAAAAAGAAGATCCAGCAAAGACAGATTGGGAAGTAAAGAGAGGTTGGAAAGGGTCAAAATAGTACTGGTGGGGAGGTCCCTTTTTCAAAACATGAATCAATATTCTTTTGGCAATATTGTAATTGGATCTTCATGTTCAGAATTCAAATTTCTCTCTAAAACTCAACTATATTATGCCAATTATGTTTCATTAAAAATTTTAAGTAAATGGGTCAGTTTAATTAAAAAGAAAACAACCTATAATTATTGAAAGAAAATGTGGCTTTGTTCTAGCAATGATTCATGACAAAATTAGCTTCCTTAAGATTCCAGCTATTCTAGATCTAGAATTAATTTACATATTATAATTAAAAAAAACCTATATACTCTATCAAGGGAGAAAATAAAGTTTTTAAAAACATTGATTTTAAGTTATAATTCTAATTTTAGGACAATATTTGGCTCTAATTTTAATTTATATTGTATCTAAAAGTTTTCAGGAAAATTGGAGCAAAATTTTTCAAATCACCTTTTTGTATTTGAGAAAAGTAAAAATATTTTAAAGTCCATGATCTCATCTAGAATGCTGGAAACATTCTACCAGGGACATAATATTCTTTAAGTACTATGGACGCTATACCAAACACATCAGAAACACTATTTTTTAGCTTTACCATATCATGTAAATATATTTTTTCAGTTATTTTTGCCCATTTATCCATTCAAAAATAATTACTGAGCACTTAAGATACATCAGTGAACGAAACAGAAAAAAAAAAAAAAATCTCTACTCCCTCATTAAACATGCCTGCAGTTCAGACAGTAAGATTGAATCCAAACTCTAACTTGACCTTATGAAATGTGGAGCATTTGCTATTAAACTTATCAGTGTATTTAGGCTCTATATGTTTAAAATTTTTTTCCTCCCTCAGAAAATCTGTGTCTTTCAAGTGTGAGGGAAACCAAATGACCTTTACTCCTGTCTACTTGAATAATACTTGGACTGCTAATTCTCATGAAAATGTCCTATGCCTTACTCCTCAAAAGCAGACAAACTTATTTTTTAACTTAGATTATAACAAAAGATAAAAGACAGATCAAATTCCTAACAACTGACCATTGAGATCCTATGTCTGAACTTTGTCCTTCCTGGAAGGACCATAGATTTTGCACCTAATTAAATAGAGACTGAGTAATGGATTAGTGCTCTCAATGATTTTCTGATTTAGTAGACTAACTGAAAATTTCCACAGGGCAGAGTGCAATTTACTTGTGTGCCCCAATTAGCACTGCTAACTGGGGCACAAAATCGGCATAAAATTGGGCCCTGATTCTGTATCAGCCACCATTCAGAGAATGGCACATAGCCAACAAGACTTGGAGGAAAGTCTTTAGCATCCTTCTTTCTCTTATTTGTTAAACCACACAGTAGTCCACTGTTATTTTTATAGGAAAGTTTATAGTTTGTGGATTACTGTGGATTATCAAAAGGGATGTGGTTCATTAAGAAAGGTGGAAGGATTGAATACCTTATATTGATAGGGAGATAAAAGGGTGATCAAGACATTGGGAACTGTTTCTAGAAGTTCTTAAGTGCCAAGCTGAATGCCAACAGCAGCTTCTTTTATAGAAAGAAATACATTAAGATATTGTAAGTAATTTTGTACCTGACCAAAAGAAAAACAACAAAAAAAACAAACAAACCAACAAACCAACCAACCCTTGTGCCACATTTCCATAGATTGTTTATGAGAACCATATAGCCACATAATGAAAATGTCTGTCTATACTTCACAGGTTTTCTCTGCCATTTTTAATCATCTTTCAGAGGCCCATGGAGCCACATTTAAAGAATGATAATTTTTAACATATTTGCTTGCCATTTGAAAGCCCAACATTTTCTTTAATCTAATACTGAATTTCTTGCTATTTATTCATTTAATAATAGGCTTCAAAACAAACACATAGTAATGTTACCAAAAGGGCAGATGCAGTCAATAGCCTTATGAAGAAAAGTCTGCCAGCTTTTCATAATGCAAATTGGGAATCTTGTTAAAACATGATTGTGCATAGGACCTTTACAGAATGAAAACAACTCTTCTTCAGAAACCCATCTTGACTTGGCTTAAATTATATTAGAGCAAAAGACCAATTGTGGCTGTTTCATTAGCCTCTACCCCGCACTGCCTCTCCTCTGTGGATTGCTGCAGGCACTGAGCCAATGCTAATACAGGTGGGCGGTGTTTGTGAGTACAGGCAGAGCAAACGTGAAGCAGCAGGCTTTACGATGGCTTCCATTTAGGGGAGCTTGCAGGTATGGCTCCGCTCTGGCCTCCAAATTTACCAGCCATCTTACACACTATGACACTAACACCCTACCTCCACACCAGAAGAAGGAGATCTTTGCAGTTCTTGATCAGCCTAGGTAGTGCATTAATATTCTGTCACATACAGTTTTTGTTTTAGAGTAATGAATGAAGTTTGCAATGCTTCACACTTTCGTGTTCTAACTGCCCAATAAATGCCAATGCTAGGTTGAATTCCCATCAGCAGCATTATATAAAAAACGGTGTAGAACACTTTGGAAATCTGTCACCTCAGATATCTACTAACCAAAAATATAAAGTAGCTAAAAAAGATCTTAGGTTAATTCAAGCAAGCAAGACTAAGACAATTCACTATATTCAGTGCACTACTCCAAAGATTGTGGACAGGATAACTGCCCCTTTATTCATGGCAAAAAAACATCCCACAGAGTCAATAGGTAAAGAGACAGGTAAGTACATAGTGAAATCCAGAATACTCTTATACTCTAACGTGGCAGTGTGTTATACCAGCCAACTATAGTATAAAAATTAAAGGACAAAAGTATTAAAAATAGATATAGCATCAACAATTTACTGATGAATATACAACACAAAAAGATGTAAACTGTGATATCAAAAATATAAAATTGGATACAAATAAAAGGGTAGAGTATTTTGCTATAATTGAAGTTGTTATCAGCTAAAATAGATTTTTACATCTATATGAGGTTTATGTAAGCCTTACAGAACCACAAAGCAAAAATCCTATAGTACATACTCATAAGATAAAGATAAGGAAATCAAAGTATACCACTACAAAAAATAATCAATTCACAAAGAAAGATAGCAGGAGAGGAAGAAAGGAAAAAAGGAACTACTAAAGAACCAGAAAAAATTAAAAGTATCGTATTAATAAGTCCTTACCGATTAGTAAATACTCTAAATGTAATGAATTAAAATTTCCCATAAAAATCTGCAGAGCTAGTATGGATTAAAAACAAGATCCAGCTATCTGCTGGCTATAATAGATTCATTTCAGCTTTTAGGACACACATTGCTTCAAACTGAAGGTATGAGAAAAGATATCATAGGTAAACTGAAACCAAAAGAGAAAAAAAAAAGATAAAAAAAAAAAAAGAAAGAAACCAAAAGAGCAGGGGTAGCCATACACATATCAGATAAAATAGGCTAAATACAAAACTGTAACAAGAGATAATGTTCAAAAGGATTCATCAATGGGTTATAACAAGTGTAATATGCATGCACTTAATATTGGGGCATCTAAATATATTAAACAAGTACTAACATATATGAAGGGAGAATTAACAGTACTGTACAGTTAACAGTAGAGAACTTCAATACTCCATATTTAACAATGCATAGATTGTCCAGACAAAAACCCAGTAAGGAAACACTGGACTTGAACTATACTTTACACCAATAGAACCTAACAGATATATAGAGATTCTTTCATCTAAAATCAAGAGAATACACATTCTTATCAAGTGCACATAGAACATTCTCTAGGATAGATCATATACTAGGTCACAAAAGAAACCTTAGGAAATATAAAACACTGAAAATCAAATCAAGTATCTTTTTCTGACCACAATGATATGAAATTAGAAATCAATAGCAAGAAGAAAAATGTAAAACTCACAAATACATGGAAATTAAACAACACATTCCTGAAAAAACAAGGAGTCAAAGAAAAAATAAAAGAAGTATCTTGAGACAAAAGAAAATGGAAACATTAAAAAATAAAAAAAAACACTTCTGGTATGTAGCAAAAAGCAGTTCTAAGAGGGAAATGTCTTTGACAAATGCCTACATTAAATACACACACACGGGGCGCCTGGGTGGCTCAGTCGGTTAAGCCTCCGACTTCGGCTCAGGTCAGATCCCACGTTCGTGGGTTCGAGCCCCACGTCGGGCTCTGTGCTGACGGCTAGCTCAGAGCCTGGAGCCTGCTTCCGGTTCTGTATCTCCTTCTCTCTCTGCCCCTCCCCCTCTCATGCTCTGTCTCTCTCTGTATCAAAAATAAATAAAACATTAAAAAAAACTATTAAAAAAATCCCCACATCTTTAAAAAATAAATAAATAAATAAATACATACACACACACACACACACACACACACACACACACACATACATCTCAAATAAACAACCTAACTTTACACTTCGAGCAATTATAAAAAGAAAAATAAATAAGGCCCAGAGTTAACAGAGGAAAGGCGATAACAGATCTCAAAGTAGAAATAAATACAATAGAGAATATAAAAATATTAGAAAGGATCCATAAAACCTAATAATTGGATTTTTGAAAAGATAAATGAAGTTGACAAACTTTTAGCTAAACTTACCTAGAAAAAAAGGAAGTACTCAATTAAATAAAATTAGGATGAAACAAAACATATTACAATTGATACCACAAAAATACAAAGGATTACTAGAGACTTTTTAAACACTTATATACCAAAAATTGGACAATGCAGAAAAACTGGAAAATTCCTATAAGCACACAACCTATCAAGACTGAATCATGAAGAAATAGAAAATGTGAGTAAACAAATAGCAAAAAGAGCGAAATCAGTACTCAACAACCTTCTGATAGAGTAATCTGGGTGGCTCACTGGGTTGAGCATCTGACTCTTGATTTTGGCTCAGGTCATGATCTCAGGGTTGTGGGATCAAGTTCGACATAGAGCTCTGCACTGAGTGTGGAGCCTGCTTAAGATTGTTTCCCCCTTCTCTTCCTCTTTCTCTGTCTCTCTCTCTCTACCTCTCTCTCTCCCTCCCTCCCGCCCTCCCTCTGCCACTCTCCTTCACTTATGCTCTCAATATCTAAAAAAAATCCCAACATATAAAAATCCAACATCATATAGCATCATAGATGAATTTTACCAAGCATTTATGAAGAATTAAAGTTAATATTTCTCATACTCTTCAAAAAAATTTAAGAGGCAGGAATGTTCCTAAACTCATTTAATTAGGCCAGAATTACCTTTATACCAAAATCAATTAAGAATACAAGAAAACCACAGATGAATATCTCTGATGAATATAGATGTAAAAACTCTCAACAAAATACCAGCAAACCAAAATTAATGGCATATTCAAAGATCATACACCACAAATCAGTGGGATTCATCCCTGGGATGCATAGAAGTTTCAACATATGTAAGTCAATAAATGTGATAACCACATTAACAGGATAAAAGACAAAAATTCATAAGATCATTTCAACAGATGAAGAAAAGGCATTTGACAAAATTAATATCCTTCAATGACAAAAATCTAAACAAAATGGATGTAGAAGGAACACACCTCAACGTAAAGTAGCATAATCACCACAGCCCTTAGTTAACATCATACTCAGCAGTGTAAGATTAGAAGTTTTTCTTCTAAAATCAAGAATAAGTCAAGTGTGTCCACTCTCAGCATTTCTATTCAATATAATGCTACAAATCCCTGTCAGAGAAACTAACTGCGAAAAAGATCTAGAACATATATAAACTGAAAAGGAAGAAGTAAAATTATCTGTTTGCTAATGATATTATCTTGCATACATACAGAAAATCCTAAAGGTTCCACCAAAAAAACTGTTAGAACTAATAGACAAATTCAGTAAAGTTTCAGGATATAAAATCAATGTACAGAAATCAGTTACATTTCTATACAGTAACAATGAATCTTCTGAAAATGAAATAAATCAATCACATTTACAACAGCATCAAAAACAATAAAAGACAGGAATAAAATAATCGAAGAAGTTAAAGATCTATATACTGAAACCAACACACTACTAAAAGAAATTGAAGAAGACACAAATGAAGTTATCCCATGTTCATGGATCAGAAGAGTTAATATTATTAAAATGTCTATACTACACAAAGTCATCTGTAAATTTATGCAACCCTCATAAAAATTCTTCTGGAATTTTTCACAGAAATAAAGAAAATAATCTTAAAATTCATATGGGTCCTAATCTAAAATAGAACAAAGCATGAGTCATTTCATTTCTGGATTTCAAACTATATTACAAAGCTACAGTAATCAAAATAATATAGTACTTGCATAAAGACAATTAGACCAATGAAACTGAATATAGGACCCAAAATAAAACCTCACATATATAGTTAGCTAATCTGTGACAAAGGGCACAAAGAATATTCAATGGGGAAAAGATACTCTCCCTTCAATAAATGGTGCCGGGAAAACTGGATATCCACATGCAACAGAATTAAACTGGACCTCTATCATACACCACCCACAAAAATTAACTCAAAATAGATTAAGGACTTTAACATAAAACCTAATATCATAAAACTCTCAGAGGAAAACACAGGGAAAAATCTCCTTGGCATTGGTATTAGCAATGAATTTTTTGGACAAGACACCCAAAGCTAAAGCAACAAAAGCAAAAATAAACAAGTGGAACTAGATTAAGCTAAAAAGCTTCTGCACAGCACAAATAACAGTCAACAAAATTAAAAGGCAATCTTTGAAGTAGAAGAAAGTATTTGCAAGCCATATATCTAACAACTGATTAACAACCAAAATACATAAAATGAATACAACTAATAGCAAAAATATTAATAATAATCCAATATAAAAATGGGCAAAGAGTCTGAATAGCCATAGAAATGGTCAGTAAGAACTTGAAAAGGTGATCAATGTCACTCGTCATCAGAGAAATGAAAATCAAGGCCCAAGGAGAAATCAACTCACACCTGTTAGAATAGTTATTATCAAAAAGGCATATGCTTACTATACAAATCATAAATCTCACTCCTGGACATTTATTCCAGAGAAATGAAATTTATGATCATGCAAAAACCTGTACACAAATGTTCATAGCAGCTTAATAGTCAAACACTAGAAACAATCCTAGTATCATTCAATGGGTCAAGAGTGAATGAACTGTGGTGCATCCATGACACTGAATATACTATTAAGCAATAAACAGAAATGAATTATTGATACATGCGAAAAAAGAATATTGACTATTGGTTCACATGGTCGTTATTTAGGCATTTATAATTGTAGTTATGTGTTCCATTCCATATCTTAACTTACGGATAAAATCATTCAATCCTATGGGGTGCGTAAGTGGCTCAGTCACTTAAGCATCTATCTCCTGATTTTGAGTCAGATCACGATCTCATGGTTGGTGAGATCTAGCCATGTGTCAGGCTCTGGGCCAGGTGTGGAACCTGCTTGAGATTATCCCCCCTCTCTCTCTCTGCCCCTACCCTACTCCTAATGTCTCTGTCTGTCTGTCTGTCTGTCTCTCTCTCTCAAAAAGAAAAATTACTGAATCCCAGGTTTATATTGTTGATATGTGTACGTGTGTGTGCACTGGGAGGGGTGGGGGGGCAAGAGACAGAGTAGCAAAGAGAAAAGAAAGAATGAGTTACCATTGTAGGAGGAAGTGGAAGAAAAATAAAGAGAAAGGGGAAGAGAAGGGGAAGGGGAAATTTCAGCTTTATTCCCAATGGAGAGTCATTTATACCTAGTCATGCCTGAAGATCCACCCATTCTAAAGCCAAGTGACGTCTTTAAATATTCACAATGCTATCTCTACCTTCTTTCATAGCTTATATGAGTTTTGGTAATTTATATCTATATTTGAGTTTTTAGGTAACTCAGGTTTGACTTTATAAGGCTGAAAAATCCTTTTTTAACTACTAAGTGGAATATAGATTTATTTTTTATTTTGTTGATCTTCTGAATAGCAATACAATAATCATCACTATAAAACAGACAGCAGGAACTTTTCTAAACTAAAAAATAAAGTTAAAAATGTCAACTGTTCCCACAGGTTGTCTATCTGCTCTATTACACAAAAGTCACTTTATTTTGTAAGTTTCAACAACTACATTTATTTCCATTCCAGTTATAGCTGTATAATCTTGCCATGCAATACCAATCAGATATGACTATAGCCTTAAGAAGATGAAATCATAATTACTTCATACTAATTTATTTTTATCTTCAATAATAGCCATAGAATGAAAGCCTCTGTGACATTAAGTTTAGTGATCCACATATTTCAGTTTCATGTTGAAATTCATTAGCACATTACTTCTTGTTTTGGTTTTCTTGCTATCAGTTATATTCTCTGAGTTCAGTTTTAATATTTCTGTATTACCCAAGCAAAGGAAATTTAAGAATCCTACTAATGAGCCTTTTGATTTTGCTGCTTGCTCTTCAGCACTTATAAGATACTTCTAATATATTTCATATAATTTCATCCTTACAAAATACCCATTGGAAGCAAGATACATGCTATTTTCCTTATTTTGTACATGACAGAACTGACGTTAGGAGAGTCACTTGGCTCTTGAGTGGCCCTCTTGGAACTGGAATCTTCTTTTTTTTTTTTTTTTTTGCTTTTTCTTTTCATTGTTTGTATATGAGATGATAGATACAAAGTAAACCTACAGTGACAATCATTTCACAGTATCTGAAAATTAAATCATTATGATGTACATCTTAAACATACAAAGTATGCATGTCAATTGTATCTTAATAAAATTGAAGAAAATAGCCTACATACATATATATACAAAGGGATAAGGAAAATGTGGCGAATACATGTGCGTGCGTACACACACACACACACACACACACACACACAGGAATATCATACAACCTTATAAAAGGATGAGATCTTACTATTTATGACAACATGGTAACTTGGATGGACCTGAAGGTATTGTGTTAAGTGAAGTAAACCACACTGAAAAAAAGACAAATATCACAGGATTTCACTCATATGTGTAATCCAAAAAGATAAATTAAACAAATGAACACACACACACAAATATAGATAGAGACCTATAAATACAGAAAACAAAGTGGTGATTGCCAGGCTGGAGGCAGTGAGGGAAAGGGCAAATGGATGAAGGGGAGCGGGAGGTGCAGACTTCCAGTTAATGGAATGAATAAGTCATGGAACTAGAATCTTGTTCTACTCTTTGAGGTGTCACATACATTCTCAATTACTTAGAAGGCTTTCCCATGATAATTTTATACTATTTTCAAAGAATGGATCGAAACATAATATCAGCATGAATTTTGCATGTCAAAACGTAGCCAATGTGCAAAGATAAAATCAAAATAATCATAGATGTAAATGTAAAATACAAAGCTAAAAACCTCCAGAAGAGAAACCATCGAAAATCTTGGTGATCTTGGATTTGGTGATGATATCTTAGTTACAACATTAGAAGTACAGACCACAAAATAAAAAAATTATTAAGTTGGATTTTGTTGAAATTAAAAGTATCTCTTTCATAAAAGTCAGTATTAACAGGATGAAAATACATGCCCAGACTGGGAGAAAATCTTTGCAATATGCTTAACTGGTAAAATACTTTTACCCAAAATATATAAGAACTGTTAAAATTGAACACTAATAACACAACCCAAAAAAATAGTGAGCAATAGTTGTAAAAAGACACCTTAATAAAGAATATATACAGGTGGGAAAAATATATAAAAGATGTTGAACATCATATGTAATTAGGGAATTGTCATTTAAAATAACAATGAGAGATCACCCTATATACACCTAACAAGAATATCTAAAATTCAAAACACTGACAATATCAAATGCTAATAATGTAGAACAACAGGAAATTTCATTCACTGCTGTTACAAATACAAATGGCACAGCCAGTTTGGCAGGCAGATTGGCAGTTCTTATAAAAGTAAACATACACATGCCACATAATCCAGCAAATTCCTTGGTACTTACCCAAATGAGCTGAAAACTTATATTCACGTAAAACCTGCACAAAAATGTTTATAACAGCTCTATTCATAATTACCACAACTTGGAAGAAAAACAAGATGTCCTTCAAAAGTTGCATGGGTAAAAAAAAAAAAAAACTGGTAGATCCATAAAGTGAAGTATTAGCAATAAAAAGGAATCAGGTATCAAGCCACAAAAAGACTTGCAAAATTATATTTTTATTCAGGTAAAATTAGCACACAGTATTATATGGTTTCAGGTGTACAATATAATTATTTAATACTTCTACACACTTCTTAGTGCTCATCAATATAAGTGTAGTACTCTTCATCCCCTTTATCTATTTCACCCACCCACCCCCATCTCCCCAATGGCCACCACCAGTTTGTTCTCTATATTTAAGAATCATATTGTATATTTTTTCCATTGTGGATTTGTTTTGTTTCCTAAATTCAACATATGAGTGAATGGCATTTGTCTTTTTCTGATTGATTTATTTCACCAAGCATTATACTCCTTAGGTCCATCAATGTTGGTGCAAATGACAACATTTTGTTCTTTTTATGCCTAATATTGCATTGTGTGTATTCTGTATCCATTTATCTTTTATGGACCCTTGGGTTGGTTTCATATTTTGGTTATTGTAAATAATGCTATAATAAACATAGAGGTGCATATATTCTTTTCATTTTCTTTGGGTAAATTCCCAGTGATTAATTATTGGATCATGTGGTAGTTATATTTTAATATTTTGAGGACCTTCCATACTGTTTTCCACAGTGACTGCCCCAGTTTGCATTCCCACCTACAGAGCATGAGGACTCCTTTATCTTCACATCCCCCATCACTTGCTATTACTTATGTTTTTGATTTTAGCTGTTCTGACAAGTATAACATGATATCTCATTGTGGCTTTAATTTGCATTATCCTGATGATGAGTGATGTTGAATATCTTTTCATGTGTCTATTGGCTTTCTGTATGTTTTCATTAGAAAAAAATTCTATTCAGTCCTCAGCCCATTTTTAATTGGATTATTTGTTTTTTTGGTGTTAAATTATAAAAGTTATTTATATATTTCAGATATTAACTGACATGAAGAATTCTTAAATGTATAATCCTAGGTGAAAAGAGTCAATCTGAAAAGGCTCCATACTATATGATTCCAACTATATTACATTCTGATAAAGACAAAACTATGAAGATGGCAAAAACGATCAGTGTTCACAGATGTTTAGGGAGAGATGAAGAGATGGAGAACAGAGGATTTTTAGAGCAATGAAATTATCCTGTATGATACAATATTGGTGGATACATGGTTATAATCCGTTTGTCAAAATCCATACAAGTAATGCACAGCACAGTGAACCCTAATATAATTGTGGACTTTAGTTAATAATATTGTATCAGTATTGGCCCATTAACTACAACAAGTGCACCACATTAATGTAAGATGCTACCTATGGAAGAAACGGGTGTGGGAGCAGGGTGAAGGGACATATGGGAACTATCTTCTGCTTACATTTTCTTTAAGCCTAAAACTGTTCAAAAATAGTCTATGAATAAAAAA
>NC_043702.1:80436463-80438111 GCF_006229205.1 Suricata suricatta | reverse complement strand
CCTCGCCCAGTTGTTTTTCCACCAGGTGTAAGCAATCTCGGGCCTCAGGGGACATTTTCCTGGGTGAATTAAGGTCAGGGTCCCCTTTTAATATATTGAATAAGGGCTCTAACTCCTTATTTGATAAGCGGAGCAGTGGTCTGATCCAATTGATGTCTCCTAGAAGTTTTTGAAAGTCATTCAGAGTAACGAGTTGGTCTGAGCGGAGCTGCACCTTTTGTGGAGTGATCTTGTCTGCATGTATCAATGCGCCTAGATATTCATGAACGGATCCCCGCTGCACCTTTTTAGGGGCAATATACAGCTGAGCCCGTTCAAGGGCGGATACTAAGGCGGCATAAACTTCTAACAGAACTTGCTCCTTTTCTGCTGCCAAAAGTGTATCATCCATATAGTGAATGCAACGGACCTGGGGAAAGGAATTTCTGATAGGCGTAAGAGCTCTTGCAACAACAAAAAGTTGGCACATGGTTGGACTATTTGCCATGCCCTGAGGGAGGACTACCCATTCATATCTCCTGTCAGGTTCCTCTTGATTTAGGGATGGTAGCGTAAAGGCAAAACGACACAAATCAGTTGGGTGTATCGGAATACTAAAAAAGCAATCCTTTATATCTATTGTTACAATGGGCCATTCTGTGGGCAAGGCAGACAATAACAGTAAGCCTCTTTGCACTGGGCCCATAGGCTCCATAACAGCATTAATGGCCCGGAGGTTATGTAATAACCTCCATTTTCCTGACTTTTTTCTGATCACAAAAATAGGAGTATTCCAGGGGGAAGTAGACTCCTGTACATGTCCTGCCTCAAATTGTTCCTTCACTAAGGTGTGGGCAGCCTCGAGTTTTTCCCTAGGTAGGGGCCACTGTGACACCCAGATGGGTTTATGAGACTACCATGTGATCTTTATAGCTCCAGTGGCCCCTAGGAAAAACCCAATCCCTGGTGTGTCTGATTTCCAGTAGGTTCAATGGGAGTTCTACAGCCATATTGGAATTTGCCCAGGCCATATCCAGGGACATAACCCACATGTTGCATCATCGCTCTAGCCTGAGGTGAATACAATCCCTCATTAGTCAATCTAAGGCCCATCTGGGTGAGGACATCTCGACCCCACAAGCTAATGGGGATTTCTAAAACATAAGGTTGTACTTCACCAGAGTTGCCCTCTTTGTCTTCCCATCTAAGAGTGGCAGAACTAATGTCAGGGGCTTGCAAATATCCTAGCCCTCTCAAGGTTTGTGAGGATTGTTGTATGGGCCATGACTTGGGCCAATCTCTAAGACTTATGATGCTTTTGTCAGCACCAGAATCTAGTAGACCTGTGATCTTTCTACCGTTAAGCCACAATGGGATAACAGGCCTGTGCTCCGTACCCAAAGATAACCACACTTGGTCAGGTCCTGACGATCCGAAACCCCCCGCTCCTCTGGCCTGCGTTTTAGAAGGGAAGAAAGCATGTTTACTTGGGAGGAGCAGCAGCTGGGCAATCCGATCTCCAGGGGAAATGGCAGTAATACCGCGTGGTGAGGACACCATTATTTTTATAACCCCCTGATAGTCACTATCTATGACCCCTGGATGCACCAAGAGTCCCTTAAGGGTTGTGGAGCTCCTGCCAAACACTAATCCCACACAATTCTCTAGC
>NC_043702.1:80434698-80436363 GCF_006229205.1 Suricata suricatta | reverse complement strand
GCTTGCTCTGCCATATATACCTGCCGCCCAGGCTGCGCGGCAGCTCATGATAGGCTGGCAGAGGCAGGGCTGACCCATTCCATGGCCTCGCATTGGTCGCTCACTCATCGCGGTATCTGGCCGGGGAGCGGGAGCACTAGAGGCCGGCAGGCCGTACCTCGCCATGTGCTCGGGCAGGGTCTTGCATCCGCCTCCTACAATAAACATTTGGAAATATATGCCAATTAAAAACCTGCCAAATGAAGAATTTAATGAATACTAATTTAATTTTTATAATATAAAAATTTATAATTCTATAACATAATTTCCAATTTATTTTTAAAGAAAAAAATGATCGACATCAAGAAGATAGGATATTTGCTAAATAAATGTAACAAATAACCTTTGTATAGTTGTTGAGTGAGACTGAAAAATGGGTATAATTAATTTAGTGCAAATATTGTTGCATTTCTTTAATGTCTATCTACATTTGAAAGATATGCTTTGAAGCTATGAGATCCATTAAAACCCACGACTGAAATTAATTGAATCAAGTGTTACTCTGTAATTAAAGCGTTAAAGAATATTTTCACAAATATTATAATGAATTCAGTTGCAATATTTTCGCTAAAAAAGGGGTAATAGTATTTTTTGTGAGGACATCAAGTTGTATATTGGTAGCAGAAAATTAAAATGTAAATCATAAAATATTGTTTACTTTGTCATCTAATCTTTTTAAAATAGCTAGGTTTTACATATTTTTATAACACACAACCCATAAATGGAATAATAATTTAAAAGGAAGTTATCCTTATTGAAAAGTAAATATCCATGGAGAATGTCTGTTATGAATTATTTAAGATGTGATGAAAAGGGAACTGGGGTCTGAGAGGAAAGGAGAAGCTGGTTCTAAGAAGTGAGGCAGTTAACAAACATCAGTGGCTTTAGACAGAATTTGTGAAAGGTTGGTAAGTAGCCTAAGTAAACACAGTCATCTTTCTTGCTAGCTTTCTTGGCTTGGCTCTGAAGTAGATGTATTCAGGGGAAAGCTAAGCCCATTGTACATTGAGGATGGTGTAGAGAAGCCCTCTCATCCACATCAGGACTTCTGTTAATTAAGAAGAGCTTCTGGATATGTATCTGAAGAAAACAAAAACACTGATTTGAAAAAAATGTAAGCACCCCATGTTCGTTTCAGCATACTCATAATAGCTAATGAGTGGAAGTTAGTTAAGCATCCATCAATAGATGAATGGATGAAGAAATTGTGTGTGTGTGTGTGTGGGTGTAATATATGTTATATATAATATGTATTATGTATTCAGCCATTACAAAGCATGATATTTTGCCATTTATGACAACATGGCTAGACCTTGAGGACTTTATGCTAATGAAATAAGTCAGAGAAAGAGAAGTACCATAAAATCTCTGTAATATGTGGAATCTAAAAGTTATATATATAAGCTCGTATATAGAGAACAGATTTGTAGTTGCCAGAGGCAGGAGGTGGGGGGCGGGTAGGAGAAATAGGTGAATTGTTTGTTTCTGTTTTTCAGATTAAATGAATAGAATAAAAAACATGTAAGTAGTGAAGTAATGAATGAACAACAAATAGACTGTTATATAATACATATGGGAAAAATTGACAATACAGTTGTGAAAATGCCTTTAGAAAAGTAGGGCATT
>NC_043702.1:80433567-80434598 GCF_006229205.1 Suricata suricatta | reverse complement strand
TGCAGCCGTTTGTCCTTGATCGTCAAGAGATAAAAAATTAATAGTAAATAGAGCGAGGGACAATCTATCTCTAGGTGTTCGGCCCTTGCCTATTCCCCCTTTTTGTTTTTCTAAAAGAACTTTCAAGGTTCGATGCGCCCTTTCCACAACTCCCTGTCCTTGAGGATTGTAGGGAATGCCGTGGCGGAGAGCCAAGCCCGTAGTGGCGCAGAAGCTAGAGAAGGCCTTAGAAGTTAAGCGGGACCATTGTCTGTTTTTAGCATTTTGGGTCTTCCCCACGCGCTCCATGCGGCCAAACAATGGGCAATGACCTGCGTCACAGCCTCTCCCGAGTGCACTGACGCGTAGATCACTCCTGAGCACGTATCAACAGAGACATGCACGTACTTGAGGCGGCCAGATTCCGCAATGTGAGTGACATCCATCTGCCAAATGTGAAGAGGTGTCATGCTTCAGGAATTAACTCCAAGGCTTGGAGACAGGAGGTGAACGGAGCAAGAGCCGCAGCGTAAGACTATCTCTCTCACCTGTTGCCTAGTGATAGGGAAGCGGGAGCGAAGAGTCTTTGAGTTAACATGATATAGGCTGTGAAACTGGGCGGCTTCATCATAGGCTGGAAAGATAAGCTCAGTCTTAGTAGCCGAATCAGCTACAGTGTTGCCGGCCGCTAGTGGACCAGGCAAACCAGAATGTGCGCGAATGTGCACCACTGAAAAAAGATGTTGCCTGTTTAAAATCAAAGTCTGAGGCTGTTGCATAAGGTCAGCAACCTGTGAATTGGGGCTTATGGCTCCCACAGCTTCCAGTTTTTTAGCAACCTCAGCAACATATTGACTGTCGGTGACGAGGTTGAAAGGCTCAGGAGAAAGCCTAAAGGCCTGAATTACAGCCTGTAATTCTGTAATCTGAGGGCTGGCTGCGGGGAATAAAAAGACTAAAGGATCTTTTCCAGATATATACACAGCCCCCACACCTGCTTTAGAGCCATCCGTAAACACGTTCACTGCGCCACGGATAGGTTGAGACCTTGT
>NC_043702.1:80361951-80433467 GCF_006229205.1 Suricata suricatta | reverse complement strand
TGTAGGAGGCGGATGCAAGACCCTGCCCGAGCACATGGCGAGGTACGGCCTGCCGGCCTCTAGTGCTCCCGCTCCCCGGCCAGATACCGCGATGAGTGAGCGACCAATGCGAGGCCATGGAATGGGTCAGCCCTGCCTCTGCCAGCCTATCATGAGCTGCCGCGCAGCCTGGGCGGCAGGTATATATGGCAGAGCAAGCAGCGGGGAGGGGGAAGGAAGAAGGAAGAAAAGAACCAATAAAAGTCTCTGCAACGAATCTCGGTGTCGTCAGTTCTTCTAACTGCGGGCAGTTTGAGCGGCTCCGGCAGTTTATAATGATTATCATCATAACTAATAGTAAGTGAAAACTTCCCAATATCAGTCTCTTAACTTTTTTATTGTAACTTCATTGATTCCTCATAGTAATGCAATGAAATAGGTATTATTTTTTATATTTACACATGAAGACACAGCTAAGGTATTTCAGAGGTGACAGTGTTTTCCACATCTTCTAATCCTCTAGTAACTCTCCATATTATCAGGTTTCTATGAAGCTCTTTTTGGAAGTTGTCACATTCTCTGTCATGTAACCTGAAGGAACAGTAAAGTATAAGAGACTGGGCGTGAGTGTGTGTGTACCTGTGTATGTTCTAAAAATATCTTCTATACATCTTAGAACAGGAAGCCATTATCATCCCATAAAACTATTACAAATTTGAAAAAAAAATTTTCTGTTTAAAAACTCAAATATAGCTTTGAAAACATTTGATTTACAGACTTGATTATAAACAGTGAAGAACTTCTGTGTGTATAAAGATTTCCATGGTCACTCTCAATCACTTCACATAGCAATATAAAGATTTTATCAAACACAAAACTCCAAATCCATACAAAGTGGCATATGAAACTAAAACTAGCTGCAATAAGAGGAGAATAAATGAGGTGTGGAAGAGAGAGAAAGAGAAAGAGAGAGGTGCCACCATCAAGACTTCCTCCTGCTACCCCCTCTCCAGCTGCAAAGACAGACTTCTGACCTACGAACTCAGCATCATGTCAGGCTATACAGAAATGTTGAATTTCTTTCTTATTTTTATATAAAATAAACACAAGAGGATATTTAATGGTTTCTTTTTACATGTTAGCCTGCACTCCGCTTAGCATTTTGAGCATCCGACATTGGAGTTTAATCCGACCTGCACCTGCCTCACCATCTGAAGCAGAAGTGTGGTCCTCATGCTTGTTACTTTAGACATGAAGAAATCTGGGAGCAGATGATCTTTTCTGGAAACACTAGAGGTTTCCAAAGTCCCAGAGTCAATGTCCATCTCCCAAACTGACAGGTGAAGGAAATTAAACATCTTACACTGACCACATGGGAAACCAGCTCTTACCTTGCACAGAGAAAATGAGCAGGGAAATGGCCGGGGAAGGATCAGCCTGACATTCCTCCCTCATCTGACCTCCTCTTAGGATTCAGAACATTGTGAAACACGATTACACCCAAAACATTATTTTTGCGTTTGCACTCTTTTATCTGAAACCAACCAACCAACCAACCAACAAAACCTTAGAAGCGTACTTCATTGTGACGCAGAAGAGCCGCAGGACTAGGGCAGCTTCACTTTACCATCTATATACCTCAGTGTCTTCAAATGTAAATTGGAAGTGTTAGCTGCAGCTCAATGGTTTTCCAACTTTGTCAGGAGAGCCTTTTATTACATGACATCCTACGTGGTATCATAGATGTGAGAGCGATGTGGCCCCACGTACTTCCTTCCCCTACAGCAGCTTGCAAGGTCAGTCTAAGGAACCCAAAAGTGCCCCAGAACACAACTTTTAAAAAAAGCCACTGAACTAGGTCTCAAGGGCCCTCTCTAGCTCTAAGACACTGTGATTGATGAGTCAGGAAACCTAATTCAGTTTTATACTTTCTCCTTGCCACAACAGAAGATGACTCAATATTATAAAATGAGAAATTTATGTAACTCTGTCACTTAAAGTCAGAAAAATTGTGGTCCAGATAATTCTACTGAAATGTTTTCATCTACAGAGATGATCCCCCAATAAGGTCACTGAGGTTATTAACTACACACTTTGTACTGAACCATTTCCAAGTAAGTTAAGTTGCTGCTATTCATTAACCTTTTTTCTTTCTTGTTAAATAGCGGCATTAGAAATCATCAATAGATGAGTGGTCCAACTATACTTCTTTTGATGTGTACTTTTATTTTTGCCTTGCTTTTCGAGGTCAGCAAACAAGCCAAAAGCCTATGAAGACACAGAGGCAATGGGGACATAGCTATATAAAGAAGGCTTTCATTAACCTGCTGACCCACCATAATTTCAAATGTCAGCAGCTAATCAGACACTCGCTGACATCATCAATGGATGGAGAAGAGAGATATCCTGTGGGATCAATCTTTTCTCTTACTCTGAAATATATATTTATAACGCTGGAGGGTTACTTCTGCTCTGAAGTGATGGTGGGAAAATTTCCCTCTACTATTGAAATACACACTTCTGATGTTAAAGTTAATCATTAAATTTGACGGAACAGCAAAAACATTTATTTAAATGTCAGAAGCTGACTACATTATTGGCTTCTCTTCTACATTCTCCTATGGCATTTTGACAACATGGGCAGCTGTAAGGTCTGGCTCACGAATCCAGGGGGAAAAAAGGTAAGTTAAACTATATTTATTTTCTTATAAATAATCTCTCTCCATTAATCATATTTATCTCAATTGAAAAAACAAAGAATATAGTATTTATAATTACTTCAATTTCTAAAATTTTCAATATAATATGTCCAATCTTTTGTCCATTCCCCCAGGAACACAAATCTCAGCTGCACAACAAAGAATGTTTAAATGGTTCAGCAAAACCCAAAAGAAACAGGTGGTGAAAGTTTACCTAAGAAAGGCAAGAATTTTACAATCTGGATTTTAATAATTTTATTCTGATATAAAACATCTTTAAAATGGGTTTCTCTTGGCAAAATCATTGTGTGAACCATTACTGGTGCAATACTTCTAGCCAAATACATAAATGAATATGAAATACTACTCCAAGTTTTTAGCATATATAGTGTACTATTGCTGGTCACTACAAATTATTTTATATCTCAAAAAAAAGACTCATAATATAAATATTCCTCCTGATTCTGGACTATTGTGCCTCTCATTAAAGGTAATTGATACTATGAGAACATAAAATAAGCACCTTTGCATTTGACTCAATCCAATTCATCTAATCTAAAAACTATTCTCTAAAGATTTGGTCTTACCATTAGAATAGTTAAATCAGATTCCTACTTCCTTGAAATGGATCATGTGCTTTTCAGGGTAAAATATCAATGTACCAAAGTGAGAAGGAAGAGTAAAAACCTACAAAAAATGTTGAGGAAAAAAGAAGTCAAATTTTATAAACTGAGGTTAACCACCAGTACCTATATGGGAACGTCAGTATCTAATTTCAAGGTTTAAGAAATAGAACTCTTAAAATGCAGCATGAAAGCATTTACACTTAAAGCTGTATCTTCAGTTGTGAGAGAATTCTGGTATAGTCACAATTCACTAATACATTAACGCTAATAATGCATTAATGGTAAACAATACCTTTATTTTTTAATAGTTCCCTTACAATAGGCAAGGAAAGGCTAGGATGCTCAAGTATCACAGAATTATTTTCGACATTTTGAACAGATATAACTAAGCATCAATCTTAGATCAGCACTAGAATTACTCTATACTTGTTTTTATGTCAACAGATTTGAAAATCCAAGATATTACTTTTGTTTTGAAAATATTCCATTACAAAATAATGCTGTAACACCATGTTCTTGCAGTCTGAATTCAGAGTTTGCCTCCTACAAATTTTGTAACCTTACGTGAATCAGTTAATATCCCTGATAATTTTATGAGGATGAAAATAATTTCATAATCACATATGAATCAATCCCTACAGGATTGTTTTGAAGATTAAGTAAAATACAATAAAATATGTTATAACCATTTCTAGTGAACTGACACATCACCAACAAAGATCTAGGAACATGCACACCACCCTATGAACCGTGTGCTTATACAAACTAAGTTCTATCATATGTGCCTAATTTTATAATGGATAACCTAATCAAATATGAAAAAAACTGATAAACTATGGGTTTAAATAATAAACTATGGGTAAAAGATATCTAGTTAGATTTGAGAAAGACAAGCATAAAAGTTTGGTAAACAAGAGACTATTTCATTCATCTTATACGACAAGTACATTTAAATGTATAGCCCTCGGGACACCTGGGTGGCTCAGTCGGTTGAGCATCCAGCTTGGGATCAGGTCATGATCCCACAGTTCATTGGTTCGTGGGTTCGTGGGTTTGTGAATTCGAGCCCCGTGTTGGGCTCTGTGTTGACAGCTCAGAGCCTGGAGCTTGTCTTCAGATTCTGTGTCTCCCTCGCTCTCAGACCCTCCCCTGCTCATGCTGTCTCTCTCTCTCTCAAAAATAAAAACAGTAAACAAAATTTTTTTTAATTTATAACCCTCTTAAAGAGAAGCATGCGGCAAACCATAAAACATTTAACGTTGCACTTTCTTATGCAAGAAAGTTAAATCCAAGTCCCATCAGCAGTCTCAATCTTCAAGAAAGGGCTTAGGCCCTAAATCAAAAGATTGCTGAGTGGATGGGCCCATTTTGAAATAAATTAAATGTTTAAGATATTAGGTATTATTTTTTATGTGTCCTGATTTTTAGCAAACTAACCACTTTCAGGTTCCAATAACTTTGTATAAGAAGGATTCTATTTAGATATATGGGTAGAGAGATAGAGAATAGATAATTAAATATAGATTTTCCTCTCACACCACAAACACACACACACACACACACACACACACACACCTCTAAGGTGTTAAATCAAGCATTATTTTCAAGGTTTCACAATCAAATATATTTATTTGTTCCACATAATTGAAAGAGACAGAATACTGTATGTTTCTCACAGTCTATTATTTTTCCCATATTAGTTAGAATATTTAAATATTTCAGATAAAGACAAAGAATTTGGGAGATTTAGTGCATAAAATTTTAGGCCATCTAAGTCAAGCCATTCACTTTGTATGAGAGAAACTGAGCTACCCTGGCCTCAAAAGGAATGGCCTCATGTAAAATATAAAGAAAAATACAAGTGCTTATAACAGCTTCCTCTGACAGGTGGTCCAAGTGTTACGGGCTCCAGTTCACTCCTTGACATGGTTTATTCTTATAATTCGGGGAGTCATGGCTTAATTTCTTCATACATATGAGATTATAAAATATTTGATGTGCAATTAATTTATAGATTAAAAAGTTCAGTTTAACAGAAACTGAAATTATTGAATAATATAATTATTAATATTTTATTGGTATATTTGGATATTAAAGCTCTTATTTCTTTTAGACACATATTACAGACTTAATTATTTAGAGAAACATTTCAGGCTAGAACTTAAATGTCCTCAACATGAAAAGCATGTTTTAGGGACCAACTAATTCATGAACAATGTCCACTTTTCAAGGTCCAATTTAATTTTATCTTCACTTAAATGAATGGTGTGCATTCTATTTATAATATTGTCCAGCCATCTGAACTTACATGCAAAAAAATGAGAGGCTTGAAGCATAGTCCTAAATGCCAGAAGCCCTCTGCTTTACCATGAATACCGCATTGTCTCCTATTTCAACTATTTACATCTGTGGCTGTAAAGAAAAGGCTGTAACTAATATAAATGTCATAACAAAAGCTAACTGTAGTCACTATTTTATGCTAATGTATACCATTGTGCCTGACATACAGTAGGTACTTATTTTTTCTAAGTAAATGAATTAATAAATGTATTTATTTAAACAAATCAGATACATCGAAACAAAAACTGCCATTTACTTTTGTCTTTATTTATTGTTGAGGTGACTTTCTATACTACTTACGCATTAAGCATTCTTTTCTCTGTATGTTTCTGTGATCTTAAAACCCAATTAAGATTTCTCTGGTTTATCTATTTACATTAGCAGTTGTTAGTTACTCTTTTTCTGACTAATGTTGGCATTAATTTCTGTGTATAATTCATTCTGTTTTTAAAAAGCTCCACTGAGAAAGACTTTTATATCCCATTACCCAAACTTCTTTTGGCATTAAAATTTCTTAAATTAGAGTTTAATGTTATTGTGCTGTGACCCTTACAAGTGTGTAAACAAATTCATTTGTTCTCTATAAGTTTACTGTGTGCCTTATAAACAGCGAAGACAATCCTAGAATCTTTATGTATTCTCAACAGGCTTTGATGACACAATTAAAATACAAAGTACCCAGAAGTTAAATTATCAATAAAGAGTCATTTATTTTGCATTTTTATTTTAAAGAATACTTAAGAGAATTGTGATGAATTAGTAGTGACAAACTACTTCTTGCAGGCTGATTTTGTGTGGAGAGTTTAATTAAACTTTGCAGCTGTTTATCTCTATGATGATTAAATTTTCATATGTAAATTACATGTATTAAGATTGAGATACTTATGTAAATGTCACTTGCCTTAATGTTTTGTGTTACTGTTATTAACATCTAACCATCAGTTTATAATCTCCTTGTATTGCAATCTATTGGCATGGGCACATTGTTAAAACAATTAGATTTAGATCCTAAGAACAAACAAATTTATTTTGCATTTTTATCTACTACGCAATGTTTATATCATGCAATCAAAATATATTTAGGGAAAAGTAAAATTTAAAGCATCTAGGAAGAACACCTGTCTACTTCCAAAATCCATTCCTTAAAGAAGGCATTCTATATATCACCTAATATATATAAATTGATGGTTAAGAAAAAATACCAACAAACAAAAACAACAATTACATTTTCCAGAAATGTAGAACATGGAGACAATAGCAACAGATAGAGCACAGCATGTATTTTTGGAGTTTCTACATGGATATGATCAAATGTAGTACTTAAGAAAATGGAGGTCCCTTCACATCATCTCCATATGGGTAAACCGCGTGCTCAGCTTTTACTTTTTACTTTAGCTCTTCACTCCCTGGAAGGGGAGGGAAGGGAATATTTAAAATCAGATTGCTTGGAAAAAAACATCAAATAATTAGGGTGGTCCTCACATTGTTCAACAAAGCTCCCAAACCTAAATCAACATATTGTTTGAACTATAAGAAATTTGATCTCTAAGTAGAATAAAAGGGAGTAGCTTACTATATGGAAGTCATTCAAAATGCCATTAACAAATACTTGTCTTTGCAGATACTAAAGATGGGAATAAATTGGAGAATGGGTCAACTTTGTGACAATATTTGTGTCAGGTCTTGATTTACTACCCACATTTGGATTCTTCCTACTATATTAGTTTTTATCATCATTATCTGAACTATAAACAATAATTTTCTCTGTATGTCTCCAACAGATTCTTCTCTAATAAATAAAACTAAAAATGAAAATGAAAGAATAATTTTCCCCTTCATTTGATAAGTACAGTTGTTTACAGCAATGGACTCCCAACAGTCTGAATGTTAACCTCCTTTAAAAATATATTTGTGGGGGGCAGCTGGGTGGTTCAGTCGGTTATGCCTCCGACTCCTAATTTCGCCTTAGGTCATGATCTCATGGTCTGTGAGACTGAGGCACCATCAGGCTCTGCACTGACAGCGTGGAGCCTGCTTGGGATTCTCTTTCCCTCTTTCTCTGCCCCTTCCCCAAGCATGCGTGCACATGCTCTCTATCAAAATAAACATTTTAAAACTGTATTTGTGCATATACTCCAATATATGTATATTTTCATTAATGCATGCTTGTCATTTGTTACGTTGTACATTGGTAAAGGTTTATTTCTTTTGTATATAATACAAATAGAAGTTCTAATATTTTCCTTCCATATTACATGGGATCATTTTATATATCCATTTGAGTGTGTACTCTACAAATCTGAAGGCACTGGGTTAGTATATAAGCAGTCTAGGTCTAATTATTAGAGCTGGTTAGCATTTCTCTGCTTCTTTGCTTTATATATCCTTCTATCCATATTCCAGATGTATTGTATTCACAGATTATAAGGGGACAGGGACAAGAAGAAGTGATACATTTGGATGCTACATTCTCCCTTCTTAAAAAAGTCAACATCACAGTTTAACAGTGACTCTGAACGTCTCTTGTAAGACACTAAGTATTTTTCAAAGAATCACATACTTATGTCTATTATATTTATGTGCACTGGTTAGCACATTCTAGGCACTAATAAATATTTGTCAGAATATTGTTGAATTTTCACAATTCCTACCGCTCCTTACACAGCTTTTGATGAATTTATTTATTTACCATTTTGCTTAAACAGGAGAGGTTTATTCCTTACAGTTTTGGAGGCTGAGACGCCAAGATCAAGGTGCCAGCAGACTTGATGGTTGGCTTGCAGACAGCTGCCTTCTCGCTTTATCTTTATGCTGTAGAAAGAGGGAGCAAGCTCTAATCTCCCTTTTTTCTCATAAGGGCACTGAGCCCATCTTTGTCAAGTCTCATGGGTTTATACTTCTCCCCAAACTCAGTTGAGTTACATACATTAAATATTAAATATATATAGCTTTTTACACATCAATTACACTTCAGCAAAATGGTTTCAAAGAACTGAAAATGACTCAAGGAAAGATGCCTATGATACATCTAAAAAAATCATGCAAATAAAGGAATCAGGTGAACTGTGGTTTTCTATGTCTGCATATATTTACATGACATGTTTTTTAAATTTTTATTTATTTTTTAAAGAGAGTCAGTGATGAAGTGTGAGTGGGAGAGGAGCAGAGAGAGAGAAAGACAGAGAGAGAGACAGACAGACAGAATCCAAAACAAGCTCCATGCTCTGAGCTGCTTGAGGTTTTATTAGTGATTCCAAGACCAGAATCTAGACCTAAGATATACTCAAAAAATATTCGAGTAATGCATTGAGGTATTTGCCCTAAGTCTATTATACATGGCTACAGTGAGTGAATCTAAACTTTCTTGCAAAATGACAGTTTCTCAAATACCTAAGGATAGCTCATCTTGCTACCTTCATTTCTACTAGCTAAGAATTCTCCATCCCTCTCCCATTTTTTAGTCTATCCCTGATCCTGCTTTTCTCTTTCCACACAGTCCAGTTTACCTATATGCTTAAAGTGTGTGAAAAATTCAGAAATAATTTTCTTTTGGGGGTTGCCTTGGTAGCAAGTTGAGTGTCCGACTTAGGCTCAGGTCATGATCTCACAGTCGGTGGGTTGGAGCCCCATGTAGGGCTCTGTGTTGACTGGTCAGAGCCCAGAGCTGCTTCGGATTCTGTGTTTCCCTCTTTCTGCCCTTCCCCTACTCGCACTCTATCTCTGTCTCTGTCTCTCTCTCTCTCAACAATAAACATTAAGTAATACTTTAAGAAAGAAATAATTTTCTTTTTTAAACCTATAGTGTACAACTAAAACTATCCAATATTTACTTGTTAATTTGTAATTTTTAAATTCCAAAAATACAAACATATATTATCCATGTTTCTATCATGAATAACTGACACATAACAATATTTGCTTTACTTGCTTCAGAGCCCCCTTTTTTATTTAAAAACAAATTTTTTGTCTATTATTTATTTTTTGAGAGAGAGACAGAGACAGAGACAGAGACAGAGGGAGACACAAAATCCAAAGCAGCTGTCAGCACAGGGACTGACGTGTGGTTCAGACTCATGAACAGAGAGATCATGACCTGAGCTGAAGTTGGACTGAGCCTCCCAGGTGCCCCAAGCCCCCGCTTTTTTACTCATAAACAAAAAAATGAAGATACACTTAAAGAACTGAAGCATCATCTCCCACCCTCAATTACTCCTGTTGGTACTCCTAAACTAATAATTAGCGTCTCAGAAAGGTGGGGGCAAATTTTTATATTTTTCACATACTCAGCCACTTTTCCCTATGCTATTTTCTCAAAAGTTAATTTTATATTGCTGTCTCTGTCATGTCATGTTTCCCAAAACAAAAGGGATTTCTTATCCATAAAATTATGTTTTATTTTCTCTCTCTGTGATAATACCACCATTTTAAGTACTATAGTTGTTTAATTAACAATATGTGATATGGCAACTATTTGGAATTCAGTATAGTTTTGATATTATAGATTAACTTAGGGTTGAATTGCTCCCCCTCTCAATTTGTCCTTTTATTCAATTTTATGAATTTAAGGATATAAATTTCTGTAACTTTAGTTAGATCTCAAATTTTGAAATGTACTTAATTGTTCAGTTTTTAGCACATTCTAACTATAATTATGCTTTCTTTGCTGAGCCACAAATTACTTGGAAATGTTCTTTAATTTCTAAGTTGTGGGCTTTAGGTTACTTTTTGTTATTAATTTATTTATTAACTAAATTTTTGTGAGATCATGATCTATATGATACTGTGCATTTGGTATTATTTTAAGGTTGTGCTTCTATTTTACATACACATTTTGTAGCATTTTAACACCCTGCTTTACTGAATTCTAACCTTGTATCATTTCTGGAAGAGATTCTGTCAACTTTTACTTATCTGAAAATATACTTATTTTATTCTCAGGTTAGGAATATCATCACTAGATATAGAAATTTTTAATATTTTTCTTTATTTAAGATATCTGCTGGCCACCATCCTTTCTGAGAATCTGTAGTGATTTTCATTTATTCCTATCTCCATGGGGCCAATGCACCTTGCACTATTTAGGTACTTATAAAATTTTATCGCTAACTTTGGTTTTTAAAGTTTGAATATTATGTTCTTAAATATAATTTGTTACTTATTTGTCTTTTTATTTACTGCTTGAGATTCACTGTGCCACCTACATACGTAAGTAGGTATTTTACATTATATTTGGGAAGGTGATGGTCATTACTTATTTTCAAATATGTTTTGTCTACCCTTATCTCTCTTTTCCCTGAACCTTGACTTTTGTCTCCTTCATTCAGCAAGATTGCCCTCCTCAACTAGGATAATAGCTTTCTGAGTGTTTGAGAAATGTTCCTCTTAACCCTCACTTCCTGTGGAGAGCTGAAGGATCATGAGGTTTACCCTGTGAATTTTCTATCTCAGGAATGGCAAGGTTATATGCTGCTTAGCTCCTGCCCGAACACAGTTAAACAATTTTCTTATATATTTTGCCAAATTTTATCGTTATTTTTTCTATAGAGGGAAGGTTAGTTCTTAACCATTTACTGCATCATGGAAGATTACAACATCAGTGTCAAGATGCTGTATTCCTCAAATTCTACACTCAAATTTGTTACCATCTTCCATGCTGGTCTTACAATTGCCTACTTAGTCAAATAATTTGCCTGTTTAACCAAATAATTTGGTTAAGCTTTGTTTTATATAGTTTGAAGATTAATATTACTCTGCATGTAGTTTGAGAAATTTATGTTCTACTGGTAAATTTTTAATTCGATTTATCCTACTCCTGAGAGATTGTTTTATTTTGCTTTCATTTGTACTCAAATTTATCTGGCATGCATACTGCTACTCTAGGTCCTTTGTGATTAACATTCTCAGGTATAAATCTCTCAATTCTTCAATTTTCAGTTTTTCTTGCAACATTAATGATTCAAGTCTTTGAGATAACAGAATGATTTTAGAGATACTGGGGGTGGCCATGGCAGGGGCAGAGGATGGGGACAGTATGTCTAAAAGAATGGAAGAGGCTCCAAAGGATGAGGAGAACAGATCCTTGGGCCAGAATGCCAGGGTTCAAACTTGGTCTTCATCATTGATTATCAAGTGGCCTTGAGAAATTCATTTAACTTCTTTGTATCTCATTTTCCTTGACGGGCAAATGGGTATAACCTGTTTTGATTGCTTTAAGAGTTAAATTAATTTATTTTATAAAGCACTCTGAACTGTGGCAGAGAAATAAGTGCTCTGTATTTGTTAAATAAAAATGGGTATTAGAAACCATAAAGAAAGAACAATTGTGACATTTTGGTCTTTCAAAGAGATAGTTGGATTTTATTTTACCAATTTAAGAATACCTCAATTTCACAAGTTTAATCTGACCACACTCTTTGGGATTAATTGTATATTTGAATTTCCTTCTATGATTTTTGTCTCCTATTGGCAACATGTTTTTCTTGATTTTTTCCCTTTTTTTCATATGTTCTATTGGATTGAATAAATTTATTTATGCCTACTTTTTTCACCTACTGATTCAGAAGCCTTTCCATTCTATTTTTAGTTTTTAATTGACTATTTTAAGAGACAATTCTCCATGGCTCATTTGCATTTTTATATCCTATAAGCAGAACCTCGGTTCTACACAATCTTGCCAAGGATGTTTACACAGTACACAGCTTTTAAAGATATAGAGAACATCTCTCTAATGCATTTTGTTTTCATCCACTGGAGTAAAAAACCTTGTCCTCTTCTGGCACAAAAGTTAGATGGCCTTTCTATCCACTATAAAAAATTCAGATTCTCTAACCTCCAGGTTCCTTAGCTGTGCCCAAGACCCTCTACTACATGTGCAGCACCCACCTGGGCCCTTCCACATCACCATCATGGAACCTGGGGAGAAGGAGAGCTGATACAAACATAAAGCTCATGCTACTTGAGTAAACAAGGCTTTCGTTTCTCATTCAGGGGTCTCATGTATCTTGCCAGTATACTGGAAGTCAGCGATAGTGGGGCAAGAGAGATGAATTATGCACGTATAAGACCAAAGGCTAGCCACACATTACAGTATACTGGGAAACTGTGGGGTACAGAAAGGACTCAAACCCCATTGGATTCAGGTTCCCAGGTTAACATTTTACCAGTCTCACCACATTGTGAATACACAGAGGTAATGGGATTTGAACAGAACTCACAGTGGAGAAAGGAAGTTAATGTAACCTAATGGATTAAACCTTTGGGTTGATATATTTATTGTTGTGACTTCAAATGCTAAGTAGTGAACTACTATTGCTATATTGCATGCCTTTGCTGTACATACTCACAACGATGGATGGAACCATTTTAATTGGGAAGAGCCACATGTAAAATCAAGCTAGTAGTACCTGTTGGGCCCCACCATTCGAATAACATTTTTGAGCCTGAAATTTCCATCACTGATGATTTTGCAAATTGGAAACCCTAGCAAATGGAGGTAACCTCCACCAGAGTCAACACTTTGATTTTGGACTCATTGTCTTTCCAATGTGGCTCAGCTCTTATCTTACCACTGGACTCTTGTGGAAACTGTGTGACATGTGGACAATGTTGTGATTCCCTGGCCTGATATCCTCATTTGGGGATGGTCAACTGGGACTGAAACACTAACAAGGTAAGAAGTGCCTAACTAGCCATATTTGTCAAAGGTAAATTGTATATTCAAGAGTGAAGACAACCTGGCCCCAACAACATCTTATCTTTATAAGAAAAATGACAACTATCTTTAAATAAGAATATTTAGTCTCATGCAGCTATTCAGTCTCATCGCCAGATATCCAGAATGGAAAGCAGATGGTATCACACCCAGTGGTCAGAACTCAAGGCTACTCTCACAGCTCTGTTCCTCAATTAAAGACTTTTACATGTTGGGGCACCCGGGTGACACAGTCAGTTAAGTGTCTGACTATTGATTTCAGCTCAGGTCATGACCTCACAGTTCGTGAGTACTTAAAAGCACCATTGGGCTCCGCCCTGACAGCATGGAACCTGCTTGGGATTCTCTCTGTCTCCCTCTCTCTCTGCCCCACCCCCTCTCTTTCTCTCAAAATAAATAAATAAACTTTAAAAACTTTTAAGGAGTTAAAAATATTTTTTACATGTTTACTAATTCTTGGGTTATTGCCAATGGCCTAGCTGGCTAGCTACGTGGAAAACTCTCAGATTAAATATTTCCTTCCTTGAGACCACAAACTACAAAGAAACAAGTTTTGGCTGCTGTCAGACTAGTTGAGTTACTTGTGTAGATGTCACATCAAGGCCCTCTTCTCCAACAAGACCAACTGAAATGAAACTACTGATTGAGCTACATTGCCAAGACTGTTACCATTGCTGTCCGGACCCATTATTGTATCAGAATGGCAATATATCCACTTCCGCAGACAGGCATAAAGACCCTATAATTCCAAAGCAGAGGCTACCACTGCATCCCAAACTTGTGACTTCTACCAGAAGTTGACACTTTGCATTGTGGTGAGGGAGGTCACATTGTTCATCTTCACAGTGCCTGCCTCTGGCATATGGACATTGACTTTTAACCCCTTCTCAAGGCTATTGCTGCCTCATCTCTGTGGGCAGCTTTTCAGGTTACAATGGTATTGTTCCAGTCCAATTGGTTAACATTGGCTATAGTACTATGGCTCTTTACCATATTTTCATCTTTCCACAGCATTTGCATTCACTTGGTACAAATTTTATTGCAAAATAGCAAGAGACTGATAGCCAAGGTATTTGAAGGGTATTCCATCCTCACTACTATCCACACACATGTGGTATTCTTGAGTACTGGAATGACTCCCTCGAAAATGAACTCAAAACTATTTCTGACCATACCTCCCTCACTTCCTCTTGTCCTACTACAAATTTTAGTAAGGCACTTTGGTCAAGGGATGTGCCTATCTCCAGAAACGTATCCTATCAGCCACTTTCTGGTTAAAAGATAATAGGATAAAAGAAATAAGAGGCCATTTAGGTCTATTTTGAAGTTTGGGGATTCTAAACTGACCATTCCTTGGCATGATGCTTCTTCTTTTCCCTGTCAGAAATCCAGTTCAGATTACGTGATACTACTTACTGTCTGTTGGTGGCAACACTGTCAAAAGGAGGCATAAGATATTCTAACTTAATTCTAGGTTAGCCACTTGGATTCCCTTATTGGACTGAAATGATCCTAGATCACCTGAATAATAAGCACTGGTTTGAGTACACTGCTCACCATGTTCTAAATCAGTAGTCTATGTGGTACAAAGTGCAGTAAAAACATACCTCAGTAACTTTTATAATATGTCCCTATTTGTCCAAACATTTCTGGATTGAAGATCTGAAGCTTAGGAGGAGATGACTGGAGGAAAGGTAACATTACAGCTACTAGTATGATACACCCAGATTGTGTGGCAATGTAAAAAAAAAAAATACAACCTTGGCATTTGCAGAGAGAATTCCTTCTGGATTCAGTAGGTATAAAGGACAGAAAGACACTGATAAACTTTGCTTCCAAGAATGACCTATGAAGGTTTTCACATGATGGAGAAAGCTCTCCCAAACTGTCCAAAACTGTTGCCACTATACCTACCATCTACCATTGGATGTTTCTGACCATGATATAATTGTTACTCTAAGTCTATCAGAAACAGCAGTTTCTGTTGGGTTCGGCTCCCACATATCAATCCCCCTCCACACACACAAACTGAAACATCTGTGAATGTTCTCCCCATTGCATTTCCATAGTCATAACTCAGTTATTCCATAGGACAAGTGAATATCATCTGACCATACAGACAAACAGCACACATTAGATTACCAGTATCTCCAGAAAACTACCAACTCAAGCCTGTACTCTAATTCACACAGTTTTCACACTGTACAGTTTCAAACAATTATTTTTTAATGGTTTATTTATTTTTGAGAGAGAGAGATAGCTTGAGCAGGGGAGGGGCAAAGAAAGAGGGAGACACAGAATCTAAAGACGGGCTCCAGGCTCTGAGCTAGCTGTCCGCACAGAGCCTGACGCGGGGCTCGAACCCACCAACCGTGAGATCATGACATAAGCCGAAGTCTGACACAACTGACTGAGCTACCCAGATGCCCCTAAAACAATTATGAACAATACCTTATTTCCATGTGCATCCCTGGAACTATACTGCTTTTGCAGAAATCAAGCATTAAACTGCCTCCTTCCTAAAAACACAATCATGTGCATCTTAGGGGTGCTCATAAATATTTTCAAGTGTTTACAAAAATACTTTACCCCTATGTACCATGTAGCCCTCAAATGACTGCAGATATATCTCCAAAATAGGATTACCCTTCTGGGAGAGCTTCCCACAGGGATAAATGACTCATCATTTATGTACATTCTGAGAACAGTTATCCCTATAATGGGAGTAATTCAACTAGAAAAAATGATACAGAATTTGTCTCTGACTTTAAGTGATCAAGGATAATACCTGGGTCCTAAAATTCTTTAAGCATGTTTATAGCCCACTATAAAATAATCAGATTCCCTGAGCTTAGAGCTCATCATCATTTATGCAAATCACTATGCATGTGCATGTCATCTGGTTCTCATAATGTTGCCTTGTGAGAAATGAGTCTCAGGAACCCATGAAAAATATTATTGACATATTGGCTAGTACAATTACTATAAGTAATAAAGAGTTCCTTATCTCTGACCCAGGAGTTTCATGTCTTCAGTATCCATGAAATTGTAGGAAGCTGCTCTGTTAGCTTTCAGGTGGGTAAAATCTTAGACCCTTCAATCTTTGAAAGGATTGAAAGCAACCATTGAAGCATATGCAAATTGGTATAAATAAAAAGACAACAGATGGACTAAAAGTTTTAAAAATGAAATACTCTAAGAAGAAGACAGAAAAGGTGGAACAAAAAATTAAAAATATAAAACTGAGGAGATAAATATAAATCATAAAATGTCAGACCTAGATCCAACAATATCTAATGTTGCACTCAATTGTTAATGTAAAAAATGTTCCACCTAAAAGACAGAAAATATAATCTTACTCCTGCAAAAAAAGACATAACGTAGAATTAATAACAAGCAAGATCCAATTATACAGTGGGTGACATTCTCATCATATCAAAAATACATAGCCTGAACATGACTTATCATTGATGATGTAATCTTGACCAACTATCTGAGATAGTATTTGTCAAGTTTCTCAACTGTTAAGTTTCTTTGTTCTCTCTTTCCATTCTATACTCTGGATGCAAGTCACTGTATGTTTATACTGTAAATATACACTATATATATAATATATGTATATATTAAGGGGTAGGAAGTCATGCTGCACCTTCTTAAAGGAGAAGTATCTAGATATTTACTTGCAACTTTTTAATGAGATAATTGTCTTTTATCCTCAATTAATTTACTTATTCAATCAGTCATGAATATAATCTGTCTGGATGCATGGATATTTGCTATTTTGTTATCATTTAACAGTGTGTATTTTATTTGCTCAAATTTGCACCAATTGCTCCAGCTCTGGCTATTAGGAGCTCTTTCAGTTGGCTCATTGTCCCCTTGACATACAGCCATCATTTTAGTTTTTAAACATTTCCTTACTTTCTGGCTTTACAAGATGCTACAGGTTCAAATTTAGTTAACCTACTAATAAATTATTGAAACATAAGAAAGCCTTCTAATTTTTCTTATTTTTCTAATATTTTTGAATATGGTTAGAAGATGATGTCTTTACAATAATGAAAAGTATTTTATAATGTTTGAGATTCACTTTGTGGCCTAATTATTAAACTTTTTGTTTTGCTTTGCACGTAACTAATTTTTTCATGTATTTGGAAGCTGTGTTATTAAGTTCATGTAAGTACTGACCATTATCTCATCCTGGTGAACACTCTCTCCTTTTTATATTATATAATAATACTAACTTCTAGTACTAACCTAATACTGACCTCACTTTTACATATACTTTATTTTAGCTGATTTATCCTAAACATATACTTGAATTTTTTATTAAGCTTGACATTCTATGAATTTAAAACTCTAATGGATTTAATGTCATTGTATTTATTGTAGTTCCTGACTTATGAATCTACTCACAACTTGTTATTCTATGTTTTCTATTTGCCACACTTTTCCTCATTCACTTTTTTGTTTCCCAGCCTCTGTTTTATTACTCTGTCCCACTACTTTGCAAGTTTTGCATTATATTTATCTCCTTGTAGTATGCAATCTTAAATTTTGACATGAAAATTTAACCTTATCTAAAGTTAATCAATATCCCTAACTCTTACTGAACAATATTTATAACATTTGCATGCCTGTTACTATATTGTCTTGAATCTGTTGTTCAATATTTTGTGACCCATTTTACACTCTCCAAAGGAGCCATTATTTCTATTTCATAATATGATTTTAATTCAACATATGATATACACTTGTAAATTAAAGTTGTATAGGGAAAACAAATTGTTTACCAATTCTTTCTTGCATCAGATTATTTTTTCTGTTTCTGAATTGTATCTTTCCTATATGTAGAAATTCTTGTAAATCCTTGATTATGTTCTCTTTCCCATTCTCTCTGTTCTTTCCCTTTGGAATTCTATCAGTCTTATACTGAAACGTTGCATTATATATCCTTAATTTTCATATTTCTCCTTAATTTTAATGTCTATAAATTTTACTTCTAGAATTCAGGATTATTTTCATATCCACCTGTTTATTTCCATCTCTAGATTCTAGATAATTCTTCAAAGATGTCAGTTCTTTTTTATATTCTTTTCTCAGGACTTTTAGGCTTTCCTCATATCTTAATCATACTAAACATACTAATTCCATAATCTCTGAGATGTTGTATTACTATAGAAATCTGTTGTTTATGTTGTCAGAAAAAATCTAATTTATATGGGTTGTTTCTCTTATGGAACACTACACGTGTTTTTGGGGTTATGTCTCCATATTTCATATTGTGTTAATTATGACCAAAAAATATCATCACTAGCATGGACCATTTTTTATATTACCTTATCATGGCAGACTCATGGACCAAGAGATACAGTAAATACTCAATAATTAAAACCTATATATTGCAGGACAATTACTATATAATTTCATATTTTCAGGATAGAGTAATACTTTTTCTACCTAGAGACCAGGATATTTTTCATTTAATCATTTCCTCTGAATATTTCAGATTTATAAAATAATATGCATTCTATCTCCATATTTTTCATAGGCCTAGGATCTTCTCTCCTTCTTTGCACATTAAAAAACCTATCTCAGTACATGTGAACCTTGAAAGCAAAAAATAATGACAAGACAACCAATTCTTATAAGAAGAAAAATAACCACAGTCAATCCCCACTACCACACTTCCTATCCCAGATTCTTTCCATAGTGTATCCCATTTAATCGTAACAACACCCTTATGAGGTGAAATTCATTCAAACCAACCTTCAGGTATAGAAATTAAATCTTAGAAATGTTAATCAAGTTGACTAAATAATGACAGATTTGAAATTTAAATGAATATCTAATTATAAAGTTAGTCAATTTAACCAACTTCTCTACACTGAAGAATAAGGTGGGCCAAGTAGTTCAGGTAAACTGATACATGATACATAGATGATAGATAGATAGATAGATAGATAGGTGATAGAATATTTTGTTAACAAACTGATAAATTATCCAATATCTAGAAAATCATGTGATATACTTAGTAAGGTTTTGGTTTTGTTTTGTTTTGTTTTGTTTTATTAAAATTTTTTGAGAGAGAGCACAGGAAAATGAGGGGAAGAGAGAAGGAGAACTAGAAGAACAAGCAGACTCCATGCCAACAGCACAGAGCCCATGGTGGAACTTGAACTTATGAACCATGAGATTATGACCTGAGCCAACGTGAAGAGTTGGATGCTTAACTGACTGAACCACTCAGGTGCCCCATAAAGTTTTTATTTTATATAGTTTACATTTATATATTTATTTATTTTGGGAGAGAGAGAAAGCATGAGTTGGGGAGGAGCAGAGAGAGGGAGAGAAAGAATCCCAAGCAGGATCTGCACTGTCAGTCCAGAGTCTGATGCAGGGTTCAAACTCACAAACTGTGAGATCATGACTTGAGCTAAAGTCAGATGTCTAATGGACTGAGCCACCCAAGCACCCCAGATTTTTATTTTAAATTAATAATTTTATATAATTCTTGTTCAAGGGCAAATTCTATGGTGACCAAGTATTTTTTTCTTGAATTGAATCATTCAGATGGCCTCCTGCTGCTTTTATTTTCTTTATTATTATATTCCATATCATTAAATGTGATAAAAGGCTGACAGATGTCATCTCCAGAAAATATCTACTTCCAAAACCTGTCAGTCCAACTATTAGAAACTAATTATAATTGTGGCTTTGTAACATGAACAATTAGTTAATGAGCAACACCGTATTGTTTTGTGAGACTGAAATTGAAATTAATCTGAATAATTTAGGTAGCTCAATGCAGTGTATGCATATTCAAAATCCATGTCTATTATAGCAAGACTAAATTAAGGCATAATAGTCATTATTTTCATTAAGCTTATTGGTGGCTTAAGTTTTTGAGATTTTAAGACTATCTCCTTATTTTAGATGAGAAAACTATAATGTATGTATTTGATATTACTTGAAAGGTAAATTAAAAACCAAAGAGAAGAAACCTAATTATCATGAGGGTCACACATCTTAGTAAATAACAATAAAAAAAAACTAAAAAAAATCATACACGTAAACATGTATTTGTATATGTATGTGTATATGTAACATTTCTCATATTTTCATGTAGCTTAACCAGTACTTTAAGCTCTTTTCAAATATTTATATATACAATATTTGTTGGTGATTTTTATATTCTAGAATGAGAAAGAAAACTTAGTTGGCTTGCATTGTTTCATTTCTCATAGGCTTATTTTATTAATTTCTCTGCTGGTTGTTGAGAACTATAACAATGAAAAATAGAAATAGTTAATCAGTTGCAGATTCTCAGCAATTACCAAAAGTTAATTAGAATTATTAAGATAACAAACACACACACATAATGCTCTTGTTGATAAATTTTAACTACATTTAATAAGGAAATCCACAACTGAGCCAATCTCATAAATTGTTTCATGCAATGTTAATGTTTTTTCTCACTGTTCAAATTAAATATTGATAGACTGTCCTCTCAGAAAGGGTTAGACAAAGACATTTTACTTATTTCAAAGCCTAAAAGCCAAAATACAGCCAACCTAGAAATAGTATGTTAAACTTTTAAGTAGTAAAAATGAACATAATTATTTGTTTTCAGTTCCACTCTCATCTGCTGAAGGAGAAATATTATTATGAGGCTGAGACCACACTGGGTTGTCAACTCATTGCTCATGTTATGTTTTAAGTATCAGTAAATATTTAAGTAATATGTTTAATTTTCTTTGCAAACAAATAAGTTAAATAAAGTTTTGTTTTTTTTTTAATTTTTTTAATGTTTTATTTATTTTTGATACAGAGAGAGAGCATGAGAGGGGGAGAGGCAGAGAAAGGAGGAGACACAGAACCAGAAACAGGCTCCAGGCTCTGAGCTAGCTGTCAGCACTGAGCCCGATGCGGGGCTCGAACCCACGAACGTGAGATCTGACCTGAGCCGAAGTCGGAGACTTAACCGACTGAGCCACCCAGGTGCCCCAAGTTAAATAAAGTTTTAATTGTAATTAAAAATAACTAAAGACAAATTATTGCTTTTACTAAGCATGTATTTTGTTCTCAACATTATGTTGTATCATAGAAAGATACCAAATATATAAATTGCAAGGCCCCTTTCTTCAAGAAGTTTATAGCTGCTAAGAATATCAGATAAAAATAAATGAAATAATTTGACTATTGTTGAAAGTGCTGCTATGAACATTGGGGTACATGTGCCCCTATGCATCAGCACCTCTGTATCTCTTGGGTAAATCCCCAGCAGTGCTATTGCTAGGTCATAGGGGAGTTCTATCGATACTTTTTTGAGGAACCTCCACACTGTTTTCCAGAGTGGCTGCACCAGTTTACATTCCCACCAACAGTGTAGGAGGGTGCCCGTTTCTCCACATCCTCGCCAGCATCTACAGTCTCTTGATTTGTTCATTTTAGCCACTCTGACTGGTGTGAGGTGGTATCTCAGTGTGGTTTTGATTTGTATTTCCCTGATGATGAGTGAGGCTGAGCATCGTTTCATGTGCCTGTTGGCCTTGCAAGGAAGAGCAATGCGTGTTATATGAAAACCAACTTGGTAATAAACTATTTAAGAAAATAAATAATAAAGAAAATAAATACCACAAAAAATAAATAAAAATAAATGAAATAATTTTCACTACATTTTTATTAATATCTGTTTCATCCTATTATCACATAGGCTTTCAAGTAAGAATGTATATTACTGAAAATTTTCAGAGTTAATAAGAATGATATATAAACAATAGTCTATATTATATTTATTTTATAAATAATGTTTCATAGTATAATTTCGTTTCCATGTTAAAGAAAGCAGTATTGTTTTATCCACCAATAAGCAAACACATGAATAAAGAAAGCATATTAAGTGAAAAAGTATAATTATCTGAATATCTTATTTTCCTATTTTCTATATTTGAATAAAAGCAAAGAAATTCACATATGCTGTATGCTATTTGTCTATTTCTCCAGTGTCACATTGTTCTTTAAACTACTATTCCATTTTACTCAAACTCCAAAGCTGAGCCAGCATGTTCAACTCACCCAGACTGTGGGAGTTTGTTATGGAGGGCCCTAGGAAACCAATACAGTTACTAATTTCCAGATCATTCATCTTTACTTTTTTAGCAGGCTACTTCAGGACTATATAAAAACTGGTGTGATAGTTTTATCCCTGAGAAGGCACCCAGAGCTGTGATTAAGTTAAATTAAAAACAGCTTGATTCATTAATGATTATCATCATCACCTCTACCATTCTTGTCATTTTATCTATATGGCAATTTTTAGCTAGAAGGAACTTTGTCATTAGCCATTAAGCTTTGTAAATCTCAACATAAAATTTTAAGTCAGTTTCATATTGAATAATTTCTGCAAGTCTCTGTGAATCAGTCTATGCTATGCTTTATCCTACAGAATTAGAATTTTACTGCTTATTTTATAGGGAGAAGAGTCTACACATTTGTGTACTGAGAATAGTAAAATGTAGCGAAGTTTCAGAAAATTGAAGACTGGGATGCGTAATTTTTATGTGCTCATGTGTCTTCCCTCATTTTGCTAAGATCTATGAATGTGTGTATTAGGAGGTCTAGGTAGAATAGAGATAGGGAAAGATGAAAATCGGGATCTCCTACTCCTATTCTGCTTACTCAGAAGTGAGCATTGCTTGCAACATTGTAAGTAAGTATTCCTTCCCAACTCCTATAGGGACATGCACTTAACACCCACAAACATAGGTGGAGGAAGGTGATTTGGGTGAACATGAAAGACAGCCTCAGAACAAAAATGCAGGAATAAGGAGAGAAATAAAGAGGGC
This sequence comes from Suricata suricatta, assembly GCF_006229205.1. Taxonomy (NCBI): domain Eukaryota; kingdom Metazoa; phylum Chordata; class Mammalia; order Carnivora; family Herpestidae; genus Suricata; species Suricata suricatta. The sequence goes on along the minus strand of NC_043702.1, from coordinate 80,410,264 downwards.
ATGCATAATGTCCCAATGGTCTGATACTCCCTTACATTTTTACCTTCTCCAACTACCAATTCTTACCTTTGTAATAAAGGCATTAACATTCCACTGTTTATTGAGGTTTCAGGCCCTCCCACAAGACAACCATTAAAAGAATTAGGCAGCCTTTAAGACCTAATAGCCATTATTTTTAATTAAAAAAACTTCTTGGTGGCTTAAAGTTTTAAGATTTTAAGACTATCTCCTTTATTTTTAGGGTAAGGAAACTATGATATATTATATATGACTTAAGAAAGTCAAACAGAACAGTGGTATTTGTTTAGTACATGCTCTGGTCCTACAAACTGCTGAGCTCTGTGTAAGAGTTACCTTAAGATGGCGACAGAGTGGCCATTTTGCCGTGGGTCAGAGAAGAACTCCATGCACAGACAACCCCCACCCTGCAGACCTGGAATGTCCCCCGCCATTGGAAAACAGCCAATCATGAAGCTCCAGTTCCCCCCCACCACCCCGCCATGGCCCTAAAATGCCCTTACTTGGCAATCTGTCCTCCTAAGACCAAACCCGGAACTCTTTCACCCATAAAATAACTCGCCCTCCGGTACCGGGTGTGACTTCCCTGACTCGACCCCTACTCAAGTTAACGGAACCTCGCCCAGGGCAGCGGACCCCAATAAAGGCTTTCTTGGCTCCATAACGTGGTCTTTCTCTTTCCTCTCATCTCTGCCTCCACATATTAAATCTTACACTCTGAAGTAGTGGGGCCACAACAAAAAACAAAATACAATCTATATCTTCCAAGTACATTAAATCCAGAAAATAAGACCTATGCACCTAAAATAATCCTAGGTAAGAAACATCCTTGATAAGGACTGTATTTTAAATAAGTGGGAAAAAAATCTCCATGGGAGATTTACTTATAACAAAGAGTCCTACCTTTGTAGGAAATGTACATTCACTTGACAAGAATGGAGGGCAAGGCAAGCGAAAGCACTCCAGGAATAAGCAGGGTGGAGCATCTGTATCTATTTTTATGTTTTTTTTAATTTGTTTTTGAGAGAGAGGGAGACAGCATGAGCAGGGGAGGGTCAGAGAGAGAGGGAGACACAGATTCCAAAGAAAGGCTCCAGGCTCTGAGCTGTCAGCACAGAGCCTGATGTAGGGCTCAAATCCACAAACTGTGAGATTATGACCTGAGCCGAAGTTGGACACATAATTGACTGAGTCACCCAGGCGCCCCCAGGGCAGAGCATCTAGATGGAAAAGAACTATAAAAAGATACATGAGAGTAAAAAGGAGATGATCTCTAATAAAGAATAAAGATCATCCTTAAAGCAGTTCAGAATTAAGGACTCAGGAAAAATAAGTTTCAATAGTAAAGACAGGATCTGACAGACAAGGCAGACATATTGAGAAGTCTGGCATGATAATGAACAGAGTAAAAAGTCTTTGGAGAACACTTCAGGTTTTCACTTGAAATCCCACAAAGACTATGTCCTTGAAGTAAAACTGCATCCTAAGTATAATGACAAATTTGAAAAAGACCGGTTCTGTGTCAAGTCCAGGGAGGGAGTGAGAAGACTACTAAGGCCCGCGCTCTTGCTCCTAGGTTTGCCTAGTCCATGCTGCACACCTTGCCCTTGACTTGCTGCATGTCAATTCATCTCTGTGTTCTTAAAATATTCCAGATGGTGTTACTTTCCAGTATCAGCTTAGATCTGCTTAGCTTGAAGTAAAACTTAGTAGAATATGGTGTGTCAATAAACTGCTTCTGGTCTAGTCTCAGTTGCCATGTTGCTGTGGGGACCCAGATTCCTGTTGTGAGACCAGCTGCTAGTCTCAGTCTGACTTAACAAAAATCTAAGCACCTGTCTGGTTCCCCTCTGTCCTCCCTCCTCCAGCCTAGATTTTCTGTTTTCATGTCGGAGACAAATAAATGACTTGAATCTCCACACACACACCCAAAAAGAAAAAGACGCATTCTAATACAACCTAAAAGCAAGCCTGAAAAGCCAAGAAAGCCATGTCCAGTCACTGATATGTAAACAGCTTGAAGCTGCCATCCCCATCCTCACAAGTAAAAGCTAAAAAAAATCAATAACTTTTTTAGATCCATCAGACAGCTGAGATCATACAAGTAAACTGATGCCCTGGAAACTGGAGACAAGTGATTACAAAGAATAGTTGCTTCACATGAATAGAAGTTTCTAGAGCCAGAACTGGTAGGAAAACAAAAATTGCAAGTGAACAAGTACTGCAAATTGAAGGCCAACGTTTTTGTTTGTTTGTTTGTTGATGAGGAAGGACTCTTTTTGAGATTTACCTCCAGGAACATCACCAGGCTGTCACTGAAAAGATAGGAGAAAACCTTTCATAATTGCAGGAGGGAGTCTGTAGGGGGGAGAAGTAACCTTTTTTTTTTTTTTTTTTTAGATATTTCCAGAGCATTCTGTCTTCTATCTGCCCTCAAGGCAAATCCCTTTACCAGAGTCTAACCAACCTATGGGAAGGAAAACACCCAACTCCATATAATTTTAGCCATCTTCTTAATCAGATAAACATAAAAGTAAAGGCCTATTTACTGACATTCCTACTACCTAATACATAATGTGCAGCTTTCAATAAAAAAAGTTATAATGCATGCTAACAGGCAAGATAAAAATAATCTGAAGAGACAAAGCATGTAACAGAATAAGACAGAGATATGGGAGAGATTCTGAAAATTTCACACTCACAATTTAAAATAACCAAGGCTAATATGCTAAGCATTCTAAGGGAAAAGTGGAAAACAAGCAAAAACAGGTATACAATATAAGTAGAGATGAAAACTCCAAGAAAAAATCAAATATCCCATTTGATTTTCAGCAATCCTATCATATATCTAGGAAAAGATTTCTTTTCACTTTTCTTCATCTTTATTTTTTAATATCTAAGTCTTGTGATGATTCTTGAATTTGTCACAAAGTCTTCTCCTGGTTTTAGAAAATGTGTAGTTATAATTCACTGAGTCTGGATTGTTAAAGTTTTTAGAATTTTTCTGAAGAATAGCAGAGGGCAAAGTGCTGCGCAGATGAAGTATCCCAGAAACCTGCAATGGAATGCTCCCACATGTCCTTGACGGAGGGCTGGACAGTGCAGGTATAGTCCAATCTCTAGGAGCTCTAACAGAGAGCAGTCCCTGAGAACACAAAAGCCAACGATTGCAATTTTCCTAAAATGGAGGGACTTCCCAGAAGATGGACCCTTCAGTTTTAAAACTGGGACAGGCCTGAACAAACCAGGATGAATTTGGTCTAACTGGGAAGTAGAAACTTGAAGAGAGCTATGAAGGAATGTGCAATGTTGGGAAGATATTGGTGCTCTGAGGCAGGAGAGTGGAAAAATCTCACCAAGTAAATTTAGTTAATATCTAAAAATGCATAATTCAGAAGCAAGGATCACAGTCTATATCATGGGTCATGTTATAAAACTAAGGACAAAAATTATACTGATAGGGGTGTTCTGGGTGGCTAGTCAGTTGAGCGTCTGACTCTTGATTTTGTTTCTTGTCATGATCTCAGGGTAATGGGATCAAGACCTGCATCAGGCTCTGCACTGAACATAGAGCCTGCTTAAAATTCTCTCTCTCTCCCTCTGCCCCTCTCCCCAGCTCATGAGCTCACTTGCACTCGCTCTCTTTCTCTCTCTCTCTCTCTCTCTCTCTCTCTCTCAACTACAATTTAAAAATATTATGCTGACAAATTCTAACACAATCTCTAGCCTATCTTGATAGGATCAAAAGAGTCAGGAAGCAACTTACCAACTTCCAGAAAAAAATCCAACACCTGTAAAGGAAGATAATACATTCTAGAGTCAAGGTAGCAAAATGGACACACTGTAAAGAACACAATTTTCAAAAGCACTAGACGTGTAAATAAGAAGGAAATCATGATCCATAATCAAGAGAAATGTTATTTTTAATGAAAAAGAAACTTCAATGTGACACACATGTTATAAATTAATAGACAAGGACATTAGGTTACTATACACACTGATTTTTCCATCATGGCACTATTGATATTTTTGGATCAGATAATTCTTTGTTGTAGTGGCTTTCCTATGCATTTTAAGATGTTCAGCATCATCTGTGCCCTGTACCCACCAAATGCCAATAAAAATTCTCTCACTCAAGTTGTAACACTCCAAAACTTCTCAGACATTACCAAATATTCCCTGCGGCAGGGGAATTTTCTCCCAATTAAGAACCATTGCTGTACACAGGAAAAGAGAGTGATTATCAAGACATAGCGTTAAGTGGGGGGAAAAAAGGGAACTGAAGAATAACATGAATGGAATGCTCACTTCTTTGTAAAGAGAAGGAAAAAATGTATGAATACTTGCATATACTAGAATGATAAACCAAAACGGATTATGATGGTTATTCTATGGAGAGAGAGTGAACGAGTTATAAGAGACAGGAATAGAAGTGAGACTTCTCTGAATATAACTTGGTGCATAGTTTAAACATAAGAAATATAAGTATTTACATTTTCAAAAGTACAATTACATAAAAAGAAAAAAAATACCTAAAATTTTTTAAATGTTTATTTACTTTGAGAGAGAGAGAAAGAGAGAGAAAGAGTGTGAGCACATGTGTATGCATGCATTAGGAAGGTGCAGAGAGAGAGGGAGAGAGAATCCCATTGCCAGTGCAGAGCCCAACACAGGGCTTGAACTCAAGAACTATGAGATCATGACCTGAGGCAAAATAAAGTGTCAGATGCTTAACTGAATGAGTCACCTAGGTGCCCCAATACCTAAAAAATTTTAATGGAAATGTATTTAATCACACCAGAAAAAAAATTACTCCAGCATAGTATTTTGGCTGCACATGTGTAAAAGAATACAGGTCCAAGTAAAAATGGAGCTCTTGGGGCAAAAAAAAAAATCCTCAAGTTTGCTTTCTAATTATAATTACTAGTAATAACATTTTCAAACTAATTTATAATACTATAGGGTAGTGGAAATAAGAATTGAAAATCTCTAGCATACTAGGTATGACAAATAAAGTCATTAAATATTTATTTTACCTTTCCTTTTATAAACTTTGCTTCAAGGAATGTGTTAACTTCTAGGGGCACCTGGACGGCTCAGTCAGTTAAGAGTCCGACTTCAGCTCAGGTCATGATCCTGGGGTCCATGAGTTCGAGCCCTGCATCGGGCTCTGTGCTGACCCTCAGAGCCTGGAACCTGCTTCAGATTCAGTGTCTCCCTCTCTCTCATCCCCTCCCCCACTCATGCTCTGTCTTTCCCTGTCTCTCAAAAATGAATAAATGTTGTTTTTTTTAAATGTGGTAACTTCTTGTTGAAGGTGGGAAGTTTTAATTCTAGCTAACAAATGTGGGGGAAGTTATAGAATTATAAAACCTATATTTTACAATTCTGATGAAATAGTTATTATTTCACTTAATAATTATCATCAGAGAAAATACTGGATAAAAAATTGATAGGGAACTTTAATAGGGAAATCAGTCTTAAATAGTTACAACTTCTATTTATAGAGTATACTTTTTAAAAAGTTAAATGATACCAAGAATATAAACAGATAAATCCAAAATGTAATATACTCCACAAAAAAAAAAACCCCTAATTCTTCTGGAATAGTCAAAACCAAGATATAAAAGGAAGAGTAACTTTTATAGATGAAAGGAGATTTTAAGAGACCAAGCAAACAAAAGTAATATGTAGTTACTGTTGGACTGTGACTCAAAGCACCTGTCAAATGACAGTTTTGAAACAGGTAGAGCAATTCAATTTTGTGCAACTAAGTAATATTAAAGATTTACTCACAATTTTTGTTAGCATTATGACTATATAAAATGCATTTAGTACTTTTAGGAACATCCTAGAGCATATTCAGAAAAATGGCTTAAGTCTGGAATTAGTTTTAAAATATGACAACAGAGAAAAAAAGACGAAGCAAATGATGTAAAATTTTGATAAATGTTGAATCTGAATGATGAATACATCAATACTAGTCTTGCTACTTTCATTTATTTGTGAAAATTCTAACATAATGAATAAAAATGATTTGATCATCTCAGATGTAGAAAAAGCATTTGACAAAATTCAATAACTTTTCCTATAAGAACTCTCAACAAATTAGGTAGAAAAAATGTGCCTCAATATGATAAAGGCCATAAATGGTATGAGCCATTCTGACAGGTGTGAAGTGACATCTCGTTGTGGTTTTAATTTGCATTTCCATGATGATTAGTGTTCTGAGCATCTTTTTAGGTGTCTGTTGGCAATACATTGATTCCACTTCTAGATATTTAACTGGAGAAAATGAAAACACTCCATTTAAAAGAGATATGCACCCCTAAGCTTATTGCAGCATTATTTACAATAGCCAAGATGTGGAAATAACCTAAGTATACATCAGTTATGTGGAAAAAAATGTATTGTGTATATATACAATAGAATATTACTTCGCCATAAAAAAGAAGGAAATTTTGCCACTTACAGCAATGTGGGTGGGACCTGGAAGATATAATGCTGAAATAAGTCAGAATGAGAAAGGTAAATACAATATGATTTTATTATAAATGTCATCTTAAAACAAACAAATGAACAAACAAAACAGAAACAGACTCTAAAAGACAAAGAACAAACTGGTAGTTTCCAGTGGGTGGGGGGTGTGAAAACAGGTGAAAGAGGTAAAGAGGATTAGGAGGTATAAACTTCTAGTTATAAAATAAGTCTTTGGGATGTGAAGAAGCACAGAGTATATAGTCAATAATAATATAATAAATCTGTACAGTGACAGATAGTAACTATGAACATTTCATAATATAAATGTTGACTATGTTGTGTGCCTAAAATTAATATAGTATTGTATTCCAAATATACTTCAATTAAAGATAAAGAAATAAATTTTAAAAATAAAGGCCACATATGATAATCCCATAGCTAACATCATACTGAGCAGTGAAAAGCTAAAAATGTTACTCTAAGATCAGGAACAGGACACAGGCGTCCAGTCTCACCACTTCTATTCAAGATTCTAATGGAAGTCCTAGTCAAAGCAATAGATCAAGAAAAAGAAATAAATGGCATCCAAATTGTAAAGAAAAAGTTCTATTGCTTCTGTTTGCAAATAACATAAACTATATAGGAAACCCTTAAGAGTCTAACACAAACAAATACAAAAATTAAAATAAAGGAATTCAGTAAAGTTGCAGGACATAAAGTCAATATACACAAATCAGTTGCATTTCTATATACCAACAAGGAATGATCTGAAAAAGAATTTATGAAAGGAATCCCATTTTCAATACCAACAGAAAGAATGAAATATTTAGTAATAAATTTAACAACAAGGCAGTGACAGATCCACAAACTGTAAGACACTAATGAAAGAGACTGAAGGAGACAAAAATAAATGGAAATATAAAGTATGTTCATGGACTCAAAGATTTAATATTGTGAAAATGATCATACTATACAAAACAATCTACCAATTCATTGCTATCCCTATCAAAATTTCAAGGAAATTTTTCATAGAAATAGGAAAAACTTTCTAAAAGGCAAATGGAACCACAAACAACCCCACTGGCCAGAAAAAAAATTTTGAGGAACAAAAAAGCTGGAGCCATCTCACATACTGATTTAAAATTATATCACAAAGCTATAGTTATCTAAACAATAGGGCAGTGGCATTAAAACATATAAACTAATAAAACATAATAGAAAACCCAGAAATAAACCCACACATACATCAATAATCTCTGACAAGGGCAGAGAGAGAACACAGCCTCTTCAATAAATGCTGTTGGGAAAACAGAATATCCAAATATAAAAGAATGACATTGAACTCTTTCATTATACCACTCATAAAAATTAATGTGAAATAGATTAAAGACTTAAATTTAAGACCAGGAACCATAAATCTCCTAGAATAAATCTTAGGGGAACGTTCCTTGACATTGGTCTTGCCAGTGATTTTCTGGATTCGATACCAAAACACACAGGCAACAAAAGCAGAAGTAGACAAGTGGGACTACATCACACTGAAAAGCTCGTACAAGAAAGGAAACAATAGACAAAATGCAAAGTCAACCTATGAAATGCAGAAAAATATGCAAACTATGTCTGATAAAGATTTTATATCCAAAATATATTTAAAAAATTCTTACAACTTAATAGCAAAAAATCAAATCACCCAATTAGAAATGTGCAAATATTTTTCCCAAAGAGACAACAAATGGTCAACAGATAGACAAAAAGGTGCTCAACGTTACTCATCACCAGGAATCATCACAACGAAATATCAACTCTTATCTATTAGAATAGCTATTATTGAAAACTCAAGAATAACAGTGTTGGTGAAGATGTGGAGAAAAGAAAACTCTTCTCTGTTCATAGGAATGCAAATTGGTATAGTCATTATGGAATATATTATGAAGGTTCCTCAATAAACTAAAAATAGAGCTATCGTATGATCTAGTAATCCAACTTCTGGATTTATATTCAAAGGGAAGAAAATCAGTATCTTGAAAAATATCGGCACTCCTATGTCCACTGCAGCACTTTTACAATAGGTAAGGTAGGGCAACAACCTAAGTGTTCATCAACGAGTCAATGAAGAAAATGTGAAGAAAAGTATTACATACACACACACACACACACCATAAATATACAAACAATGTAATATTGTTTATCCATTAAAAAGTAGGATAAACTGTCACTTCTGACAAGATGGGTAACTCATAAAACAAATATTAAGTGAAATAAGCCAGAGACAGAAAAACAAACACTATATAATATCACATATACGTGGCATCTAAAAAAAAAAGGTAAACTCAAGAGCACCTGGGTGGCTCAATAGGTCAAGTATCCAAGTCTTGATTTTGGCTCAGGTCATAATCTCTCAGTTCATGGGTTTAAGCCCCACGTCGGGCTCTGAACTGTGCCACTGTACAGAGCCTGCTTGGGCTTCTCTCTCTCTTCCTCCCTCCTTCCCTCCCTCCCTCAAAATAAATAAATTTTTAAAAAGTTAAACTCATAAATCCTAAGAGTTGACAGTGGTTGCCAAGGGCAGGGGGTAGAGGGTGGAGACAGGGATATGTTGGTCAAACGGTATAAACTTTCAGTATAAGATGAATAAGTTCTGGGGATCTAATATATAACATTAGTGATTACAACTAACAATTCTCTATAGCATATTTGAAATTTGCTATAAGGGTAGATAGTCAGTGTCCATTACACAAACTTACATACACACATACACAAATGCAGAATGGGAACTGAGGAAATGAATGTGTAATTCACCTGACTGTGGTAAGCACTCCACTATGTATACATATATTAAATCATCACATTGTACACCTTAAACAAAATCATGCTGTAACTTAAAAAATATAATAAAAAACATGAATGTCTTTGAATGCATTTTGAAGAATATTTAATGAAATGGGGAAATTGAATGGAATAAGAATTTATTATATATGGCCTCAATTTTATTATCTTTCTCTGGGTGGTATGTTACGAATGATTTTTTCTTTAAACATGTTCTTTATGATTTTTAGACAAAATTTATAATTATAAAAATGAATATAATTTAAAAGCAATATTCATAAAGCCATGTTAAACCCTGTACTAACCTGACAGAGCTTTTACATCTGTCTGCTGTGCCACACCTTTGATTATTTTAGCTAACATTAACTTGTCACCTTCTCATTAACAGAGCTGTCAGAAATTTCACCTCTGGTATCATCTATTCTAGTATTTCAACATGTCTGATCATCATCATTATTGATAATTATAATTCTGTAGAATTTAATAATTTTAAGTCATAACACCATTCATTCAGCAAACATTTATTCTTGTGTCTTATATTTGTCAGACACTGTTCTAGGCACAAGGGCATAAAATACTTAAAGACAGGGACTGTCCTCTAATAGCACTCAGGATCTCAGGCTACTAAAGAAACAGAGGAATGACAGAACCTAAAAGGTGTCTAATGGCAATGCCACCTCTTGAAACAATAACCAATATGATATCTTTAGTCCTATAAGATATCTAATACCAAAACTAATCATATGAAACCCCAACATGCCACAATTTGACCTAGGAAGTGTCATTTCCATAGGTTTCAACCTAATGACTTTCTAAGACTTTACAGATGAAACAGAGTTTTCAGATCATTTGTTCAATTCCCTTCTTTCACAAATGGTGAAACTGTAGACCAAAAGAGATCATTACTTGCTCAGAGTCACAAAGTAAATGACCCAGGAGGAGAAAATAAATGAACTCAATGAAGGGCCCCCTTTCTTCAGTTACTGGTAATAAAAAGGAAGAACTAAATCCACACAAAAAAATCATATCTTCTAAAATTACCATAACTTACAAAACCCATTAGCCTCTCATATTTTCCGTGCATACAGAATAAGCAGACTGATTCTGAAATCTAGTGCTGAGAACTAGGGGAAAAGAAACTGGATAGCAACCAAACATGCATGTGTGCATGCATTTGTGTGTATACATGCATACACACAACCATGTGTGCATAGAGGTTTGGGAGAAAGGGGTGCTTGTGTGTAAGCTCTATCAGGGTAGTATAGATGGACAGTGTTTAACCACAGGAACTGCACTTGGGGATGAGTGGGCAGCAGGTAGAAAGAGGGCTGACACATGATTGTGTCACAGAGAAAATAATGAGTAACATATTTGAAGTAATTATTGAATAACAAAATTTTAAGAATTAGGGGAGGTACATTCAGGTGTATGTGTGTGTGTGTGTGTGTGTAAAAGAGAGACAGAGACAGAGAGACACAAGGAGACACAGAGAGAGACAGAGAGAGGTAAGTGTGTGTTTTTATCAAATTACTCGACAGGCTGCTGGAAAACATTTTGTGAATGCAGAGCTGTTCATTTCCTTATGGATTATGTAAGTCACACAGGAAAGCAGAAATTAAAAGCCTTTGAAATACAATTGATTAAGCTTATAGTTTAAATGTTATTGTTTGAGTAGTTGTATGCACAATGACTCAGAAATTTATAAATAAATTCTGGGGCCGATACAGCCAGTCTAACATAAGCCATGCACTTAGTGGGACAAAATATTAACGTTTATGTGTGGGAGGGAAAAGAAACTGAACAGCTAGCCAGACTGTCAGTTTTTTGGGAAAGGATGGGTAGTTTTGTCCATATCTTATTATTGTTTTCAACTTTTTAAACATGTTTATGTCTAAGTTAAAATTTTATAATACTAACAATTAACATAATTTTAAAGAGTAGCTTTAGTTTGTCTCAAAAAGTCTCCTTTGAAAAGACCTAGGACCCTTCCACTTAGAAAGTTTAAGGCTTTCTGATTAAATAAGTAAGTAGCTAATCAATAAATTAATTCAACAACTGTATATTAAATAGCAAGTGAAGAGCAAGCATTAAGTGGGGTGTTGGCAATGAAAAAGTAAATAAAAGAGAAGTAGATTCCTGTTTGGGACCCACAGACAACCTTGGGCTACACTGATCACATTTTTGTCTGTAATATATTGGTTTTCATTCCTTTTTTTTGAAGGGAGAGGGCCAGAGCATGAGCAAGGGAGAGATATACAAGGGGATAAAGAGAGGAGCTTAAGTAGGCTTCGCGCTGACGCTGACTCAGTCCCGTTACATGGGACTCAATCCCAGGACCCTGGGATCATGACCTCGGCCCAAATCAAGAACTGAACACTCAAGCAGACACTCATCTGACTGAGCCACCCAGGTGTCCCGATTTTCATTCTTATTGTACAGGTTTTAAGCCAGGTAAATACCAATGCCCAGATTAAAAAGTATTACTTCATGCTTTTTTGATGTTTCCTACAGTGATATTGAATGTAGTCAATAACAGGAATTCCTTTTATGAAGAAGAGAGCAAGTAGAGAACAGCAAGCTCTTGGCAAAGTCAGCAAAATAGAAATATCTTCAAACCCAGTCACATTACACTCAATTATAACACATGGGGTTGTTTCATTCACTCTATTCCATTTTGTCTATATTTTAATGGTCCATGATCAGTATTCTTATAACTATAAAATGATTTATAAAATTAATTTATTTTCTAAGTACAACTGCATATGTTAGAAACCTAGAATGTAAAAATTCTGTATCATAATATACCAGGAAAAACACCAGATTTTAGGAATCAGAAGGTCAGGATTCCAGCATTCATTTCAAACCTGAATTTTCTCAAATCTGAAAAATTTTCTAAGTGTCAGTCTCCTTATATATTAAAAATAGAAACAGTAGTACCTACTTTACTGAGTAGTTCTAATGACCAAATGCATCTTCTAGTTAAAATAATTGACAAAGTTTCAATTTGCACACATTATTATAAACTGGGCATGAATTTGAATGTATATGTATGGGGAACATAAAGTTAATGTTTTAACTCATGGTGCAAGTACTTTTTCTTTTAATATAAGTTCATAGTTGTTACATTTTTGTTATAATAGATACACTTGATTTTACTTATGTTGATTTAATTCATAGTGTTTTGCTCCCATATTGCTTTTAAAAATGTTATATGCTACTGCCTGTTTTTTGTGGGGGTTTTATAAAATTTTATATTACAAGTAATATAATGACACCTTCTAGGCCCCCTAACAGTCTTTATCCATACCTTATTTCTATTTTCGTATCGTTTGTCTGAGTTATGTGTTCAAGTAAATTTTTTCTACAAGAATGTCTGGATTGTATAATTCCTGAGACTTGTATGTTTGAAAATGACTTTCCCTTGCTTTGTTATGTCACTCATATATTATGTAGCTAAAGAATTCTCAGCTTACAGGCTCTCCCCCTATTGTCTCTCTGGAGTTTTTTTTGTTCCGGGTCATTATCAATTTTTATTCTTCATGCTTGGCAATACCAATCATTTGGATTCAAATTCTTAATAAACCCTTTTCTAATAATTCATATACTTAATACATCTTCTTTGGGATTACTTTTACTAATATATTTTTCTTAGGCTTTCTTACGATTTTCTTGAATGGTCATCTACAGCACTGATTATGATTACTGAAGTATTTTTGCTTTTCATTATTCTGAAAAGCTTTAAGGTTCTGCCAAATCATTCTTTTTCCCCTAAATTATTTCCTTGCATCTTATGTCTCACTTTCTGTTTTCTCAACTGTTATATTCTTCAATTGCTCTGGACTTTGTAATTTAAACTGATTTCAGTATCCTATAGTAAATTATCTAAATATTTTCTCTACTCTTATCACACTGTCTCCAAACTCTTTTTATACTTTATCTGTAACTTACTGCCATAGGCTCCATGCTATTTTCAGTACTACCACTGTTACTACTACTAGGATTACTACAACTATTATTTTACTCTTTATTAGTAAAAGTTAAAATTAATATGTTTTCTAGATTGCAATTGCTAATATGTCAGCAATCTTAAAATTATGCAGGAATTTAACCCCCAAATATTTAAGTATCCACACAAACTTTTTAGAACATAGGATTTTCATCACAGTGTTACAGTGTTAAATCATTGGAAACACACCCAAATAAAGAATGACTAAATGTTAATATGCATAGTCATCTACGAGAATATTAAACATTCGATTATGCAAGAACATTATCATGGTCTAAGGCCAAAAGATACAAAGAGAAAGACATAATGTATTCACAGGTACACGTATATATATGTTTCCACATACAATATAGTAGTTTGTAAAGATACTCTTAATATGCATAAAATATTTGATTCAAACACAGGAAGATGATAAAAACATTTCAGTGAAGTATAAGGAGTGCATAGTTTTTATATGTTTACTGTATTATTAATAAGTATGTGCTTCATGTTTATAATTAAATAGTATTAATAAAAAAGTGAATTTATATTAAAAAACAATAAAAGAAAAAGGAAAACTTTCATTATGAGTTGTGACATTTGTAAACAGAGAATATTCAAGAGAAAAAAGTTGTTTTGAAAACCCTTGAAAAATAATAGCTTTATAAAAAGAATGCAATTTTTGAGAATCTCATGTTAAATCAGGCTAACCGCAGGACACAGAGAAGAAAGGTGTAGATAAGAGGACTGCCTTCCTTATGTAATGATTATGGCCAATTATAGCACTAGGATGATAAGCATTTTATTTTAAATGATTATCAATTTCAGTGCAAGAATTTGAGATTATTCCCTTAAAATATATCTTAATCAATATATCACTCTTGACTCCAATATCTTTTTGCTTACTGTTGTTAATATTATTCTTTTGGCTGGAGTTACTGTTTTTTTAGAGTATCGGATATTCCCCAAATACAACAGTAAAGTAAGTGGGATATAGGTCTCCTACAGAAATGTTTCCTGTCCATAAGATTTTGTGCTTAAGTTCAAGGGCAATTTCATTTGCACAAAGGGTTATATTTGTTGTTGTTTTTGAAAGACTTAATGTCCACTAAAAAACTTCCCTAAACCCTAGAAAATTTTTGATATTTCATTTATGACTCTGGAACAAAGTTAAATTATCCCCATGGTCCAGGAAAACCACTAAACTAATAACAGAATGCTGTGTTTGTGTGCTGATAGGCCCTGTGTCACCAGAAGCTTAATTTCATTTCATTATGACTTAATGTTAGTACTGAGACAGGTTTCTTGAATCAATAAAGGAAACCACAGTTGTGGGAACCTGAAAATGTAAGAGGGAGTGTGACAAATTTTGCAACCGAACACCTTCCACTTTAGGTCTCAAAAAAAAAAAAAAATCTCTCTAAGAACTCTTTGAAAACAAACGATCCAGTGGGTTGGTAGTGCTGTTACCAGCAATTCCTTTCATGTGGCTGCCCTACATAAAATAAAATCTCAGAACATTTTTTAGCACCCTATAACCACACGAGGGTGCTCTTTCCCCAAATATGTGTCTGGAAAGTGAGAGGCCTCAGCTAGGAAAGACAATTATTTTGTTTCCTCCCATATACATTTTGGAAGACATGATGAAAAGACTTGTTAGAATAAACATGTGTAAAAAAGAAAAGAATAAAAGTCTAGACGTAAACACAAATGGACCTTTTACTCTCTTACCTATCTATATGTATTGTATGAATCAGGTATACATTTAAAAATGATTTAAAAATATGGATGCCCACAAAGGCTGAGTGTTAGGTAAAGTGTGATCCATGGACCATCTATACCATGTGGTAGAGTGAGGCCAAGGGTGTGTGTTCCTTAAATCGCACGTCTCTGTGCTATCCTGACTTACAGAGTCAGACCAACCAGAGGTCAAGCCCAAGTATCTGTATTTTGCTCCTTTGGTAATTCTTATGCATCTTAAAATTTAACAAACCCTGTATGGAGTTATTTTAAAATGATTACTTTTGTAAACAGTGATATATATGTGAATATTTAAATCTAATAAACTAGATGATTCTTTGGTAACTATATTATCAACTTTTAAAGCAGTTCTTTCATAAGTGAATTTTATCTAGAATACAACTGAAAATTCTAACCCGACCTTCTCACAACCTTCACAACAATAATAAATATAACACCTGTTCTTTGAAACAAAAGACAATATAAACTTTAATTCATCTTGCCAATCATTGATTTTCCCCTTTCTTTTTGACCTATGTCAGTAAATAAAGATAACCCCATGTGTCAAATATATAAACCTCATACCCATAAGCTTAATTGGTGCACAACACTTTCAGAAAATTGCCTGAATATGGAAAAGTTTAAGAACTTTTAAGATGAAAATAGGTCTTGCAAACTAGAAGTGTAATTATAATTGTATGTTCTGTGGAGAATGAATTTATATTGGAGAAAATTTTAAACTTGCTTTAAGTAGTAATAGTTGGTAAAAATGTTTATCACATGGCCAGCTCTTGATCTTTTAAAGGCCCGAAGTGACACTTATCATCCAAAGGCCTTGACTTTGTAAATGGAATTTTATATATCAGAGAGAAGAAAACACTGGAAGAGTACAGATTGTAGTGCAGGGACTCCAAGCTCAGGCAAAAGTTGATGAGTTTTACAGGTAATGAGGTCATTTCTAAGATCAAATTTATGTCTGCAAAAATAAAACTTACATATTTATGTGATACATATGTGTATATATATATTCATACATACCAAATATGTACATGACTTTTATGTAAATCTAATAATCTATATACCTACATTTATAACTACTCACATAGCCATATCTGTGTATTTTTCTCTACTTGGTAGTAAAGATTATAATATTAGGCCTCTGATGGGATCTACAAGTGTCTCCTTCTAACCAGCACACACCTCACTGTATAATTTTCTAGACAGTTAACGATCTAGCCTCTGCTTGAGTACTCCTTCGAAAAGGAAGCTTTCTACTGACAGTTACAGATCACACTATTTTAAATAGTAATTGTATAGAATACTGATGATAGTGTTTTAAACACTGAAACTAGATCAGTAATTTTCACCCATTGCTACTAATCTTTTCTTAATCGACTCATAACAAGTTTATTTTTTCATTAAATACTATAAAAATGTAAAGTATATTTAGTTTAACTTTGCAGTATCTACTCTACTATATCTATCTCCTCTAAATTATTTTTAAAACTTTTTAAACATTTTCCATTAAAACTGATGTTTTCATGGTGCCTTCTCCAAAAGTATAAATGAAAATTAAAAGTTTGTGCTGGTGCAGATGACAGACTTTTTTTTTTTTTTTACATTTTTTTTGAGAAAGAGACAGAGCATGAGCAGGGGAGGGTCAGAGAGAAGAGAAGACACAGAATCTGAAGCAGGCTCCAGGCTCTGAGCTGTCAGCACAGAGCCCAACACAGGACTTGAACTCACAAACTGTCAGAGCCAAAGTCAGAGGCTTAATCAACTGAGCCACCCAGGCACCCAAAACACTTTATGTTGTTTAATCTAGACCTCATTCCTGTAAACCAAAAAAAAATTTTAGATGCTTCAGCAATGATGAACATTTAACTTGGAGAGGCAAATCCTTCATCTTTTCCATAGGAGCTTTATTTAGTCATTCTTAAATTGTTCCTGCACGCATGCATCCATTCAGAAATAACTTCCGTATACTTACTATATGCCAACACTAATTTAGGAGTAAGGGGTAAAACAGTGAACAAAACAGAAAGAACTCCTTCACACTGGGGGTTTATATTTTAAGAGGGAAAGATAATAAAAATTGTGTAAGTTATAGGGTAGTTTAGAAGGTAATACAACTTACAAAGAAAAATTAAGTATGGAAGCAAGTCTGGGATTAGGGGAAACTGAAAACGTTTAAGTAGTTTAAATAGAACAATCTCACTGAGAAAGTAATGTCTGAATAAAATTTTGAAAGATATGAGGAAATGAGCAACAAAGATGCTCTGGAGAAAAGCATTCCAGGCAGAGTGCAACGCCCTGAGGTGAGAGCAAGCCTGCTGTGTTAAAGGAGAGGGACCCACATGGTGGCAGAGAATTACATGAGGTCAGAAACAAAATGGGGGGGAGAACAACTTATAGACCATTATAAAGACTTTAGAAATATATTTTGAGTGAGAAGGAGCCCAACTGCAAGGTGCGGAGCTGAGAAGTGAAAGGGTTATATTTCAGTGTATGAATTTGATTATGGAGTTCAAAGTACACAGAATGTCGCAGGTGAGAACAGAAAGAAACTAGGAGACTACTGAAGTATCCAGTGTTATTTGGATATGGTATACTAGATCAGTGTGGCATAACTGGCGATGTTGAAAGCCTAGAAATTCTGGAAATATTTAGACAAAATTTTCTGGCTCTACATGGAGTGTGAAAAAAAAAGGGAAGAGGCGGAAATGACTCCACTTTTTTTTGTCCTGAACTACAGAGAAAATATGAGTACCATTAATTGAGATGGAGAAAACTGAAAGTCTGGGTGGCAAAATTAGAAATTCGGTCATTTCTAATTGAGATATCTATTGGAAATTCAAGAGGAGAGGGCTATGCAAGTAGGTTGCTGGATATAGGAATATGGAGTTCAGAGACAAGTAGAGTTGAGATTTAAAACTGGAGAAGTCCTCACACATGAAAGGCACAATGGTATCATTCAGCAATCACTCACTAACAAAAAATGAGTGGAGATGAACTTAGAAGGTACAAACACCAATTCTCTAACATTAAGAGACAGAGGAGACGAAGATGAGTCAGTACAGACAACAGAGGAGTGGTTGTAGAACAGGAGAAAAGCAAAGAGCCTGCTTTCCTAAAGCCAAGTGAAGAAGGCACTTCAAGGAGCAAGTGTATCAGCATTGCTGGTTTCGTTTAAGGCTGCATAGGAGGAAGGGCATCACTGCTAATCATCAGCTGTTAATTTAACTGATATTTTAGGCTGTCAAGTTAGTTTGAATCTTGAGTATAAAATTCAGAATTTCTTAAGAAATACAAGTCTACACCCTTAAAAATTATCTATTATGCATCACCTTCAAAAAATTCTTAACTCTTATCTTGTTAGTTTTGAGACATCAAATCTCTTCAAATTTTAATTCTGACATTGCATATATTAACTTTTCCTTCCAGCTTTGTGTCACCTGATAATTTAATAAGCTTGCCTTGTATGAATTCATTCACTCAAATCATTGACAAAAATATAAAACATGACACATCACAACGTATAATCTTCTAATTTTATGGAATGCCACAAGAGATCCCTCCTGAATTACCATCTATTTAGTGATTATATTTTAAGTAAAGTTATTGACTCAGCTATAAATCTAATTATTTTAAATCTTGCATTCAAAGACATTTTTCTTCCAGAAGTAAAAGCATAATACTTTTGAACTTGAAGATTAGCTAGACAAACCACTGTTAGGAAAGGCAATAAAATGTCTTTAAATTCTTCATTAAAATTATTTAAATGTAGTGGGCTAATTACTAGGTACTTTGCCATTATTTGTTCTTCTCATAAGCTGGCTTATTATGCAACTGTTTTCTTAAGTATTCCTAAACCATCAATTTGGGGAACCATTATATAATCATGGCCCCCAAAGATTAATAAGTGCCCTTATGTACATTTTCCAGCATCTTTTTTCTGGTTTTTCTTCTAGAAATCCATGTCTTCACAACCTCAATTGTCAGTTGCAGCTTTTCTTAATTCCACATATAAGTATTTCAGTTCTTTAGAATGCAATCCATTTGGGCCAGCATGCTTAAATAGATTTAAGGAGATATGGATTATCTTTTTAAACATTTCCCACTTTCTATGCTTCAAGTCAGTGATTCTGGATGTTTATTTATTCGTGCTTTACCATTTTCAATTTGAAGTTTACAACCCTTGATTTAGCTTTTGCCATTGTCAATTGTAAAGATTTTTCTTTCTATATTAGTACTGCCTAATACAACTTTTTGCAATGAGAAAAATTTTCTCAATCTATGTGGAAAGACAGCTTGAAATGCAACTAATATGACTGAATTTTTAATCTTTTTCTTTTTTTATTGAAGTGTAGATGCCCTACACTATTTTATTAGTTTCAAGTGTACAACATAGTGATTCAACATTCATATACATCAAAAAGTGATCACCACAATAAATCTAGTTACCATCTGTCGCCATGAAAAGTTGTTATATATTATTAACTACATTCTGGGAGTCTATCTTTTATTTCCATTTCCCTTTTTGCCCAATTTTTAATTTAATTTTAATGAATTTAAATTTAAATAGCTGATATGTGAAATGGCTACCATATTGAACAATGCTGATGCATATACTATCTTGTTCCGGCTTTGAATATAGTTCAATGAATCTGTTAATTCTAGTTAATTCAAGAACGCAAATTTTTGTGGGTTTAAGACACTACCTGTAAAGCCAAAAGCCAAAGGTGCTAGGCAGATCACAGAAATGAGTGAAGTAAACTATTGGTGACTGTAGGGCCTAAAAGTATAATCATTCTATAAAGTAACAGAAACGACTGCACCAAAAAGGCCCAGCTGATTCAGTGAACTGTAGCTGTGCTAAGATATAAAAGCAAAATCGCCAGACCTGATTTTCTAAGAGAAGCAAGAATCCAAAATTTCAGTAAAATTTCTCAATTTGTAAGTGTTGACAACATATTCAAATATTTATAAAATATTACACATGTCAAATAAGACATGTCTACAGGTTACCTGTTTATGATAAATTGCCCAAGACATTTTTACAGTACCCTACCACGTAGAATTTATACATATGTGTCCATCCTGATCATGTGTCCAATTCCAGGTTTTCTTACTCAACTAATAATAGGATTAGCTAATGTCTGATTCTCTATAAGCTTACCGGTTTATTT
This sequence comes from Suricata suricatta, assembly GCF_006229205.1. Classification (NCBI taxonomy): domain Eukaryota; kingdom Metazoa; phylum Chordata; class Mammalia; order Carnivora; family Herpestidae; genus Suricata; species Suricata suricatta. Next base: position 80,390,026 of record NC_043702.1, on the reverse strand, counting down.
CAGAAAACTCCTGCTTCCTCATTTAATAACGGTTTCTGCTTTGTATGTCATAAGAACTATCAATAAAATGTAGAAATTTGTAACATCCCCCAATTCTGATAAACTTCTCTAAGATTTACTGAAGTTCAGAGTATTAGTAGCCATGACAGTTCAATGCTTGCAATGCCTTCATCTCCAAGTTGCAGGATCACTTCAGAATTCAATTTAAGACAGTTTACTCAAGGAGAATAGTAGTCATTTTCTTACAATATACAAGGCAGAGATATCTGAGGATTTGTTTAGGTGCTCCCAGGGAACATTATCAGCAAACAATATTAAATCGAAAAAGGAGGAGTGGGAACAACAACAAAAAAAAAAAACCCAGAAGGCATGTATGACTTCACCTGCTTAATTACCATTTGTTTAATATCCCACACCTCCTGCATGAGCTCTCTCAAGTGTATCATAATTACTTAGCAAACAATCATTTATTAAAACAACTGTGTTCACAATATTGCATGAGACACTGAGAAGGAGTATTGGGAAATATAAAATGTGGTCCCTGACCTCTAAGAGTTTAAGATGTTGAGAAAGTATCCCACATGAAAGCACTAAGGAGCCTATCAACAAGAGCAAAATGATGTAGCAAAGAGACTACATGTGAACTAAGCGATTGTGTATTTCACTTGTTTCTTAGTTAAATTGATAGGACTTCCCTGTAATGGTCAGCAGACTGTTGGACAAATTTGTCCCAACAACAGACACTGATGACACTCCACAGTGGGAATGTTTAAAAGTTAGATAGCATGAACACTGGAGAAACTGTTTTATACCTCTACATCATTTAATAAGTTGAAGCAAAGTTGTTAATTAGGGTTGTAACATACTGAGTTTCTCTCAAAACTTAAGTGTAAATTAAGTTCTAAATCAATTTGCTCATTATAAGAGAACTAAGTATGATTTTTTCTTATAAATATGGGAGAAAAAAAGTAAACTATTTAAAAGCTCTCCATACACATACAGCCATACCTCAGAGATACTGTGGGTTTGTTTGGTTCCAGCCCACTGCAAAACAGCAAGTATCAATAAAACTAGTCAAATGAACTTTTTGGTTTTCCATTACATATAAAAGTTATGTTTACACTATACTAAAGCCTATTAAGTGTACAATAACATCATGTTTCATAAAACAATGTACATACTTTAACTTAAAATGCTTTATTGGGGCCCCTGGGTGGCTGAGTTGGTTGAGTTCTTGATTGTGGCTCAGGTCTGGACCTCACTGTTGTGAGGCTGAGGCCTGAGCAGGGCTCTTTATGAGCATGGAACCTACCTGAGGTTTTCTCTACTCTACTCCCTCTGCTGCTCCTCCCCTCGCTCGCTTGTGTGCTGTCTCTTTCACTCTCTCTCTCCCAAAAAAAAAAAAAAAAAAAAAAAAGGAAAGAAAGGAAAAAGAAAAACAAAGAAAGAAATGCTTTATTTTTAAAAAATGCTATCTATAATCCGAGATTTCAACAAGTTATAATTTTTTTTTTTTTTTTTTTTTTTTTGCTAGTGGAAATTCTTGCCTCAATGTTGATCAGCTTCTGAGTAATGTGGTGATTGCTGGAGATTCAGGTGGCTGTGGCAATTTCTTAAAATAAGACAATAAAGTCTGTAGCATTGATTTGCTCTTCCTTTCACAAATGATTTCTCTGAAGCATTGATGCTGTTGATTGTATTTCATCCACAATAGAATTTCTTTCAGAACTGGAGTTAATCCTCTCAAACTCTGCCACTGCTTTATCAATTCAGTTTACAGGATATTCTAAACCCTTTGTTGTCATGTCAACAATCTTCACAGGGTCTTCACCAGGACTAGACTCCAACTCAAGAAACCACTTTCTTTGCTCATCCATTAAGAAGTAACTTATTCACTCAAGTTTTATCATGAGATTGCAGCAATTCAGTCGTATCTGCAGGCTCACTTTTGATTCCAGTTCTCTTGCTATTTCCACCATATCCACAGTTACATCCTCCGCTGAAGTCTTGAACTCTTTGAAGTCATCCATGAGGGTAGAAACCAACTTCTTTCAAACTCCTGTGCATGTTGATACTTTGACCCCTCCCATGAATCATAAGTGTTCTTAATGATATGTAGAATGGTGACTCCTTTCCAGGGCAGTTCCAATTTACTTTGCCCAGATCCATCAGAGAAATCACTACTATGGCAGCTACTGCTTTATGAAAAATGCATTTCTTAAGTAATAAAACTTGCAAGTCAAAATTATTCCTTGATCCATGAGCTAGATGTTGTGTTAGCAGGCATGAAAATACACGAAATTCATGTAAATACATCTCCATCAGAGTTCTTGGGTAACCAGGTTCATTGTCAGTTTGCAGTAATATTTTGAAAGGTTTTCTTCTGTGCAGATTTCAACAGTGAGCTTAAAAGATTCAATAAACCATGTTGTAAACAGATGTGCTGTCATCTAGGCTTTGTCGTTCTATATACAAAATACAGGCAGAGTAGAGTCAGTGTAATTCTTAAGAGGCCTGTGATTTTCCGAATGGTCAATGAGCACTGGTTTCAACTTAAAATCACCAGTTACATTAGCTGCCAAGAGTCAGTCTGCCCTTTGAAGTTTTAAAGCCAGGCACTGACTTTTCCTCTCTAGCTATAAAGTCCTACAGGAAATGTTCATACGGATGGAAGACTGTTTTTGTCTACATTGGAAATCTGTTTATTGTAGCTACCCTTCATTACTTATCTTAGCTAGGTCTTCCAGATAACTTGCTGAAGCTTCTAAGTCATCATCGGCTTCACCTTGTACTTTTATGTTTTAGAGACAGCTTCCTTCCTTAACACTCATGACCCAACCTCTGCTAGCTTCAAACTTTTCTTCTGCAGCTTCCTCACTTCTCTGAGCCTTCAAAGAATTAAAGAAAGCTGGGGACTTGCTCTGGATCAGGCTTAGGCTTAAGGGAATGTTGTAACTGGTTTGATCTTCTATCCAGACCACTAAAACTGTCTCCATATCAGCAGGAAGGCTGTTTCCTTTCTTATCATTCATGTGTTCACCACAATAGCCTTTTTAATTTCCTTCAAAAACATTTCCTTTGCATTCACAACTTGATTAACTGGTGCAAAAGACTTAGCTTTCAGCTTGTCTTGCCTTTTGACATGCCTTCCTTACTAAGCTTAATCATCTTTACTTTTTGATTTAAAGTGAGAGACATGTGACTCTTTCTTTCACTTACACATTTAGAGATTAATTCAGGGTTACTAATTCGCCTAATTTTGGTATTGTGGTTCCTCAGGAAATAGGGATGTCCAAAAAGAGGAGCGAAACTGAAGAACAGATGATCAGTGGTATAGTCAGAATACATACATGTATTATTTATGTTTGCATTGTAGCAGTAACACCAAAGATTACTGATAATAGGTCAATATAACAAATATAATGAACACATTTCAGATATTATGTGAATTACCAAAATGTGACACAGAGAAACAATGTGAGCAAATGCTGCTGACATAATGGTGTCAATAGACTTACTGTACATGGGATTGCCACAAATTTTCGGTTTGTAAAAAAAAAAAAAAAGGCACAGTATCTTTAAATAAAACGAGGTATCCTCTCTTTACCAAAATATCCATTTTTATTTGCATTTTGTTTGCTTTTGTTCAAGACAACCTCTTTGAGCCTGTCTTCTCATCCTATAAAATGAAAACAGAGGGACAAATGATCTCTAATGCACTATTCGAGATTTGGTTTGCGATCCCGAAATCCTCAAAACTGAGTTGTATGTGTGTTTCGTGGGGATAAATTTGGCTCCATACTGACATTCTGAAGGAAACCAGACAGGGTATCACTTGAAATGTCTAAGGCTTTATTTCTCAATAGTTTTAAGTCTAATGTCAGGAGCCAAGAGCAAAATGTGGAAAATCCTGCAAATGCTACTAACACCTACACTTAATTCAAATTACTCACCTATTATTTCAAATAGTGTATGGAAGTGTATGCCACTTAACAAGGGGGCATAAGAGGGGCACAGCCACATGGCATTCTACTTAATACTTAACCTAAAACTGGAAAACATTTCACCAGGGCATAAGAACACTCAATAAAGCTCATGAAAAAGCTCACATTTCTCCCTCTGAAACCATTACATCTTCTTATTTACTGTGAAAGGAAAATCTCAAGTTCAATAAACAGAACAATGATGTGGTTTTGGTAACCAAACCTTTACTTTGAAGATAAACCCCATTGTGTTTAATTTAAAAAATAATTACTACCATCAAATGTGTAAATCACCAATTCCTTTACCTCCTAAACTCTAAATGGGTCTCTTCCTTAAAGAAAAAGATTTCTCGAAATAAGTCACTTCAACTTTATGCTAGGTGTTCCTTTCTGATATGTGTTATTTTACTTGTTATCTCAACACATTTGCATATTATTTGACTATGGAAATTGAGGGCAAAGTCAACATTTATTATGGCACTATATTTCAGTCAGATAGAGTGACCATGTGTAAATGAATAGAATACGAACATCTTTCATTCCATTTAGATTGAGATGTTACTTATTACAATTACATTTTCTTTGCAAAATACATGACAATAGACAGCACTGCAATATATTAAATGATTTTATTATAAAATAATAACTTTTGGAGTTTCGGCTTTTTAATATTTGTTGAATCTTTAAGATTTTTGGCTACTATTATCATTAACATAGGTTGGAAGGCATGCCCTGGAAGGTATCTACCAGTTCCAAAAACTCCAGAAAAATTTAAATGTACCTCTCTTACATTCTTCTAAGCATGTCCTTACATGTAGGTGATCTCAGAACTCCACCAAGGTGATTTGGCTAGCAATGGGACCTTAAGAGAGCATTCTGTTCCCTGAGTTTTACTCTGAAAATAAAGTCCTGAGCAGTTAATAAAAATAAATACTAGTGGCAATTCTCCTAGATGGCTTCTGAGTTTACATGACATAAAAGTTACACCAGAAATGCTTTATATTTTGTGAATTTCTTTCTGATTTTGGAGTGTAAGACACACAATTAGAAATTCGGAAATATGATGAGCAAATCTGGATATATACAAAAAGAGAAGTCCATAAGCAGAATCTCTGAAAGAATAAAAACCCACCCAAGCCATGAGTAAGAAGTACTCAAATAAAGATATGCTATGACAAAAGAAACGGACATGAGAAATTAATCAGTTTGCAAGGATAATTTGAAACTGAAAGTAACTTAAGTCATAATAGAGGAGGAATATTATAGTAGTAAAGAATGGACTCTACTAAGGTAGTTCCCTGAGATGCTTTCCATCTAAACATTTCGTTTCTCAAAAAGGATGATTACAAACTTTTCTTAAAAAAAATGTGTGCTAATATTTCATGGAGTCTACTAAGATAGTTTACTTTCATTTTTTAAATTCTATATCCATCTTATAACATTTCCAATCACCTGCACTAACATGAATAGATATTTATTTTTTGCCCTCATCCTGTCTTTCTGGAATTTTCTATTTCCAAACTTCTTAATCCTTCCTGGGAACCAAATGCTTGTTATTTTTGTAAAGTGACTTTGTACCTTATACTACATTATTGCTGTTTTAATTGTGTTTCTAATATTTCATCTACACATTTAAGATTACAAATCTGAGGGCTAGTTGTTAGATTAGGTATAACAGTAAAAAAAATCTGAAGTAATAATCCATATCCATCAAACTGGATTTTTCTTTGGTAATATTTTGACTGATTTTTCTCACACCATAGAATGCTTAATTATCAACAAACCCATAGTAGTAGCATGTTCAACAGCAAACTCCCACTTGGCTTGCTTTTCACAAGCACATAAACTGATATGTAATAATGGACAATATAACAATCATTATTTCTTTCAATGAGTAATATCTTACTCATTGATTTTCTGATAAACCAAACTTATAGCATTTTCAGTGAACAGTAGACATAAAATATATTTAAAAACCAGTTTCTATTTCCCAACTTGATTTATTTTTGATAGCATTCATATCTTGCAAGTAAACATTCCATTTCTTAATCACTCATTTTTTTCAACATTTTAAAAATATTTAGCATACAGAAGTGCTGTAACACATGAAGAAAAATGGTTTGCCATTAACTTTCATTCCCCAGCACTGGTTTCCTTGTGCTTTAGTACTGCTAAGGTAAAGTATTTTAAAGTTTCAATGTTTTGGCTTTTTCAGAAAGGTATAATATAATTATCACAGTATATTTGTGCCAATTCCATAGATTTTGGAAGAAGAGGAGTGGAAGAAAAAAACAATGTAATAGCTGGTCCCACCTAATCCCAGTAGTTCCCAATCTTTTAGACCCTAACCCATGCCTCTTGCCTCCAGCTCCACCTAGAAATCTGAAATGTGGAAAAAGGGATAATTAAATAGGAAAAGGGTTGAAGAACAGAAAGGCAGATGATAAAGGAAGAACTTTATCCAATTTTGCACATATTTTAATAACAGATATCAGACTGTAAACTTTTTAAAATAAAGGCTTAATCATCTCTTCCCCTCTCTTCTCACTTCAAACTCTGTCTCACTATTAGTTACACTGTTTCAACATCACTAGCAATCAGAGCAACACAAATAAAAACATAGAGATCCCATTTTCAGCCAATAAAATTGGCAATAATCAATATGTGTCATTAGTAAGGGAGACTGGCATTCTGACACATTGTGATGCGGTGTAAAATGTCACTGTTCCTTAGTCAGAAATCTCAAAATATATGTTATTTTGGCCAACAATTCATTTCTAGGATTTTTTCCTAATGATTTGCCTTTTCAATAAAACATCCAGATCCCATTAGCTAAATAAAATAAGTAAACAAAGACTTGTAAATTTTCCCCATAGTTTTGCCGTGTGAATTTTTGTGGAGAAAACGCTTTAACTGGTGAGTACGCTATATTTATATAATAAAATTTGCTTTCTGCAGTAGTAATTGCATACAGAGCTTCATATTTTCATGTCCTGGTGACTCTGCTTATCATTCTTCATGAGTATTCATCTCTGTAAAGATGGTTAGAATCTCAGCAAGAATTCCACAAGGTCTACCATTAGGAGGCTTAATAAGAGGAATCAATGTTCTCTATGCTGGCTGGTAATGATAATTACTGTCACAGGACCAAGGAACTTCTAAAAGCTATCGTAGCATCAATCACATAAGTCCCAAAAGAAAAACAACCTGAAATGTCCATCAACTGTAAATCAGACAAGTAAATCACGGTACATTCAAAGAATGGAAAGCAATACAAAAATAAAAATATAACTACAGTGACATAAAAAATGAATGAATTTCCTAAGAATAAACTGAAAATAAATAAGTCATATGCACACAAAAATACATACTAAATTATATAGTTTGTTTTTAAACATGCAAAACTTATCTGTGATGTTAAAATCAAGAGAGTGGTTAAGAGAACAGTAGTCAACCAGTGACACAAAATCCCTACAGCTAAACCAGAGGAATTCAGCCTCAAAATTCAGAGCTTTCAAAAGTCAAACTGATACATTAAACATCTGAACTGTATTCTAGTATGTAACTAGGCATTTGAATATACCCTTGAGGGTTCAGAAAACCTTTCCAATTGGCACACAGGCTCATATATTCTAGATCTTCAATGAAAATATATACTCCTTCATAAAAATAGTCTGAGAAACTAACTGCAACAGGAACATTGGGAAGCTTTTCTTTTTCACTTCACCTTTTACATGCACACTTCTCATACTATACCCAAAGAGAGTAATATCCTAGCCATCTCAGTAGTGCACAATGCCTTGGAATGTGAAAATCTATAATGCACCAAAAAAGGAGACGCAATTCGAAAATGGATCTCTGAAAAGACTCCCTTCTTAAGGTACCATAAAACCATGGATTTTACATATTTTTGATAAGGATGAAACATGACATAAATGCAGTGTAATACCAAAAATTACAGTCACACACAGCAATGTGGATGAATCTCACAAACATAATTTGAATGTTCTGAATTAACACATATGTTCAAGTGGGACAGTAGAAAACTTTTGTGTTATAACTTCATCTTTTCCATTCATCAACTATTCTTAGAGAATCCATTGCTTTGAGTGAACATCACAGAAGAACAAAACAGTGCCAGTAAGAAACATGGCAATCAGTGGAAACTGATTTCATTGAGGTGACACACTAATGTAAGACTCTATGCTTTATCTATTTACTAATGTATCTAAAACTTAGTAAGTTTAAAATTTTAGAAATCATGCTAAAAATACCAATTTGCTGTGAAGTGTACTCTCCCTACAATTCCACCATTCTCAATAATGTAAAAGAGCTTGAGGAGGAGATTCTTCCGAACCTGTGTTGATATTTTTACCATGATTTCTAGGAGGATATAGTAATATAAATTTTACAGCCATTTCCAACAGATCAACATTATACCTCTCGGTAGATGGACCATATACTGGACACAAGACAGCATTGTATACCTCCTGAAACACATGTAGGATCACAAGACAAACATCATCATGAATTTTTATAGAATGCTTACTGAATTCTGAAAGCCCATGTTGATTTTCACGTAGATGAAATTCTGGAAATGTTTTCATCCCTACTGTGTAATTACAGTATTTGTACTATCCTCATAGAAATATTTTGTCAGATCTACTCTAAAAATGTATACAAAACATTCGTTAGTATATTTTTATGTCCTGTTTTAGTGTCCCAACATTTTTTCTTCTTGCAATTAATTTCTAATTAGCCCTATATTACTCCAGCAATAAGTTACAGTAATCCCAAACTCCATGAACTAGGGACACATGGGTGGCTCAGTTGGTTAAGTGTCCAACTTCTGATTTTGGCTCAGGTCATGATCTCAAGGTGGTGAGACAGAGTCTGCTTTATTAAGATTCTCTTTCTCCCTCTACCCCTACTCCTACCCACTCATGCAAGCATTCTCTCTCTCTCAAAAAAATAATAAAACATAAAAATAAAAAATACATGAACTAATGGTAAAAAGTGTCATTAAAAGATTCATTGTCAGTAATTTATTTTGTGTTTCGTAATTACCTATCTAAATTTGTTATATATGTTGTTCTAGTAATATATACTAATAATGCCCACAATTATAGCTAATCCAAAAGAAATTTCCAAAACTTAGATTCCAATTGCACACAAAATAAAAAAGTCAAAATTTAGATATATAGGTAGATGCTACAGAGATATAAGAAAAGGTGATTAATAGATTTTTCAAGAAGAAAAATATATATATTCTACATGTATAAGAATGGAATTCAGAAAGTAAAATGTTTGGTTACAGAGTCTCTCTCTCTCTCTCTCTCTCTCTCTCTCTCTCTCTCACACACACACACACACACACACACACACACACACACACACACACTGGTTTCTGCCCACAGTTCCTGGAACAGAGTTTCTAAAACTCTTTAGTTTCCTAAGTGATAAGAGGACTAGGCACATCTTCTGTTCTAATATTTGGTCTTTGATCCTGGTTCCTGACACAGGGTTCCTAAATCCCTTGGGATTTCCTGGTTGACAGGAGTGTGTTTTGCTGTACTGAGAGAACTCTTGGAGGGTTTTTAGATAGGATTGGTTGCCAGAAAAACCAAGCCATGATTAGACACTGGAACTTCCAGCCCCACTATCCATTCTCTGAAGTAGGACCAGAAACTGAGTTAATGATCATTATGCCTACATAACAAAAACTCCATAGAATTTCTGAAAATACAAGGTTCAGAGAACACATCTCAATGACAGGAGGATAGCATACCTCAACTCCATGGAGCCAGAAGCTTCTGTGGCTGGGACCCTTTGGGACCTCACCTATGTATCTCTTCATCTGGGTGGTCATCTGTATCCTTTATCATCTTCTATTATTTAAGAATATATATTTCCTTGAGCTCTGTGAGCTATTCTAGCAAATAACTGGATCTAAGAAGAGGTGTCATGGAAACTTCCAATCTATAACCAAAGTTGAATAACCTAGGTGACCTGGGACATACTAGCCATTGGCATCTGAAGTAGGGGGCAGTCCTGTGGGACTAGGCCCTTAACCCAGGAGTCTGCACTGACTTCAGCTAGTGTCAGAATTGAATTGAATTGTAGGTAATCCAGCTGGTGTCACAGAGAATTGCTGGTGTGGGAATAATACATGTACACTTGTGTCAGAAGTGTTGTGAGTGTGGTAATTGTGTGAGAGGAAGAGTGAGTTTTTCCTACCTACTGGCTAAGAAGAACTTACTCATACACCTTAAAACTGAGTTAGTAGATATTAAATCACTAGAGTAATTAAGTTTTACAGATACATTTAGGAAATGTCAGTTTTATTTTAAATATTAATTACAACCTATCAGAAATTGCATTAATTACAAGTATTTAAACTTGATAAAAAGTAAGATGCCAATTTAAGGTATACAAGGGTAAGTTATTTTTAAATGTCTTTTAGAAAATTAGATGAGCAAAATTTATGAAAATAATTCCTTTGTCTGAGCTCTATCATTAAATTCAGGGGGAATAGAGATTTTCCAGGTATGTTGATAAACAGTCTCCCTTAGAATTTCCTTCACAAAGTTTTAATGTTTTCATTGTTGTCTTCAACTTATTTAAGACATAATAAAAATAGAATTTCTATGTTATCTGTGAAAATTTTACAGAATGTGTCTTTTATGAAAAAAGCCCCTTTTTTTATGTTTTTTATTTATTTTTGAAAGAGAGACAGCACAAGCAGGGGAGGGTCAGAGGGAGAGGGAGACACAGAATCTGAAGCAGGTTCCAGACTCTGGGCTAGCTGTCAGCACAGAGCCCGACGCGGGGCTCGAACCCACGAACCGTGAGATCATGACCTGAGCTGAAGCCAAAAGCCAGACGCTTAACTGACTGAGCCACCCAGGCACCCCTGAAAAAGAGCCTCTTGATATAAACTTCTATTATTGTATACTAGAGATAGTTTCTTCAACCAAGTAAATTCTAAGTTCCCTTTGGGGAGACTATAAACCATCTAATTCAACGTATTTTCCTATATGACTTGCCTCTTAAAAACCTCAGAGCTAAATTTAATGTTTAAATCTTCAGTATAATAATGTTTCCCTTCATTCACCTCATGGCTGGATTTTCCAACTTTTAGTTAATATTTTTGTATGTCTCTTATTTCAATCTAACTTAAGTCCCTTAGAAGTAAATGGTTACACTGCATGCTGGTAAGAACATACATTTTGGAGTCAAACCTCCCCTGGCCAACCCCCAGTTTTACTATCTACCATGGTGTATGTAACCTTGGGCAAATACAAGATCTCTATGCTTCAGTTTAATCTTTGGCAAAATGGGAATGGTACAATTATCAATCCCACAGAGATTTTATGAAAATGAAATCAACTATTAATTATAAAGTACCTAGAATAGTGCCTCATACATAGTGTCATTTAAGTGTTTGTTAAATATTCTATAAATAATAAACAGATAATAATAATAAAATAATAATAATCATAATCATAAATCCTCACTGTGAAGTTCTTAATATCATATTTTGTCATCATGAAATGACTCTCAACTACTTAAACATTATTCTGAAAGTCCCATAATATGAAAAATGTATTAACCCTGCAATCAAGACATTTTTAATGAATACTAATTATATAAATGTGACAGCATGCCAACCTGAATTAAAAGTAGTAAGGGGTGCCTGGGTAGATCAGTTGGTTAAGCATCCAACTTCAGCCCAGGTTACAAGTTCACAGTTTGTGAGTTCAAGCACCACATCAGGCTCTGTGGTGACAGCTTGGAGCCCGAAGCCTGCTTCAGATTCTGTGTCTCCCTCTCTCCCTGCCCCTCCCTTGCTCACACTCTGTCTGTTTGTCTATCTCAAAAATAAACATTAATTTTAAAAAAGTAGTAGTAGTAACCATAGGAATCTTCATCTCTAGCCAATTACAATTTTTTAAATGTAAACATTGTGAACTGTTCTCATCCTCTTGAATAACCCTAGGAGAAAGTGATGAGAAACTAGATATCCTCCTTTTTTGTGTGTTATTTGCTATAAATTACAATTCTCCATGTGTAAACTCAGTCCTAGGTTTACCAAAAAAGCATTCAGAATTAATCTGTAAACAAATTTGGGACTGCCTCTGAAGTCTCAGTTTTTCAGTTAAACTCCCAAAGCTGAGAGAAACAGATACAATGTACCCAATGTTCTGAAGAGTGGTAATAAAATCACCTGTGCAACTGATCAAAATGGATCAAAACCAGTCAGGGTATCGTGACCCTGGAAAGTCAATATAAGGGAAGACTTGACACTTAGAAGCACCTGGGTGGCTTAGTCTGTTAGAAGACCACCTCTTGATTTTGGCTCAGGTTCGTGAGGTGGAGCCCCACATCGGGCTCTGCACTGACAGTGTGGGAGCTGCTTGGGGTTCTCTCTCTCCCTCTCCCCCACTCAAATGCTCTCTCTCTCTCTCAAAATAAATACATAGATATTAAAAATTAAAATGTTTGCAGGAAATCCCTAGACAGACAGAATGTCTTAACTCTTCCCCTCACCATGGGTGAACAGGACGTACACTCTTCTGTCCTCAGGGAAGCCAAGCGATGGATACCTCAAGAGAACTACTTCTTAGGATTAGGGTGCTTATAGGGAAAAAAAAGGTGCCTACTTCCCAGCAAGAAGCTTGTTAGAGCCCACTGTGCTCTTGTCATTTCGATGAGGTAAGGTGAGAGAGCCCAAGAGAAAACTCCACTTTAGGAGCAAACAACAACACAGAGAAGGGTACCTACTATTCATCTGAAAAGCCTAAAGGCAGCTGACTAAGAGGGCCTGCACTTGGCAGTATGAGAAAGGAGGAGTCAGAGGTCAGGCAAACTGTCTTACAGTTTGGTGAGACACAGATTTATGAGTTTCTAGTGGGCCACATATGTAATCAACTATAATCAACTCTGTGAAAGACAGAGCTCAGTCAGGGGAAGGGAGCATGGCAGTGCATCACCAAGGGTGCAGAGATACCTCTGGGGGAGTTTCCGCGAATCCTGCACACACATCCCAGTTGTCAAATTATCTGCCATAATCGAGATGATTAAAGACAGAAAAGGTCAACCAATAGAAAACCACAGAGAGCACCTGTGATGTACAAAATTTGTACCTTTTTCTCTAATCTTTCCTCCACACCTCCTGCCCCAACCATAGAAAAAGAGAAGATGGAGGTGGGACAGGAAGAGTAGGTAGAAAGAAATGATGCAAGAATAGACCACCCCCTCCCCACCATCTGGCTCACTGGTGGGGAGGGGGGTGTTTTTTTTTTTAAATTAGACGCAGATCATGCCTAAACTAATGAGGGAAAAAGTTTTAATTGGATGTGAAACTGAAATTTTAATTTAAACTGAACATTTTAATAACTGCACATGAAATTATTTTTATAGTCAAAAGAGATAGGAAAGTCATGTGATCTGTTTGAGAGGCCATCTAAACACAGGCAGGGGAGATTTAATAGATCTGTTTAAATGTTTCGTGAGGAGAAAAAGAAAATTTCCTGTTTGTAGTTGCTTTGAGTGCAATCTGACCAACACCATGTAGAGAAGGTTATGCAACTCATGTATGAAGGTCAAGGACAATGCATCCTCTCTAGGCAGTTCTTCATAGTTTATGGTATGAAATGTGATGTAAAAGATGACTTCAACTTAATACTCTTTATAACATTAAAGTCCACTAATCTGAAGCGTTTATTCATTAAGATTTGCCAAGCACTATAACAAGCTACCCACACAATTTCCCATTAACAATTAAACATTCTGTAATAATTCCTCCACCCAGCTTGGCAAAGTAGAAAAATTAGTCGTACATTAATATGCATGTACATTTCCACTGATTTCAAATCTTCTGCCATTAGTTCTGCCAGTCATATAAAAATGATCTCTTCCTGATAAAAAATAATTTTATCACTTTATTCAAATTCTCACATTAACTAAATTATAAAATGAAGTTGGCCAATAGATATTTGTTCATTCTATCTATTCTGATGTTGTGTTCTCCATTTAGATCAAGATGGTTGGTTTTTTTTTTAACTGTTTCTCATAAAAATGTCTTGACTACAAAAACCTACCAGCCTAGCTACACATTTCTCTTCAGCAGTATGCAACATTTCTCTAGGACTCTAAATTCTAAAATCTCCTTCTCTCTTCACCCAGTCAATTTGGTTCCTAAATCTGAGCTTGGTTCTCTTCACAAATTCTAGATGTTTCCTGTCTTCTTGTCTCCAAGTTCATCACATCTTTTATAACTTCCTTTGGCTTTTTAATAAACTCTGGTACCAATGCCAAAAATATTATTGTGCCCTCACTTCTACTGAAGAATTGCTACCATTTCAAATACTTGCCAATCACCAGGTCTCAATAACCCCGAAAGTCTATATTCTATGTTCTATCTCCTGGGCTGCTTAGTATTAGTGAAAAACCATGTAAATATACTGATACTCAGTATAAGTCCAAGCTCCCTAGCCCCAACTTGGTGCTCTTTGCTGAATTGTGTGTGTGTGTGTGTGTGTGTGTGTGTGTGTTATTCATCTATTGTTGGTACCAAAGCAAATTTATATGGATGGCTAGTCCAGGCTTCTACACTAGCCTTAAGTCCTATTCACAGTCTTCACTGTTTTACTGTAAAGGTATGATATCGTATCCTACTGTCCCAAGGAATTCTGAATCCAGTGTGGAATATCTCTGCAACTTTTGGGAGCATCTCTTTCTTCCAATCTGTAAGGGAAAATATATCCTTCCTTCACCATCATTTTCTTTACTTCCCATTTTAATTCTTACTTAAATCTAATACTTGCTGTAGTAGTTCTTTTCTTCTCTTGTGCTTCTTCAGTTTCTTTGTTAGCATATTAACTCTCCTGAGGTGAATGCTAGCTCTAGTATTTCCTCAAGCTACTCTGCTCTTTATCTTTCTAGTCATCATTTTGAAATCATCACAAATTATTCCACCTTAACAGCTTCTAATTTCCCTTAAAGCAAACCATATATCCTAGCAATCTTGTTCTTAAACTCACCAGTCTAACTTAAATCAAAGTTCATGAAGGACCATTTAATCTCTGCATCTCCTGTTTCACCCAGTTTTCTGGTCTATATCTATTTTGGGTTAAACTATGACCTCCCTAAAAAACACATGTTGAAATTCTAACCTCCAGGAGTTCAAAATGTGACTGTATTTGGAAAGAAAATCTTTACATAGGAAATCAGTTAAAATAACCCTAATCTAATATAATTGGTATCTTCTAAAAAGAAGAAATTTGGACCCAGACAAAGACACGAATAGAAGGAACAGGGTATGAAGACACACAAAGAGTGATGGATATGTGACTGGAGTGATATATCTATAAGCCAAGGAATGCAAGGATTGCTGGGAAACATCACAAGCCAAAAGGAAAAAGAAAGAATTCTTCCCTAGAGCCATCAAAGAGAATATAGCCCTGCCAAAGACTTGATTTCAGGCTTCTAGCCTCCAAATTTGTGAAAAAAATAAAATAAATTTCTGTTGTTTTAAGCCCCTAGCCATTGGTACTTTGTTACAGCAGTGTCAGGAAACTAACACAATACCTCTCTGTATCAACCTGTCCTGTGAACCACCCTGCTTTATAACTCTCTTCTGTCTTAGTTTTCAAAGTCATCATAACATCCCACCCCTCTCCCTAACTCTCAACTCCACACTCTTTGTGCTCTTCTTCTTACCTCTTAAGATGACTTCTCTTTCTTTATTTTTCCTGCTTTCAAACTTTTCATCTTCAAGTCCACTGATTTCGAAAAATATTGCCCCATTTGATCATTTATGTTAAGTTTTTCATACTCATGCAGTTTTTCCTCAATATTCCAGCCAAAAATGATCATATTCTCCTTTATATCTGTAAAATATTTCTTTTTTTGTCTGCCAGCATCTGTGTTTCATATTTCTTCTCCAAATATGGTTATATTACTTATCTTAAACCATGGGTCAGCAAAGTTTTTCTTAAAAGGATAGATGGTAAGTGTATTAGACTTTGCAAAACAAACACTTTAGCTAACTACCCAACTCTACTGTTGTGCAAAAGCAGTGTAGACAATACATAAATGGAGGATGCACGCATGTCAGAAAAACTTTATTTACAAAAACAGGCAGCCAGAGAGCTTCCCATTGTTTACCAAACCTGTTCTAAATTACAAGCTTCTTGAATGCAGTTATGTTTTCTGGCCCTGGCCTTTCATATGCATATGATTGAAAAAAATGTACCTTTATAGCAGTGCTTCAATAGCCAAATTATGGAAAGAGCCCAAATGTTCATCAACTGATGAATGGATAAAGAAGATGTGATTTATAGATACAATAGAATATTTATTGACAATGAGAAAGAACGAAATCCTGCCATTTGCAGCAACATGGATGGGACTGGAGGGTGTTATGCTAAGTGAAATAAGTCATTCAGAGAAAGATATCATGTGTCTTTACTCATTTGTGGGGGAAGGGAAAGGGAAAAATTGTTTCAAACAGAGAGGGAGGCAAACCATAAGAGACTCTTAAATACAGAAAACAAACTGAAGGTTCATGGAGGAGAGGTGTAGGAGAGGGGAGAATGGGTGATGGGCATTGAGGAAGGGCATTTGTTGGGATGAGCACTGGGTGTTGTATGTAAGCAATGAATCACGGAAATATACCCCCCAAACCAAGAGCACACACTATACATCGTATGTTAGCCAACTTAACAATACATTATATTTTTAAAAAGTACCTTAAATAAAACTAACACATATTCTCATGTATTTCTCTTTTCCTGTATTTCAGCATGTGAAGTTTTTTTTTAAAGTTTATTTATTTATTTTAAGAGTGGGAGGAGGGGCAGAGAGAGGGGAAAAGAAAATCCCAAACAGGCTCCTAACTGTCACTGCAGAGCCCGATGCAAGGCTTGAACCCACGAACTGTTAAGATCATGATATGAACTAAAATCAAGAGTCAATCACTTAACTGATTGAGTCACCCAGGCCCCCCTCAGCATGTAAACTTTTAAAAACAAGATGCATAAAGAAATGCAAAACCCACCAGTTTATTTAATCTGGACAGATACCCAAAGGTCTTCAAGGACACTGTGGATAAGTGTTTCTCTCTTTCTTTAAATAGTGTCTATAATAAAAGAGCTCCCATTTGGGTTGGGAGATAGGAAAGGTGTCTTTTCTTTTTTCCTTTTTTTCATTTTTTAATGTTTATTTGAGAGAAAAAGAGAGAGAGAGAGAAAGCAAGAAAGGGGTAGAGAGAGAGGGAGAAACAGAATCTGAAGAAGGCTCTAGGCTCTGAGCTGTCAGCACAGAGCCTAATGTGGGGCTCAAACACATGAATTGCGAGATCATGACCTGAGCCAAAGTGGGACACTTAACTGATTGAGCCACCCAGGCGCCCAGGAAAGGCTTTTTAAAATATGAACAGAAGGGAGGAATAGGTGATATGTAAGTGCCATAATTAATCTAAGGAGGAAGTAAATATGAAGATATTTAATATTCAAGGAAACCATGATAGGGTTGATCATGCATCAATTATGTATCATTTTATATTATTGTTATTTATCATTGTATAGCAAACCATTCCAAAACTTAGTGGCTAATAAACAATGGTTTACTCATTGTCATGATTCTGAATTGACTAGGCAATTCCTCTGCTGGTTTCACTTAAGTTCACAGATGAGGCTGCTTTCAGGTAGAAGACAGGTTGACCAAGAAGTTGGTGCTGATTATTTTCTAGGGTACAGTAGACTGGCCTCCTCAGAGCAGACCGTCCCCAGAGTTCCAAGCGGGCATGGTTGGAAACTGCACGGCTTCTGTACAAGATCACTTCTGCTGCATACTATTCATCAAGTCAACCCACAAGTCCAGGCCTGATTCCAGAGGTGAGGAAACAGAGTTCACCTCTGGAAGAAGGAAGGACAGGTCATATTCTGAAGGAATACAGATGCAGGGAGGGAGGTTATGCATTGTGGCCATTATTTATTACTCCTCAACATGATCATTAAAGGGAGGCAAATTTGACTGGCATTGGGAAGTGCAGAGAGGAATAATGGACAAAAGGCAGGAGAATCAAATAAAGATGAAATACTAGAAGTTGGCAAATGCTAAACTAAAAATTTAAACGTATCCTTTGACAGTGAAAAGTTAGGTGGATATTTGAACATAAAAGTCCTTCTCCCTCACAAACAATTCACATTTTGAAAAAGAAGTTGTACATGTATTTCAGTGTTTTGTTATTTTTATTTTTGCCAGAACAGAGAAGAAAAATAATGATGCCTGGTTTTAGTAAAAAGGAAAGTCCCTTAGATCATAGCATATAGTAAATGTTTTCTAGCTGAGAGAATATCCTAATGATGATACAAACCCTAAAGTTACTGGAAGATGTTAAAAGACTGTCTTTAAAAGATAATGAAAACAAGATCTTTTCATCCTCCTGTGATATCTTCATTTCATTATAAAACACAAGAGACTGAGCCCAGTATTCGGGAAAAAGAATTACGAGTCTTTATAAATTTCAAAATCTTCCTATTGTGAGAAATTCAGATATTCCTTGTCATGCTCTTACTTTTTTACTTATCCAGCCCTCCATCTGGAAGCAGATAGAAGCAAATAAACAATCCTTCCTTCACCTCAGTTCACTTTCCACTGTGGACCACAATTCTCAGGATGTGTTTAATTCAAACTACCTGACTCAGTTATTAGAAAACTCAAAGGCAATAGCTTTGTTCTATGTGACTTATAAATAATAAACTGCACTGGAGAATGTAGCATAAAGACGAGGAATTTCTGCTTAAGGTAATATTCACAGCATGCTGTTAATCAACCACTTGGCCCACACCTTTTAATCTCTAACTAATTTTACACAAAAGCAGTTTGTTCAATTAAATAGGCTACTACAGGGAAAATTCCATAGTGGCTACTGTTAAAAAAAAAAAAGGACTCCCTGTTTGTACTACATGTAAGCACAGTACTTTGAGATACGAAAGGACTTGATATATTTTAATCTTACTGACAGTACATGTCTACAATTCAGATATCCTTTTTGAATGGTCATGCCAGATTACAGACATAAGCTCCTGTAGATAGCCCAAGGCTCTCTAAACACAGTAGTCTGAGAAGTAAATAGCATGAGAGTGAAAGGATTTGCTGACATTCCTTGCTGGTAGCCAAAAGGATAAAACCAAATTGAAATCCTCAATATATAAAGACTACAGATATTAACACTCAAACTACTCAGTCTGAATTCAAGACAGACCTAATTCCGTAACCTTCCAGGTGTTCTCAAGACGTGTGAATCCTAATGAACTTAGTATAAAATTATATGGATATATAGGAATTGGAAAGTTAGTACTGAAGTAAAGAAATGAGGGTGTAACTCTCCTTTGATTCAGATTACATAGTTCTATATTTTGGTTTACTCTTCGTGTGGATTTGAAATGAAGCTTCTTTACGATTGTGAACGCTCCGTGAGGTACATGTGTACATATGGTATAGCAGCATTTACCAGGAAAATATATGCCTCCCTTTTCTTTCTTCTTTTATTTAACTTATCAAAATGTACATTTACCTAGTAAGAAACATTTACCTTAGTTCATTGCACAGTATGATGCCTTAGAGGCAAAATAATTGAAACTTATATTAGGCTTCTCCTTATTTTACCAGTGACGCTGGATATTATCTGGCTTCTTAGATCATTCACAGTGTAGAAAAGTGGAATCATGATATTCAAACAATGTTGAAACTCAGCAGAGAATGGTAAGATTAAAAAAAAAGCATGCAATTATATGATCCAGTATGTACTAAGTATTAAAATAAAAAAAATCAAGAAAAACTTAACAAAATTACCATGCTTTTTAGGCAAAATACAGTGTAATGTGCAACTTATATAAGGCATTAATTAATTTTACTTCAGCTATCATACTTAAACAGATGTCATTAATCACACATTTTTAATTCCATTAAACGTGTGTCTAAATCAATCTTTTCTTATAAACTTCAATATCTTGAATGTCATAGAAAGTCAAGTGACAGATTGCTCTGTTTCATTCAAAAGAATCAATCTATGAAGCTACACGTGAGGATTTTAGGATTGTGCTGGTTGATGGTGTACAGACTTTTATTTATAAGCACTTTCTGGAGTCACACAACTTTTATGTGGAACACAGCACTGCAAAGATAAGCTAATTTAAGGACCTTTACCAGGACATACTCAAAGACAATTTAGAGTCACCATGGCAACAAGTTACCAACCCTTAACAACCTCAAAGATGAATATTTACTCAACCCACTAGACACCCACTATGCCTTCATTGTCACTAGGGCATTTAGTTCCTATTTGCCGGTTACATCATCCTTGCTTGCTATTTATTCAGTTTCTCACATCTCAGTGCTCTTCTCCCATCATCCAACGTACCTGCTTTTCCTTGCCAAACACTTAAGCAGCTCTATTTTTCTCCGTTCTACATTCTTTTTTTTTTTGTAAGTTTTATTATTTATTTTTGAGTGAGAGAGACAGAGCGCAAGTAGGGGAGGGGCAGAGAGAGAGGGAGATACTAATCTGAAGCAGGCTCCAGGCTCTAAGCTGTCAGCACAGAGCCCAATGCAGGGCTCAAACTCTCAAATCGTGAGATCATGACCTGGGCCGAAGTTGGAAGCTTAACCAACTGAGCCACCCAGGCACCCTCTCCATTCTAGATTCTATGCTGCGTTACTCCTCTGGAGTAATGGATTTGTTATTCCTCACTATCTACCTTTGAGGCATAAATTCTTAATTTATTAAAATAGTAATAGTTATCATTTATCATCTGTTGTATATTGCCCTTATTTTTTTCCACATGTCATCTTGTTTAATTTTCATAATACTTGTGACCCCAACAGTAGCCTGTCCTGTCAAACCCTGCTCTGCTACTTACTAGCTGTGTACCTTCGGATAAGTCACTCAACTTCTCTTGCACCAAATATGTCATCTGAAAATAAGAATCATATACCTACTTCATAGGGTTATCGTAAGGATTAAATGAATTAATACATGTAAAGCACTTAGAAAAGTATCTGCCACAAACCAGTGGCTGGGATACACTGACAGAACGTTATTATTGTCAAATACCTATGAGGAAATGGGTTGGAGACTTTAGGTTATTTACCAAGATTATATCACCAGAAGGGGTAGAGGTGACGATTCAAATAATGATCTTTGTCCTAAATTTTGGTGCCTCCCTCACTGTGTCACTTTTTTCCCCCCTTGGGCAAGTCTTCTATTGCAAATATATTTTAATTTATAGCTGGTAAAGCTCTTTTATATAATTTGTCTCATTTGGTCTTCACAACTGCTAGAGAAAATATCAGTCCTTTTGTTTTCTGTGTTTTGTTTTGTTTTGTTTTGTTTTGTTTTGTTAGGTGAAAGCACTGAGGCTTAGAGAGATGATATGATTTAAACTTGATGTCAAACAGAAAAAAGGGGTCCAGGCTTAGATTGAGCACTTCTGATTCCCTGGCTAAAATTCTATGTTAAAACCTTTAAAAAGAAAATTAAAATAAGTGAATGAATTCATTAATTTCATTAACTTATCTTTGTTTCCTCATCTGTATAATAAGAATCACTTTTATTTCATAGGCTGTTAGGATGTTAGTCTGTATAAAGCTCTCAGCATAGTGCTTAGCACATAGTAAAAGCTAATTAGTTAATTCTTGTACTAGACAGAAGAATGAAAGAAACAAGAAAAGGTGATTGCTTTTAAAAACTGTAACATCTTAACAGTTTGCTTAACAGATGTGACTAGTGAGGGAATGAGCTTTATCCTTCCACCATTCATTCTGTAATTCATTTGGAGTTACTTCTGCATGTGATGTGAAGTAGGAATAAAGATTTACTTCTTTCCCATATGGCCATCCAATTGATCTAGCATTATTTATTGAAAATGCCATCTTTTGCCTACTTTTGGGGAAAAAAGTAATTGTCACCAATTTAGTAACCTTATATATGTAGATTTATTTCTGGAACATTACTTCCCATTCCAATGCTATTGTCTTTTTGTCCAATACCCCACTATGCGATTTGATGTAGATTTATACAAGGTTTTAATATCTAATGAAGTAAGTTCACCTATTTTGTCATATTCTTCATTTTCATCACAAGTATTTTTGCAATATTTATGTCCATAATAATTTCTACAGTCAATTTAATTTTCATACAATCCTCCCCCAATTTTTTCTGGCATCATCAAATTTGCAGGAATAGATATCTCTATAATATTGAGTCTTCCTATCCATGAAAAGTACATAACAATAAAATGATATATCCTTGCATTTAGTTAAGTTCTTTTCAATTTCTCTCAAAATTATTTTGTGGTTTTATGTTCATTAGATTTGTCCACACATATTTTATGTTTTGTATATAGTATCACATTTTATTTATTTTTTTAAACTTTATTTTGAGAGAGAGAGAGAGTGTAAGAGGACAAGTGACAGAGAGAGAGAGAGAGACACACACACAGAATCCAAAGCAGGCTCTGTGCTATCAATGCAGAGCCCCCACACGTGGCTTGATCCCACAAACTGTGAGATCATGACCTGAGCCAAAATCAAGAGTCACACATGTAACCATCTGAGCCATCCAGAAACTCCTATAGTATCACATTTTTGAAAATATGATTATCAGGGCACCTGGGTGGCTCAGTTGATTAAGCATCCAACTTCAGCTCGGGTCATGATCTCGTGGTCTGAAAGTTCAAACCTCACATCAGGCTCTCTGCTGACAGCTCAGAACCTGGATCCTGCTTTGAATTCTGTGTCTCCCTCTCTTGCTGCCCCAACTCTGTGCATACTCTGTCTCCCTCTCCCTCTTGAAAATAAATAAGCATTTAAAAGTTTTTTTAACTTAAATAAATAAAAATACAATTATTTATTGACAGTAGGTAGAAAAATAACTGAACTTTGCATGTGGACTTATATCCAGAAAAATTGTTAAATTTATATTTTAAAGATATTCATTAATAAGTTACTTTGCACCTGTCAACACACAATCATGTCATCTATTAATTATAACTTCCTTTCATCTTCCTTCTTCCTTTTTTTGGTCTCATTCTCAATTGCCAAGGAACAGTTTTCAGTTTTAACCACTGAGTTTCATGTTTCCCGTGGGTTTTTTTTATAGCTACAATTTATCAGATTAATGAATAAAGTTACCTTCTCCTAAATGGCTAAATTTTATCATGAACAGGTGCTGAATTTGGTGAAGTAGTTTCTGCTTCTGTTGAAATAGTCATTTTTTTCTCCCTCATAATGTTTATTCAATCCTATCTCATGACTAAAAATTTAATTATCAGGGTGCCTGGGTGGCTTAGTCAGTTGAGTGTCCAACTCTTGACTTCAGCTTAGGTCATGATCTCATGGTTGTGGGATCGAGTCCCATGTTGGCCTCCGCACTGGACGTGGAGCCTGCTTAAGATTCTCTCTCCCTCACCCTTCTCTCCGCTCCTCCCCTGTTCACCTTCATGACTTTCTCTCTCTCAAAATAAATAAATACTCTTTAAAGAAAATTTAACTATGTCTCAAATAAAACCCCTACTTCATAATAATTTGACACTACATGAGTAAGGATTTTCATATCATTATGAGAAATATTATTTTGAAATTTTCAAGGTTTTTTTGGTAATTTGACAGATTTTGGAATCAGTTCATGCTGACCTTACAAAGGATCAGAAAACAGTCCTTATTCTTAAGTAAAGAATGCAGTATTTGAATATCTCTTTAAATATTCCAAAAAATACACTGGTGAAGCCTTCAGTATCTGACATTTTCTTTGTGAAACTGAATTAATGGAGAGACTCAACTTTTTTAACAGATAATAGACCATTCAGAAATTTATTTTTTTGTCAGTTTTGCGAAGTCCCTCCTCAAAGAATTTATCCATTCCTTCCAAATTATGGCCTTTTTTTTTTTTTCAGAATTCCCTCCTACTATCTTTTTGCTATTGCAGAACTATAGATAGATAAGTCTCTTTTTTTATTCTTAACACTGGTAATTTGAAATTTATCTTTTTCTTTTATCACTCTTGCTGAATTAAGCTTTTAAGTCACTTTTTATACAACACACTTCCAAATCTTTATTTTCCATTTCATCAAATTGTACTTTTACCTTTATATTATTTCTTCTCTTCTACTTTCCTTAGGTTTGCTTGGCTTTCTGTTATTTTTCTTTCTTTCTTTCTTTCCTTTTGGTTCCTAAGATAGAAACTTGTATCATTTATTGTTCAGCCTTTCTTGTTCTCACACATGCAATTAAGGCTATGTAATTCTATTGAGTACCACTTTTAATGCAGCCCAAATATTACCACTGAATTTTGAATACTTTCTACTTCTGTTTTGACTTTTCCAGGGATTATTTTGAACTCCAGTTACCTAGATTTCTTCAAAAATGTTGAGGTTTTCCTTCTGGTACAGGTTATGGCCAATTTTGTTAATTGTCCTATAGACATTTCAAGAGACTTTAAATTCTTCTATTATTGGATATAATATTCTATACATATAATACAATATATAATGCATATAATATGTTTTCCTTATTTAGTTTTTCAGATATTCCTTATTCTTACAGGGTTTTAGTGCTTCTATATAAGCTTTTGAAAAAGTTGAATTAATGTTTCCCATTATGATTGGATACTTGTCTACTTTTTTCTTTTAGCTCTATAAGTTTGGTTTATATATCTTAAAGCCATGTTATTGGATACATACACATTTATTATTTTATGGCCATAATATCACTGCATTGGAATGATGCCTCAATCACTATGAAATTTTCCTCTTTCTCTACTCATAATTCTCTTTAAATTCTACTTTGTTTGTCTTCTAGGATAGCTAAACCTGCCTTCTTTGGGTTAATATATGTATATGCATACATAAATGGCATAGTTTTATTTTCTTCCCTTTACTTTCAATTTTTTTGTATCCTTATATTAGCATATGAATCTTATAAGCAATACTTAGTTATGTTTGGTTTTCTATTGAACGTTAAAAACTGCTCATTTAGTCTATTTATTTTTATTATGGTTCAAATAGAGTTTTATCTACCCTCTCACTATTTGGTTTCTATTTGACCCATGTGT
Source organism: Suricata suricatta (assembly GCF_006229205.1). Classification (NCBI taxonomy): domain Eukaryota; kingdom Metazoa; phylum Chordata; class Mammalia; order Carnivora; family Herpestidae; genus Suricata; species Suricata suricatta. The sequence goes on along the minus strand of NC_043702.1, from coordinate 80,364,922 downwards.
TTCGTATTTTTCCCTCCATTTGAAAAATATTTTTTGAAAAAATTTTTAATGTTTTACTAATTTTTGAGAGAGAGTGAGATGCTCATGCACAATCAAGGAAAGGGCAGAGAGAGGGGGAGACACAGAATCCAAAGCAGCCTCCAGGCTCTGAGCTGTCAGCACAAAGTCCAATGTGGGGCTTGAACTTGTGAACCGTGAGATCATGACCTGAGCTGAAATCACACACTTAACTGACTGAACCATCCAGGCACCCCAAGGATTCAGTTAAATATTTTTAAGCGTTATTTAAGTATACTTGATATATAAAAAAAACTGGAGATAATTAAAGTGTGTTTTTGATGTTTCCATGTATGCATACTCTTGTGAAATCTGTACTACAATGATCCTAATCATTACTGCGCCCTCTTGCCTCTTTCCCTCCTCACTTTTCTTGTAATTACTCATATGACTTCTGTCATATTAGTTTGTATTTCCTATCATTTTATATTTTGGGTTTGCTTCTTTCCCTCAAGACATTTATTTCATTTTCATCAATGTTGTAGTACTATGGACCAATAGCCTATTCCTTTCCATTGCTGAGTAATATTTCATTTTATACTATACCATGGTCTATCACTTGTTGACAGGCATGTAGATATTTCCCAGTTTTAAAATTCAATGAAAATTCTACATGCAAATCTTTGTATGTAAGTGTATATACTTCTTTTCTCTTGGGAAAATTTCCAGGGTATAATATCTGCATCATATCATAGGTGTATGTTTAAAATTTTAAACACTTCAGAAACTATCAAACTATTGTCCTATATTTGTCACATTTTACACTCTTATTAGTAGTGTATGAGAAGTCTAATTCCTCTATATATTGCCAAAATTTGGTATGGTGAGTCTTTTCAATTTCAGCCACTGTAAAAGTGTGCCATGGTATTTCACTGAAGTTTTAATTTGTATTTCCTCAGTGACCAACAATTTTTCATGGTTTGATTGCATCTGTATAGCTACTTTAGTGAAGTTTCTCTTCTCTCGTTTTTATTGAGCTGCTTGTTTTCTTATTGAGTTGAAAACTCTATATATTTTATAAATACAAGTAATTTTAAAATATGTGGGATTTTTAATATTTTCTCACAATCTGTGACTTGTCTCTTTATTGTATTTGCAAAGTCTTTTGATAATATACAATTTATCACTTTGCTCTATTAAGGATTTTGCTTTTGGTGTCATTGCTAATATATCTTTGCCTACATCAAGTTCACAGAAGTTTTTTTCTCCTGTTTTCTTTTACTGGAAGTTATATAGTTTTAGGTTTTACAGTGAAGTCTGTGATCCATTTTGAGTTAGTGTTTGCTTATGTTATGAGGTATAGATAGAAGTTCTTTTTTTTTCTTTTTTTTTCTTTTTTTGAATATAAGTAACAATTATCCTGAAACATTAGTTGAGGAGACCATTGTTTCCGGGCTATTCTAATCCCTTTGTGTTCCCATATACATTTAAACCAATTTGTGAATTACTAAAAAGAAAACAAATATTGTAGGGTTCAGTGTACAAGTTTTCCAAATATCTTAAAAATTAATTTCTAAATATTTTATACTTTACATTAGTGCAAAATGTATTACTTTTAAATTTCAATCTTTGCTTATTCCTAGTCTATAGAAACACAATTCACTCTTAAGGCGCCTGGGTGGCTTGGTTGGTTGAGCGTCCAACTTTGGCTCAGGTTATGATCTCACGGTTCATGGGTTCAAGCCCTGCATCGGGCTCTGTACTGACAGCTCAGAGCCTGGAGCCTGCTTTGGATTCTGTGTCTCCTCTCTCTGCTCCTCCCCCATTCATGCCATCTCTTAAAAATAAATAAATGTTTTAAAAAATCTAAAAAATGAAAAGAAAGACAATTCACTTCTATATGTTGTCCTTAAACTTCTTGTTTTTGGAATTTTTATACAGATTCTTTACAAGTTTAGATAATTTTATGATCTGAAGATAAAAACAGCTTTATTTTATTTTATATTTTCACATCAAGGCTTAGAGTTTTCTTGATGGAATGGGTTTAAACCTTGAGCTAGATATCTTTATTTGAATTGTCAAGGAACTTCTGCTTCTGAAAAGATTGCTTCCACTCTCACCACTGTTGTTTACCATAGTGTTGGAAGTCCTGGCATCAGCAATCAGACAACAAAAGGAAATAAAAGGCATCAGAATCTGCAAAGAAGAAGTCAAACTTTCCCTTTTCGCAGATGACATGATACTCTACATGGAAAACCAGATCAACTCCACCAGAAGCCTTCTAGAACGATCAATGAATTCAGTAAAGTTGCAGGGTACAAAGTCAATGTACAGAAATCAGTTGCATTCTTATACACCAAAAATGAAGCAACAGAAAGAGAAATCAAGAAACAGATCTCATTCACAATTGCACGAAAAACCATAAAATACCTAGGAATAAACCTAACCAAAGATGTAAAAGATCTGTATACTGAAAACTATAGAAGACTTATGAAGGAAATTGAAGAAGACAAAAAGACATGGGAAAACATTCCATGCTCATGGATCTTAAGAATAAACATTGTGAAAATGTCTTTATTACCCAAAGCAGGTTTACACATTCAATGCAATCCCCATCAAAGTTGCACCAGCATTCTTCTCAAGCTAGAACAAACTATCTTAAAATTCGTATGGAACCACAAAAAAAACCCCGAATTGCCAAAGTAATATTGACGAAGGAAACTAAAATGGGAGGGATCATAATCCCAGACTTTAGCCTCTACTACAAAGCTGTCATCATCAAGACAGTACGGTATTGGCACAAAAACAGACACATAGACCAATGGAATAGAATAGAGAATCCAGAGCTGGGCCCACAAATGTACGGTCAATTAATTTTTGACAAAGCAGGAAAGAGTATCCAATGGAAAAAAGACTGCCTCTTTAGCAGGTGGTGCTGGGAAAACTGGACAGCAACATGTAGAAGAATGAAACT
>NC_043702.1:80336764-80361851 GCF_006229205.1 Suricata suricatta | reverse complement strand
GGTATTGGCACAAAAACAGACACATAGACCAATGGAATAGAATAGAGAATCCAGAGCTGGGCCCACAAATGTACGGTCAATTAATTTTTGACAAAGCAGGAAAGAGTATCCAATGGAAAAAAGACTGCCTCTTTAGCAGGTGGTGCTGGGAAAACTGGACAGCAACATGTAGAAGAATGAAACTAGACCAGTCTCTTACACCATACACAAAAATAAGATCAAAATGGCTGAAGGACCTGAATGTGAGGCAGGAAACCATTAAAACCCTCAAGGAGAAAGTAGGGAAAAACCTCCTAGACCTTCACCACAGCAATCTCCTACGTGACACATCCTCAAAGACAAGGGAAATGAAAGCAAAACTGAACTCTTGGGACCTCATCAAGATAAAAAGCTTCTGCATGGCAAAGGAAACAACCAAGAAAACTAATAGGCAACCGACAGAATGGGAAAAGATAGTTGCAAATGACATATCAGATAAAGGGCTAGTATCTAAAATCTACAAGGAACTCACAAATCTTCACACCCACAAAACAAATAACCCAGTGAAGAAATGAGCAGAAAACATGAGCAGACACTTATCCAAAGAGGACATCCAGATGGCCTACAGACACAAAAAAGGATGCTGAACATCACTCATCATCAGGGAAGCACAAATCAAAACCACACTGAGATACCACCTCACGCCAGTCAGAGTGGCTAAAATGAACAAAGCAAGAGACTACAGTTGTTGGAGAGGGTGTGGAGAGATGGGCACCCTCTTACACTGTTGGTGGCAATGTAAACTGGTGCAGCCGCTCTGGAAAACAGTGTGGAGGTTCCTCAATGGAAAAAAGACAGCCTCTTCAACAGGTGGTACTGGGAGAACTGGACAGCAACATGTAGAAAAATGAAATTATACCACTTCCTTACACCATTCACAAATATAAACTCAAAATGGATAAAGGATCTAAATATGAGATAGGAAACCATAAAAACCCGACAAGAGAAAGCAGGAAGCAGCCTCCTAGACCTCAATCGCAGCAATTTCCTCCTCGACACATCCCCAGAGGCAAGAACAAAAATGTACTGGGACCTCATCAAGATAAAAAGCTTCTGCACTGCAAAGGAAACAATCAAAAAAAAAACTAACAGGCAACTGACAGAATGGGAAATGGTAGGGGCAAAAGGTATATCAGATAAAGGGCTAGTAGTATCCAAAATATACAAGGAGCTCACTAATCACCATACATGAAAAATGAATAATCCAGTGAAGAAATAGTCAGAAGACCTGAACAGACACTTCTCCAAAGAGGACATCCAGATGGCCAACAAGCACATGAAATGATGCTCAACATCATTCATCATCAGGGAAACACAAATCAAAACCACACTGAGATACCACCTCACGCCAGTCAGAGTCGCTGAAATGAACAAATCAAGAGAATATAGATGCTGGCGAAGGTGTGGAGAAACAGGCACCCTCTTACATTGTTGATGGGTGCAGCCTCTCTGGAAAACAGTGTGGAGGTTCCTCAAAAAACTATCCATAGAACTCCCTTATGACCCAGCAATAGCACTGATAGGGATTTACCCAAGGGATACAGAAGTGCTGATGCATACCTAGGAGCACACGTACCCCAATGTTCATAGCGGCACTGTCAACAATAGCCAAATCATGGAAAGAGCCTAAATGTCCATCAACTGATGAATGGATCAAGAAGATGTGTATGTATATATATATATATATATATATATATACAATGGAGTACTGTATGGCAATGAGGAAGAATGAAATCTGGCCATTTGTAGGAAAGTGGATGGACCTTGAAGGTGTCATGCTAAGCGAAATAAGTCAGGCAGAGAAGGACAGATACCATATGTTTGCACTCATAGGTCTAACAGGAGAAACCTAACAGAGGACCATAGGGAGAGGAAAGGGGAAAAAGAGCTGGGGAGGGTGAGGGACAGAAATCATGAGAGACTATTGAATACTGAAAACGAACCGTGGACTGAAGCGGGAGGGTGATGGTCATGGAGTGGGGGCACTTATGGGGAGAAGCACTGGGTGTTATATGGAAACCAATTTGACAATAAACTATTAAATAAAAATTAAAACAATAAAATAAAATAAAAGAAAGAAAGAGAGGAAAGATTGCTTCTGTGGCATCAAATCCTTGAGACTGCAGGTTTCTGTTTGAGCTCACCCTCTCACTACCTACAGTCATAACCTGTTGCTGTCCTATGTCCCTCCTCTTGGGAATTGAGTTATTGTCTTATGTTCAATATCTGAAACCCATTATAATTCCAATCTTTGATATCCCAGTTTGAAACAAAGTAGAGGTATCAAATACTCCCATTAAATAATATCTTCTATTTAGAAGAATATTTTGCCTATCTGACCTCTCTTCCAAAGCCACAACTTCACACTGGTTTAAAGGAAACCCTTCAAACAGCGTTTTCAAAACAAATTTATATAAAATATCATCTTCCCAGCCTAATATTATAAGAATAATTCCACACTATTACCAGGTGGTAGCCTGATGTAAAAAAAAATATGCTGTACAATTTGTGGGGGGCTGTATGTTTAAATCTAGTATTCATGTTCAGTGTCCACGCCCTATTCTCTCTGCATTTCAGACAACAATGGAAGTAAAAGTGATATCTAAAAATACAAGCTTTTCCATTGTTTGGGAGCAACTGACTGAAATCAGGTAATAGTTATTATTCTGTCAAGACACTCACATGTCACTGGATGAAAAATATTTTGTCTTTAATCTTCTATCCTATTCCTATCTAGTATCAGTCATGGAAGATATCAAGTCCTCATCAAAAAGGTTTCTTTTTTAATAGTTTATTGTCAAATTGGTTTCCATATAACACCCAGTGCTCTTCCCCACAAGGGCCCTCCTCCATGACCACCCCCTCCCTTCCCCCTCCCCCTCCCCCTTCAACCCTTGGTTTGTTTTCAGTATCCAATAGAAGAAAGTTTTTAAAGTCTGTAACCAGCTAGAGATACAAATCTTGTTCTCCACTGACGTCATTGGTTCTTAGAATAAAAGTTCAGCATAATTAAGAAAAAATATAAGTTCATCCTGGCCTCTTAGAAAAATATAAATATCAATATATCTATGAAAAAATATTTATATGGGGTGATGTGCATGAATCAAGTATGTGGTAAATTTGGGGATGCAGAAGCTGGTGTAGAAGTCAATTCTCAGTTCCTGACCTAACACTACTTTGAACAGGTTGTTTGGAATTGAGTGCATTAAAACCTTTTATAAGCCTTAGTGAGTCTCCCTATATGAGAGGAAACTTCTGTTTTGTGATGGTCATGTAAGAGAATGAATCTTAAAAGACAACTATGAAAATTATAAAGAAAATATAAACTCAACAGAGACTCAATACTACTGGTTATAATCTGCAATCCAAATTATGGTCCTAATTTTCATCTACATGGACATAAGAATAAATAAATATTGCGGCACCTGGGTACTCAGTTAGTTAAGTGCCTGACTTCAGCTCAGGTCATGATCTTGTGGTTCTTGGGTTCCTGTTGTCAGCTCAGAGCCTGGAGCCTGCTTCAAATTCTCTCTCTCTCTCTCTCTCTCTCTCTCTCTCTCTCTCTCTCTCTCTCTCTCTCTCTCTCTCTCTCTCTCTCTCTCTCTCTCCCTCTGCCCTTATCCCTCTCCCTCCCTCTCTGTCTCTCTTTCTCTCTCAAAAATAAATAAACGTTAAAAATTTTAAAAAGAATAAAAATTATCTAGCTATTAGAAACAAATTAGAATATGTTGCAATTCAGAAAAAAAAGCTTGAATGCCATCTATATACTTTAAAAATAGAATCCAAAGGCAGCATTCTCATTAATGACTTTGAGTGATGAAAGTATGAGAAAAATTCAGTTGTGTCTTTGACTTCGGCTTGAACGTATCTGATGCTTCCTAAGCAAGCAGAAAATCAGAAGTATTTTGAAGTGAATGATATATGTTGCAACTGCAATTCACTGTCATTCAACATTTACTAAAATAAATATCAAATTGGGCAAAACATTTAGAATACTATATACTGAAATAGACATATAAATAAGTAAAAGTTCCAGATAAAGTTAAAATACCCTTTTCCTACTGAACTTTGAAACCATGCCTTTTTTTCCATTTTATCAAAACATTTGTGAATAAAAGAATTCCAGCTTTCAGGGAATATGCTGTCAGGAGAAGAGAGAGTGTAGCAAAATAAGGTCACAAAATAAAGTGCAAGTCCTGATCCAGGTCCACGTCCTTTCAGTTAAGATCCATGAGATCCTTCCTTAGCAAAGACAGGTTAAATCAGTCACAGAGTCTCCTGTCTCCAATAAATACCAAAATAGAAAAATCAAGTTAGATACAGACAAAATTCACTGACAAAACTCTCTAAAAAGGAAGCAAAACCTCAAAACATATTCTTTGAACTGGGGTGGCCAAAAGAGAAAAACAGAAATGCTAGTATATTTGAGCAGAGTCAACCATGCTCAACCTTATTCACCTTAATAGTGGCAGGAAAGGGAAGTGAACTGACAAAATCCTGATATTCTTACTGTACACAGTTTTGAGAGGAAAAAAAATAGGAATAAGAAAAGAGACTGGAGAGATAAACTATTGAGTCTAGGGAATAATATAAATGTAAAACTCCCTGCTTATAGGCAAAACATTTCATTAGATGGTGTTTCCAAAGGGCTTATCATTTTTGTCTTTATAGACTCGAAGGAAAATAAAACAGGGAACAATGAACAGAAACATCAAAATTTTATTTTCAGGGCTGTGGTAATTTTAAAATATGTCTATAAAGTCTTAGATGTCCCTTCCTTTGGTGGAACTTAGTTCTCTTCTCCTTTAGCAGCAATGCCTATCTCATTGACTGTTGTGTATATTGGGGGCTCATTACAGTTCTTGTTAATTTACAATTCTTCAGATTGAAAGAAGCTAGCCTTGAGAAATTACTTAAGCTATTACATCCAAGGGGATTTACCTCTTGGGTCTAATTTAGACCCTACCATCCTAGACTTTGGAGATGAGAACTGGGGGCTGGAGGGTCTTCTGGCAGAAAAGTGCATTTTGCATGTGGAAAGGATGTAAATAATTAAAGGTAAGAAGGCTATGGTGGTTCTAAATTATGTACACAAATTATTTTATTCTTCTTCCTTTGGTAGAACCTAAATCCCTATCCCTTGAATGTGAGCTATATATAATGACTTACTTTTAATTAACAGACTGTGGCAGAAATGATGAAGCATGACTTCCATGTGTACATCAGAGAGGCTCCAGGACTTCCATATTAATTTCATATTCTCATTTACAGAAAGCTATTTGCCATGAAGTGAGATCACTTTATCAGTTCTGTGGAGTTATCCGTGCAGTGAGAAACTGAGGTCCCTGGCCAACAGCCAGAAGGAAACTGAGGCCTCCTGCCAACAACTATTTAAATGAGTCTGGAAGCTGATTCTACACTCCCAGTCAAGACTTCAGCTACTCACCAGCCTGAATAGAGAACCTCATTACTCACTGGACATTGGTAAAATACTAAGAAGACATATACCTTAATAGAAAGACAAAATTAGCCCTCTACAGTATTCTGCTACCACTTAGCAAGCCTTAAAAGCAATACCTGAAGATTCAAACCAATTCCAGGTAATTTAACTGCATTCCAGGACAAAGCTAAGAAATATCTGTAAGAGTGCAAAAATAAAACCCAACAACGTGAAACTGAGGATGTCTAAAATCTAATAAAATTATTAGACAACTAAAGAACAAGTTATCTATAATCCACAACACGAGAAAACTTAATTGATCAAAACAATAATATGATACACATGACAGAATGATACACAAAGCCATTAAATTGGTCATTATAACTGTATTTGATAAGTTCAAGAAGTTAGAGGACAGATTGAGCATGTTAAATATAGACATGGGAGACAAAAAATAAACTTTTAGAAGTGAGACTTTTAGAAGTGAAAACTGGTTTGATTTCCTTAAAGCTCTGGAATCTTGAAGAGAAACAGCTGTTAATATAGACATTTATTTGGGGGAGGCGGGTTGAATCTTTTTTTCCCCACATGTAGAATTGGTGGTTACTACAAAAGAATTCCATATACAGTCAGTTCTGCTACCATGCTTGTTTTAAAAACAATTTGTTATGGCACAACTAATATATTGGGAAACAATTTGATCATTAATACAAACTGTATGGCTGCTTACATGCAATCTCATCGATGAGAAACTCAGTGAAAATAGGAACTCAGACTAATGAAAATGTACCAATCACACACAAAGACATACACATCAAAATTCACCAGCTGCCTATGATTTCATAAATGTAAAAATATATTATTTCTGAGATATAAAAATACACTAGACAGGATTGAGAGCCAGTTAGATGTTATGTAAGATTAAAATAAATAAATTAACTTATACTGGGACATCTGGGTGGCTCAGTAGGTTAAGTGTCTGACTCTTAATTTTGGCTCAGGTCATGATCTCACACAGTTGGTGAGACTGAGCCCCGGGTTGGGCTCTCCACTGGCAGGGCAGAACCTGCATGGGGTATCTCTTCCCTTCTTCCTCTGCCCCTCCCCCAAACCTCTCTCTCTCAAAATAAATATGTAAACATTAAATAGACATAAATAAACATGTAGTTATGAAATAATAAATATTAAAGCAGGAATAAATGATAAAAACTTTAAAAAAATAGAACAAGATCAATAAAACGACATGCTGGTTCTTTGAAAAGATAACAGAATTGATAAACCTCAAGCCAAACTCATCAAAATAAATAAATAAATAAATAAATAAAGGCAGAATTCATATAAATAAAATCACTAATGAAAGAGGAGAAATATCAATGAACACCACAGAAATACAAGCACTGATAACAGAATATTATGAAAATATAGATGCCAACAAATTAGACAACTTAGAATAAATGAATACATTTCTAGAAATATAAAACCTACCAAAATTAAAGCAGGAAGAAACAGAAAATATGAACAGACCAATTACCAGCAATGAAATTTGATCAGAAATTCAGAAGTCCAGGATCAGATCCCTTCACTAGCAAATTATTTCAAATCTTTAAAAAAGAGTCAATACCTATTCTTCTCAAAGTTTTCAAAAAAAACAGAAGAGGGAGGAAAACTCCAAATTCATTCTATGAGGCCAGTATTGCACTGATTCCAACACCAAAACCAAAACAAGGTTGGGGGGGAATATGGGCCAATACCTCTCATGAATATAGATGCAAAATTTCTTAACAAAGTATTAGCAAATTGAATCCAACAATTCATTTTAAAAAATCACACACTACAATTAAATGGCATTTATTCCCAGAATTCAAGGATGATACAATATTTGCAAAACAATCAATGTGACACATTACATCAATGAGAGAAAAAAATTAAAATTATATGATCATTGCAGTAGATTGAGAAAAAGCATTTGACAAAGTACAACATCTATTCATGATAAGAAGAATCTCTGCAAACTGGGTCAGGAGAGAACATACAACATAATAAAAGCTTTATATGAAAAACCCACAGCTAATATCAAACTCAATGGTGAAAAACTGAGAGCTTTTCCTGTAAGGTCAAAAACAAGACAAGAACACCCCCCTCACTTCTTTTATTCAACACAGTGCTGGAAGTCATAGCAACATCAAACAGACAACAACAAAAAGGTGGCCAAATTAGTAAGGAAGCAAAACTCTAAGTATATCAAATGATATGATACTACATAAAGAAAACCTGTATGGCTCACCAAAAAATCTACTAGAACTGATACATAAATTCAATAAAGTTGCAAGATACAAAATCAACACAAGAAACAAGTATTGGCAAGGGTGTAGAGAAAAAGGAACCCTCTTTCACAGTTGGTGGGAATGCAAACTGGTGCAGCCACTCTGTAAAACAGTATGGAGGTTCCTTAAAAAGTTAAAAATAGAACTACCCTGGTATCCAGTAATTTCACAATTGCGCATTTACCCCAAAAATACAAAAACACAATTCAAAGGGATATATGCACTGCTATGTTTATAACAGCATTATTGCCAACAGTCAAACTACAGAAGTAGCCCAAGTGTCTGTCTACTGTTGAATGAATAAAGAAGATATAGTGTGTGTGTGTGTGTGTGTGTGTGTGTGTGTGTGTGTGTAGGTGAAATACGTGATGGGGATTATAGAATACACTTAACATGATGAAAAAAATTACAACTAAAATATATCAGGATCAGGGGTGCCTGGGTGGCTACTTCATGTAAGCATCTGACTTTGGCTCAGGTCACGATCTCACAGTTCATAAATTTGAGCCACCCATCAGGCTCTGTGCTGACAGCTCAGAGCCTAGAAACTGCTTCCGATTCTGTGCTCCCCCCACTTGTTTTCTCTCTCTCACTCTCAAAAATAAAAATAAAATATTTAAAAATTTAAGAGAAAATGAAATATGCCAGGAGCAACAAATTAAAACTGGATGAATACTGGGAAACTGTAAAGGTAATCTGTATTTACAGAAAAAAATATGTTTAGCTTTTCATATTGTATCATTATTAACAGATTGTTTTCAAAATGGTAATGAATGGTAATAAAAACTTTTTAAAATTTTGACAAAGCTTAGAAGGAACGTACAGAAAACATAGTTAAAAAGTTACATTTTTGAAAGTGGTCAACAAACAGCAGTGTGTGATTCAGTCAGACCATAATACTAAACAAAGGACACACACACACACACACACACACACACACACACACACACAGAGTATACAAAACATGGAACGAAAAGGGACTGAACAAAATGAAACGAGGACAGGTTCTGAAGGTCAGCATCAGGTGACCCAGTCTACACTGTGAAAAGAAATCGTTAAGGAAAGAAGAGAGACATGAAACTTATTTTTTTCTTTTAGTTTTCAAATATGTCCCAAATTTGGTGAAAATAATTGTAAGAGTCACCTTGGAGTCACCTAGGCATGGTGACTGGCAGCCATTTTGCTGTGGGTTGGAAAAACAAAGTGCACTGACAACCCCCACCCCTCACCTGCAGACCTGGAATGTTCCGTGCCAGTTTGAAAACAGCCAATCATGAAGCCCCAGCTTCCCATCACCCTGACAGAGGAGGCAACCTATCCCATCCTGCCATGTCCCTAAAGTGCCCTTATTTGGTGGTCTGCCTTCCCAGGACCTACCTGAAGTCTGTCGCTCATAAATTACCTCGCCCCTCCCTGCCAGGCGTGACTTCCCTGACTCCCCACTCACGGAACCTCGCCCGGCAATCGCAGATCCCAATAAAGCCCTTCTTGGCTCCATAACTTGGTCTCTTTCTTTCCTCTCATCTCTGCCTCCATCCATTAAATCTTACAATAATAAGCCCACAGATTCAAAAAGCTCAACAAAACTCAAGCAAATAAAGAAAAAGAAAACTATACCAAGGCACAGCATAAAACCAAAGATAAAAATAACCTTACCAACAGTCAGACAAAAAAGGATATGTATATACAGAGATGAACAAAGATTAGAATGACAGGTGACTTCTCACCAGAAAAAATCCAATCCAGAGGACAGTGGAGAATCACCTTTAAAGTGCAGAAATAAACATCAACCTAGAATTACATGTGCAGAAAAAGATACCTTTCAAAATCAAAAGTGAAATAAAGGCATTCTCAGAAATGCAAAAGCTGAAAGAATTCATCACAGGAATATCTATCTGCACTAGAAAAAGGAAATCAATCAAGCAGAAAGAAAATAATAAGCAGATGCAAATCCACATCTAAACAAAGGAATGAAAAGAAATGGAAATAGAAATTGAGTAATGACAAAATATATTTATCTTAGTATTTAAATCTGACTAAATGGCAATCAAAAAATCTAACAAAAAATAAGTTAATTATGTCCTAGGCAAAATAATGTACCCTGCCCACCAAAAAAAAAAAAAAATGTGTACATTCTAATCCACAGAAATCAGGAATATGTTAGGTTACACAAGAAAGGAGAATTAAGGTTGCAGATGGAATTAAAGGTGATTATCAGCTGACCTTAAGATGGGGAGATTAACTTGGATTATCCAGGTGGGACCAACATGATCACAAAGGTCCTTCCAAGTGAAAGCGGAAGACAGGATAGGGTGTGCTGGAATGATACAGCATGAAAAAGCCTTGACTAGCTATTGCTAGCTTTAGAAAGGCACCATTATGCAAGTGAATATACCAGCCTCTACAATCTGGTAAAGGCAAAGAAACAGATTTATCACTACAGTCTTCAGAATAAACACAGCCCTGCTGATTCCAGGGTTTTAGCTTAATGAAACCAATTGTGGGGTTTTTTTTTTAATGTTTAATTTTTGAGACAGAGACAGAGTGCAAGCAGGGGAGGGGCAGAGAGAGACAGAGAGACAGAATCCGAAACAGGCTCCAGGCTCTGAGCTGTCAGCATAGAACCCGATGTGGGGCTCGAACCCACTAACCATGAGATCATGACCCGAGCCGAAGTCAGACGACTAACTGACTGAGCCACCCAGGCGCCCCAATGAAAACAATTTTGGACTCCTGGCCTCCAGAAAAATGACAGAATAAATCTGTATTGTTTAAAACCACTAAGTGTGTGACTGTTTGTTATGGCAGCCATAGCAAACTAATACAAATAACAGAAATGTATTTATTGTGAGGTTTATAACATGTAAAAATAAAATGGGTAGAAAAATAGTATAAAAGCTAAAGAGGAGAAATGGAAATCCTTAATTATAAATTTCTATATTATACCTGGAGTGGTATAAGAGTACTCCAAGTAGCCAGTGACAATTTAAACATGTATACTACAAATCTTAAAATAACTACTAAAATATGTAAGAGAAATTAGCAAAAAACCTACAGTGGAGATAATATGGAATCATAAAGATACTCAATATGTATGCAGAATAATGGAACAAAGCAGCAATGCAACCAGCAGAAAACACTTTGTAACTGAAGCAAAAGCTAGTCTGCCTACATTGATTAATATACCAGTTAAACTCTCCTTTAAATACTTTAAAGATAAAGTGGTAACACTATCACATATGCAAATGATCTTTATCTTACTTTATTAATCGCTGAATATGTTAAATAAAATGCTCTTGAATGACACCAAAAAAATTTGAGTTAAATAAAATTTAAATTGGAGAAGGTATTACAACAGAGGGGCTGTTAATATAGGAATAATGCTTTACAATATTAATATTATAAATCTCAAGTTAAAAAAATAAACAATGAAGTGGAAATAGAAATATTTGAAAATTCCTCAATAGTGGGAGTTAAACTACACCATACTTAAGGTAAATTGTGTTGACATAAAAAGTAATTTCTCTATCCACACTTTTTTTAACACAGAGGAAACTTTAGGAATGTAGTATTAAGTTCATTAATCCTCACATTTTCATAGCTAATTCTTTTCATGTTAAATTAATTTTAGTACTATTTTATTAAAATAACATGCAGAGTAAAATGTCAAAATCTCAGAGTTTTGACTATCCATTATTTTCTCTTCTTATCCATGTGTGAAGTCTGTGAGTGAAAGTCTAGGAGTCTATGAGTAAAGCCTAAACCAACATCCACCTAAAATTGATAATATTTGTTCTAAGAGCTAAGATTTAGGGTGACTTTCTTCATTCCCTCTATTGCTGTGGTTTTCTTATAAGGAACATGCTAACATAAATAAAACCACTATTTAAAAAAAATAATTTACTCTTCAATAAATTAAACTGTTCAGATTCATTTTTTAATTTTTTAAAAAAGTTTTTAATCTATAGGTAAAAAATGAATCATATCTTCCTAAAAAATAGACTGTAATGAATATTAAATGAGAATATATGAGAGAAATGAGAATATGGGAGAAAATGCAGTGTGAACTGGAATGTTATCAGTAATTGTTATAATTGAGTTGTTATTTAGACTCGTGCCCTTGTCAGCATATATTTAGAAACGTCCAGTCAAGATGTCACATTAAGGAGATGGAGTAATTCCTCTTGCTGTTTTAAGTTTTAAAATGAGGAACAAAATGTGATTTGAACAAACGCGCACACACACCAGCTAAGCTAATTAAAGGAAATCTAAAAATGCCAGAAATAGAAGGCACCCAGAGCCTCAGTGATGAGTCAGAGTTGGAACCATGCAGTCCACAGGGGGAGCTGAAGGCTGTGTGAATATTGAGAACCTGAACTCTGTACCCTGGATTGATAAGGAATAGAGAATCCAAAAACAAAGTTAGTGCAATAGGTCTGGTAAAAGACAAAGATGCTTCCTCCCAGGGTGGTAGCACCAGTGATAAGACAACAGACTAAGAGGCTCTGTTTTAGAGACAGACTCAGCACAATTGCTAGTGATTTGGCATAGAGGAAGAACACAGTACATGAAAAATCAAAGTCAAGAGAAACGGGATAATCCTAAGGCCTGACATATGGGAAGAGCTGGATAAATGTTAGCAATTATCACTATTAATCACATATTTCAATTGGCAGAAACTAATAACTTGCTTCCTTCTAGCCTCCTTTACATAAGAATGTTAGATCCAAACAATGCTAGAGGTGAGGAGAGCCTGAGTGTCATAGGTCAGAGACCCTCATTAGTTATCTACCTTAAAGGAGAGCTCAGCTTAGGAGCCTGCCCGAAAAGCCACATATCAAAAGCCAACATGTAGAAATCAGGATCATAAAAGAGCTTATCTCATCTGATTATCCAAAATCCAGAAGCTAAAACTAAGCTTTTTATGCAAAATATCAAATTAATTATCAACAAGAAAAAGGTAATGCTCCATCCAACAAACCTCTGTTAATGTCAGAAAGGTATATGCAAATTCAATTCAGAAACCTGAAAAATATTGCATCTAGTAATAGTTATCATTTCCTTCACTTTTACCAAGTTAATGCTAACTACCATCCCTAATCCTGCAGGCTGTCAGATTCATTCCCCCCATGCATAAACAAACAAAAAGCCCACAAATAGTTCAATTTCCTATAATTTAATGAATTACATTACCATCTATGAGCTAACTCCATATACTTTATTATTTTTTAATAACTTTAAATGGAAATATACGGAAAAGTACATAAATACAAAATCATATATAATTATATACAAAAATATATAACTCTACTAGTTTTCTAAATTTATTTTTCAATGTTTATTTATTTCTGAGAGAGAGAAAGAGAGCGAGCGAGCAGGGAGGGACAGAAAGAGAGGGAGACACAGAATCCAAAGGAGACTCCAGGCTCTGAGCTGTCAGCACAGAGCCCAATGCAGGGCTTGAACTCAGTCTGTGACATCATGACCTGAGCTGAACTCGGAGGCTTAACCTACTGAGCCACCCAGGTGCTCCATACTCCACTAATTTTCTAAACTTGAACATATCCATGTAACTCATACTGAAAACAAAAAAGGAGAGTATTATTGCTTTCCCCTAAGTATCCATCATGCTCCCTCCTATTTCCTTGTTCCCTTCCCAGAGATTCTAATTCCTATCACCATATACTACTTTTGTTGGGTTTTGAATTTATATAACAGATTCACATTTTTATGCAGTTTTGTGTCTGGCTCATTATATTATTGTGATTATGATTGTACATCAATGTATAACATTAATCCATGATGTTGCTTATAGTACTAATTCATTTGTTTTCATTGTTGTATAGTATTCAATTTCATAAATACACCAAAAATTATTTATCCATTCTGTTGGTGAACATTTGGACAGTTTCTAAGATTTAACTACGGAAATAGTGCTGCTTTCAACATTCCGGGTGTAAGTCTATGTCTTATAGTGCATGTATGCACACATATCCATTGGGTATATAACTAAGAGTGCTAAAATAGGTAAATGATCAGGTTAAGCCAGAAATACCTAAAAGTTCTCCAGTATGGTTTCACCAACATGCACTCCCAAAACCACGTATAATTGTCTCAGTCTCCCAAAATTCTTGACAATACCAGGAATTGTCAGTAACTTTTATTTCAGTCCTTATGGTTGGTATGTACTGAGACCCGGTTATGGTTTCATTTTATATTTCCCTAATTTGTTTGAGTCCTTTTCATGTTTACTGGACATTTGGATAACCTATCTTGTGATGTGCTTATGCCAATTTTAACTGCTTTTCTTCTAGAATGTTTGTCCTTATTTATTTGGAAGAGTTCTTTCTTCTTATAAGAAACAGACCCACTTTAAAACTAGAGCAGTTGTAGGCAAACAACAATCCTTTTATTTGAATATTATTTCTGTACAATATCTATTTAACAAAAATAACCTTAAAAATAAAGCCTCTCCATCTCCTGGTTTGTGAGTTTGAGGTCCGTATCAAGCTCTGTGCAGACAGAAGCCTGCTTTGGATTCTGTATCTCCCTCTTTCTCTGTCTCTCTCTCTGTCTCTCTCTCTCTCTGCCCCTCCCCTGCACATGCTCTCTCTCTCTGTCTCTCTAAAATAAATAATGATTTTAAATTTTTTAAATAAAGCCTCTCCATATAGATAAAGAAGTAAAATGATGGTGATGATGCCAATGGTGGTGATGATAATGATGCTGGTGGTAAAGAATATATATGCATATCAACAGGGAAAGCACCTAACATATACTAAGAGCATAGTCTATACTAAGAACTTCCAATGCATTGTTTCCCATAAATCTGTCCCAATGAACATAAGAGGTACATATTATCTCTTTGCCACAGAAATCACTGGATCAGTAGTGAGGTAACTTCCTCAAGGTCACACAGAGAAGTGGCCCGACCCGTACTGCAGTGGGCATCGCTCTGGTCACGAATACAACACGAATACTACATAACCTGAGACTCTAGGAGAGAAAACTGTGAGGCTCTACACTCAAAAGAAAGGTACCAAATGCGAAGGTTGAGAGCAAAAGTCAAGAAGAAACTGAGTTTCTTTTCATTTGAGGGGAAAAATAAGTTTTTGTTCAATTCTCAGGTGTTGTCACAGGGAGGAGTTACTTGTTAAATTTGTATTACAAAAAATTAAGTTGATTCTAACACATGATATGGATCATATAGGAGACACAAAATATTTCCTGGATTTAAAAATTGAATTTTAATTTAACTTTCTCTGTAAGCACAGAGAACTTCTAAATCATTGATGCAAATTATTCAATTCTAATAAGAAGGAAAAAAGAAATTAAAATATTGCCTATGTGTTCAGTGTCAAAAAAACAGACAGATATTGTACAATGCAGTGCATGGCTTTGTAACACCTTTTCTGTAAAAGAAATCACTTGATATCGATTTAAACTTGAAAAAGAATTCACTGGCACATATTTGACAAAGGAAAGCTGACTTTTTTTTTTAACAACAATTCACACCTGCAGACAAAACCTTTCTAAGTAAGTAAATCAGTTACCCACTTTAATTCCAACTAAAAGAAAAATCACACTCTAAAGTTAATGTGCTCCAAATTTATTCATAGATTTTCATGCATATTAACACACACACATATACACACACTGACACACATAGTCTAAAAATACATATATCTGCACAGCAAATATGTGTGTGTGTGTATGTATGTATGTAAAGTGAAAGACCTTACCTGCTTATTCATCCCCTCATCTACCATGAATAACTACAGTTGGACTATTTTTCATAAATTTTTCTAAGTTCAGATATACAGTTCTCTCCCCTATTTCCTGACCTTTTCAGAATAAACCAATGTGTCACAGCTTCCTTCCAAA
This sequence comes from Suricata suricatta, assembly GCF_006229205.1. Taxonomy (NCBI): domain Eukaryota; kingdom Metazoa; phylum Chordata; class Mammalia; order Carnivora; family Herpestidae; genus Suricata; species Suricata suricatta. The sequence continues at coordinate 80,346,164 of NC_043702.1, read as the reverse complement.
ATCTGGAGCTCACATCTACTGTTAGTGACTTGACTACACCAGTTCAGCTTTTCTCAGAGTCAGATTCTCTATGGAGAGAGTAAGTACCTCCTAGTGGTTGTAGGTAATTAAGAGCAGAGTTCTCCTTCCCCACAACCTCACCAGCAGGTAGAAAGTTAGAGTGAAAACAAGTTTAAATCCAATTTTCCACAAATGTAGACATTTTACTCCAAAGGCACAAAAAAATACATGACCTGTACATAAACTCAATATAGCCCTTCCTGTCTCCTCTGCTAAGTTCCTCCTAAGAAGAGCAAATGTAAAATTATACTGAAGACAGCATAATACTGCTTTCACATTAGATTATGAGACAGAATCCTCTATTATGTGGGTAAAACAGGGCAGAACAGTTTGACTCCGAGGAACCTTCTCTGAAGATTCCTATTTGGCCCAATTCATATAACCTAGTTACAAAGAGGTGCCAGTACATTAGGTCTAGCTAACTGCAGATATTATACCAATGTTCACTTCACAACCGAAAAGTTATTTCTAGTATGTCTCTTGTTAACTATGCATCTCAAGTGCAGATGCGGTGATATTTGCAGTTCTTGCTTTAGCGACTTCTGGAATCTAGATGCTTAATTAGGATACCTCAGATGCTAACTGACTGCATCACCACACATGCTAATCTCCAAGAATATGCCGAGACACACGGCTCAACCAACAAACACAGTGGCCAGGAGGACTGCAGACATGTAATTTCCACATAATCCATGAGGGGCTGGCAGGTCCTGCCATGACCCTGTTTCTTAAGAAAGTAAGAAACTGCTAGAGTCAAGCCCCTGCTATGGCCACAAGTTTGGTGGGTGGCTTACGTGCCTGGCAACTATACTCCCTGTGCCACGGTCCCCATCAGAGCCCGGTGCTCCAACAAATTTTCTTGTCGGGCCACTTCTCTGATGTCTGCATTAGGTGCATTCCCAGAGACACCTGCCCCAGAGCCCCCCACACCTAACTATCCCAAACCCATTGATGAAGGAGGAGGTCAAATCTCAATTTCCCTAACAGTCAGGTCTCTTTCTGTCACTTCCAACAACTCCCTGTTATTATTACTTACCTTCTTCACCAAACATCTTCTTCTGGCTTATTTCTTGGACAGTGAAGCATTATTGTAGACAACAGAGTCATATATTTAAAGAACAAAACGGCTTAATTATGGCTTTTTTTTTCCTCAACAGCTTGCACTTTTAGGCAACTTCCCTAATTTTTTTAATCCTTAAGCACCATAGGTAGTTTATTTCTCTTTTTTCCTAGACAGTACAGAGAGAGCCCAGAATTTTGAAATGGCAGTGAGTTGTTGGCCTTCTCCTGAGAGAAAAAATGCGAAACATATGCAATGGAGGCCTTTTCCTAAAGGTGAGACCCCCGTCTTTCTAGCAGAGCAGAACACAAGTTTACTTTCTGAAGGCATTCTACATTTACAGCCATGATTTCAGTTTTCAGCTTATATGTTGGCACATCTTGCTTAAGAATCTTGTTTAGAAATTGCAGAAAATGAAATATATCTTTACTAAAGTATACATTTTAATTTATATCCTGTTATATTGTAGTTGGGAATCTAAGGAGGATGCAGAATTATTCTGCATTTTATTGTTTTCCACCAAGATGCATTCAGTATACAGTTACTGAATACATATTTTATGTATGAGACACTGTTCTAGAAATTGGAGATTCAACGGCAAACAGAGAGAGTGCCCAGCTTTTGTGGAGTACACAATGTAATGCCTCACACCACACATTGTTCTGTAATGTTTTTCCCTATTAAAAGTATGTAATGTTAGAGAGGAACTCCCAATGATTAATGTAGATACCTTCCCCACCCCCACAAGGGGAGCTTAAGTAACCCTTCATCCCCTCTTAAACGTGGGCTGCACTTAGTGATCTATAAAGAGTGGAGTATGGAAAGTGGGGAACTGAAACTTTACAGAGAAGAGAGAAACACTCCTCGGCCAGGTGACCAAGCTTAGCAGCAGCAACAACTCATGTTGATGCCATGCAACCTTGCCATAATGTGAGGAGAGCAGCACATAACACTACAGTCTTCCTCTCCAAAAGACGGAACCCTAATCTAATCATGAGAAAAACATCAGAAAATTAAAATTGAAAAAAACTCTACAAAATATCTAATACTCCTCAAAGCTTTCAAGGTCCTCAAAAATAGGGAATTTGAAGAAACTGTCACAGTTTAAGGGCACCTAAGGAGCCATGACAACTGAATTTCCAGTTCCTGACAGGAATCCTGGAACAGAAAAAGGACATTAGGGGAAAATTAGTGACATGTGAATAAAGAATTTAGTTAGTAGTAATATACTAATTCTGGCTCCTTAACTGTGTCAAAGATGGCATAGTATCATGTGAAATATTAATAGAGGAAAGGGTAAGAGATATATGGAAATATCTGCATTCTCTCTGTAACATTTCTGTAATGTTACACACACACACACACACACACACACACACACACACACGTAGTAGCCATGATAGTACTCATTCCTTTGTATACATGCAAGTTTCCAAGGGGCATTGGTTTCCTTTTCTTGCGGACTTCCTTTCCCATTTCTTGTAGTTCAGGTCTACTGATGATGAATTCTCTTAGTTTTTTATGTCTATGAAACTCTTTGTTTCATCTTCATTTTGAAAACAGTGTCACTGGGAAAATAATTACAGGTAAGCAGATATTTTTTTCTCTCTCTCCATACTCTAGAGATGTCATTCCACTGTTTTCTAACTTGCATTGTTTCTGCTAAGAATTCTGCCACCATCTTTATCTTTGTTTCTGTGTATATCACATAGTTCTTTTCCTCTGGAGGCTTACAATATTTTCCCTTTATCACTGGTTTTTAAGCAATCTTATTTTATCATGTATTGGTATCGTTTTCTTCATGTTTTTTTTGTGTTAGGACTTTGTTGAACTTTTTGGATCTGTAGGTACATTGGACTGAAGGGTGGTTCCCCAAAAGTTACATCCCTCACCCAGGACTATGAATGTGACCGTATATGGTCTTTGAAGATGCAATGAAGTTCAGGATCTCAAAATGACATCATCCTCAATTATTTTGGTAGGTGCTAAATACAATAACAAGTGTCCCTAGAAAGGCACAGAGAGATAAAGACCCATAGGCATCTGTGCTAAGATGATAATAGAGACTAGAGTTGTGCAGCCGTAAGTGAAGAAATGCCTGGAGTCTTCAAGTAGCTAGAAGAGGCTAGGAAGATCCTCCCTTAGAAATAAAAGAGAGAGTATGGTCTTGCCAACACCTTGATTCAGGACTTCTGTTTTAGGTCATAAAGTTGTGGTAATTTGTTATGAAAACCCAAGAATATTAACATTATGGATTTATAACTTTACTCAATTTTTTGAAGATTTTATTTTTAAATAATCTCTACACCCAACATGGGACTCAAACTCACAACCCCAAGATCGAGACTCATGCACTCTTTATTCAAATTTGAAAAAAATTCTAGGGGTTCAGTCAGTTAAATGTCTGACTCTTGATTTCGGCTCAGGTCACGATCTCATGGTTCATGGTTTCAAGCTCTGACAGTGCTGAGTCTGCCTGGGATTCTCTCTTTCTGCCCCTTCTCTCTCTTTGTCTCTGTCTCTCTCTCTCTCTCTCTCTCTCTCTCTCAAAATAAAAAAATAAAACTTTTAAAAAATCAACAAACTTTAAAAGTATCTGTAAATATAAGGAAAATTTCTAGCCATTATTTCCTCAGATTTATTTATTCTTCTATTCTCTTAACTGAGGACTTTGATGACGTGTTCAGTTAGCCAATTAAAGTTTCCCCAAAGTTCCCTAATGCTCTGTTTATTTCATTCTTTTTCTCTCTGCATTTCAGTATGTACAACTTCTCTTACTATGTCTCCAAATTCATTAATCTTTCCTTCTGCAACGTATAATCTATTAATCTCATTCATTACATACTTCTTACCTGACACTGTAGTTTTCTTTTTCTAAGTTTATTTATTTTGAAAAAGAGAGAGAGACACACACACAGAGAGGGAGAGACAGAGAGAGAGAGGGAGAGAAGGGGAGGGGCAGAGAGAGGCAAAGAGGGAGAATCACAAGCAGGCTCCACGCTGTCAGCTTGGAACCTGATGCCAGGCATGATCTCATAAACTGTGAGATCATGATCTGACTCAAGAACAAGAGTCAGATGACCCACATGAGCTCCCCAGATGCCCCATAGTTTTCATTTGCAGAAGTCTATTTTGGTCTTTTAAAAAATATTCTGCCTATCCCTATATATTCAGTCTCTACTTAAATATGTGGAATATAATCATAGTAACTCTTTTAATGCCCTCATCTGCTAATATGATAATCTGTGTCATTTCTGAGTCAGTTTCAGCTCATTAAAAATCAAATCTTCACCCTGGATTATGTTTTTCTATTTATTTTGATGCTAATAATTTTCATTGAATGTGAGAAAATGTGTCTTAATCTGCTTGGGCTGCCATATTAAAAATACCAAATACTTGGTAGTTTAAAACAACAAACATTTATTTCTCATAGTTCTGGAGGCCGGGAAGTCCAAGATTAAGACACTGACAGATTTGATGTCTGGTGAGGACTCGCTTCCTGATTCACAGATCGCTATCTGCCCGGGCGCTCACATGGCAGAAGGGGTGAGGGGGCTCTCTGGGGTCTCTTTTTGTAAGAGCCCTAATTCCAATCACTTCCCAAAGGCCTCACTCACCTCCCAATGCCATCATATTGAGGTTTAGGTTTCAACAATGAATTTTTAGGGGACACAAACATTCAGTCTGTAGCACTGTTTTACATTTTAGCTTCTGGTTTTTAAAATTACTATAAATATTCCTGGAGTTTATGCTGGGAAGCAATTAAGTTACTTTGAAACAATTTAATATATTTGCATCCGATTTTTCTGCTCACTTATGCAGGACCAGAATAGCATTCGAGTTTTTGGTTAATTTTTCCCAGGACCAAAGCAGTACCATTGTCAATACTGTAGCCAATTCTTCATGCATTATGAGGATCTGAGGGATGCCCTCCGGGAAAAGCTTGTATATAATAAACACACCTTGTACTTTTTGCTTCTTTCAAGGATCATATCCTTTCTGGTTTATGTCTCCCCACTTTAGTTGTTCTCGAGTGCCTTCAAATACTTGCCTGTTATATTTTGTCCAGCTTTAATAACTGCTATTGGCAGGAGGCTTAGTCCGTTACTCTGCCATGACAACAACCAGTATTCTTCCTGTTACTTGGAAAGCTTTTTAAAATACTAATGTTTGGGCCTCACTCCAGACTAATTAAATCAGAATATCTGTGAATGGGGTCCAGGCATCCATATTTTTAAATCCTTTCCAAATGATTCAAATATGCACAAAGAGCTGAGAACCCCTGCTCTAGGTGGACTAGCATACGGACAGCTGGCCTGGACTTCTTTAATCCAAATTGAAACCCTGTGGTGCAGACCTTAGGAAGAAATTTGAATTCAAGAGATTTAGTAGGTGGATAAAAAGCTCCTAGTGCTGAAGAGCAGGAAAAATTTCTTGCGGCAGTTATCTCTTTTTTCTCTAGCTCCAATGCATCATGGACAATTTCCACAGAAGCTCATTCTCTGTAAGTGAGCTGGATCCCTGGGAATCACCACAAGTATAACTGAGAAAGGAAACAGGCATCATTTTTCCATATCTCTTCAATTCATTCTCGAGCTTTCTCACTGATTACTTCTACTTTTAACGCATGCTACCTCTAATATCAGGGCTATTCCAGAATTCTGACTGGAAAATACACTTTTTGGAATATTTTTTTTTACTACATGGGATTTTAGGTTTCTTGTTAGGCAGGTTAGAATTCTAAGCAATCTCTTGGCTTTATTATTTTCAAATTTTTTTAATATGCAAGTCTTATGATGAGATTCTTAATAGATGTATAGCACATTGGTGAATTTGTTCTTAATTTTAGATTTCCTGCGTAATTATAATAAGTCTGGAGTTGAATAAAAATGGTGCCAGTCAATGACCTGGTAGTTTTAGACTACAAAACAAAACCATTTGGCTCAAACTAGATGTGCCATTTTTATTCCTACTGAGTTTATAGTACTTCTTCTGCTTTTCCTCTACTCTTAGGGAGAAATAAACATATAAATCAAAGTGGTTAATGTTCTTCTTAAGCAAACAGCATGTCAAATAATTCCATAAGTTTTGATGCATAAGTTATAAATACTCAGGAATACAACATGCTATTTTGCCAGCTTCCTTCTTCCAGAGTAGCATACTGGAAGCCATCTCCTTCCCTTCATCTCTCTTTATGTGATTTAAACAGGGGATTCTTCTGTGTGTACTTGAAAAAAATGTGTATTCTAATTTTTCCTGGATGGAATGTTATATATCTATATCTTTTAGTACCAAGTATTCTGAAGTATGCTTCAAATGAAAAATGTCCTTGTTGAAAAAAAGAAAAACGTTAACTGAAGGTACTCCTTTAAAATGAAGCCGATGAAGAGGGTAGGAGAGTGGAGAGATGGTGAAATAGGTGAAGGGGATTAAGAGCACACTTACTGCAATGAGCACAATAGAACAGCTGAATCACTATGTTACATTCCTGAAACTATTATACAACACTATAAGTTAACTATAACGGAAATAAAATTCAAAACTTAATTTAAAAATCATCATCATACCAAAAAAAGAAAGAAAAAAAATTTCTATTAGATGCTTTACTTTATGTGAAATATGAGAAACAGTTGAAACTTAATAGCTACCCCATGGGAGAAAGCCAAGAAGCTAACTGTTTACTATTAAAGTCACTGGCCACTCATTGATTATTACCTCCTGAAGTATAGGTCTTTATTGGCATTAAGTCATCATGATCCTTGAGAGAGATGTCATTTCATCTTCTAGGAGAGAACAGTAAGCCAAAATGCCAACATTCACACCGACTCCTCTTAATAACTCATAACCCAATGCTGAAAAGCTATTCCTAACAAATCGCTTTCCTTTTTCAGACATTTACATGACAGAATAAAACTTTTTATCCTTCTCTCCTTAAAATGTAATTTATCTCATATATAAGATGATGGTTGCTAATTCAGCCAATCTATCCAAACTTTTATTTTATAAGTCCAGAATCTCATTAAGCAACAAAAATTTAGAGGAAGAGCCAGAAATAGGCTAGGAATAAAACAAAAATAAGAGGCAAATCTGTGATGCAAGTATAAAAGAAATTCAAGATTATTTAGAATAAAGTTTGATAAAATTTTGTTAAGTCTCCAAGTATTTGAAGTATGATTGCAAGGTCATTGATGTCTTGTATCTATCTTCATTGAAAACTAAATGTGAAAAATGATGTTTAAAATTAGCCCATGAGGACTTCTGTTGGGCAAAAGGTATAATCTCTGCTCAAGAGGTATTTAGCAAATGAATAACACTCAGAGTTATCCAACATCTGGAAAGATAACTGAAAGGGTCTGCAGAAACCCCTGCCAGAGCTCCTTAGGCAAAGGGCATCCCAGGTGCCTCTAATGGTTGTTTTAGAAATAGTCACCCAACTGCCTCTTAAAACCCTTTTTTGCTGTATAATATAAGCTCCTCATGATTTACAGAAGAAAACACATTCAAAAGAATCTTCACTGACACCTGCTGAGGCTCAAACTACATCGCTGAGAGGAAGTGGAGAGGAAGTAAGAAAAGAAAAAAAAAGAAGGAAAAGTGATGAGAGGGGGGGGGAGAGGGAGAGAACCAAGTCCAAGACATCAGATTCTTTAAATCTGCTATTTCAGGCACAGATAAGAGCTCTAAATGAATAGTTATGGTCCTATCCAATGGATACATTATAAGCCCCACAGGCATTTTCCCCATCTTTCATCAAAACACTCTGATGTTTTCATAGGCAAAATACTCCTTGAGATAAATTCTAAGAAAAAGTATGGTAAGTCTCTGGAACCTCTTTCACTGAGAAGGCTGACAAATTTCTACTGTCATCAGTAACAAATTGGATAAAATCAGCTTATTTCACTCAATGTCATCAATAGATAGAACCCCTTTTTGGTGATTCCAGGTGACTCTTCTTTAGAACACACTCTTGTTCCAGTAAAATACAGCAGAGCATTGAAGAATATGTGCTTTCACTCTAATAAAGATAAGGATGATCATTAAAAAGATGAAACACTCCTAGCCTAGGGTAATATGTCTAAACTAAAAAGCATGGGCATGAGATCAAACCATGGACGTGTTTGCCTGCCTCAAAAGGGAAAAAATGATGGATGATGACAAGAGAAATCAGAAGGAAAATAAAGAGTTTATACCAATTTGGAAAGTACCACAAGGCACTTGAAACAGTTTAATTGTATTTTCTGATCAATACAATAAAATACCATCAATAACCTAAGTGAGCAGCAGCCCTCACAAGGCTCACAGCTCTCATAGCTGCATCCAGAAGCTGTCTCAGGCTCCACAAAGGGTCCTTCAGCACGAGGCTGAGTGTGCATGTACCCTACTGCAGGCATAAGACTATTCTCATACAAATTTGATGAAATCATTCTTTCCTTTTGCCAAATATAATTTTGATATTTATTTGAAATACAGAAGAAAATTTAATAAGCACCTAAAAGCCTGCTGAACCCAAGAAAACTTAAATGTTTTTATCGTTTAAAAGATAAAAAACAGGGGCTCCTGGGTGGCTCTGTCAGTTCAGCAACTGACTCCTGATTTTTGGCTCAGGTCATGACCTCAGGGTTGTGAGATGGATCCCTCCAAGCTCAGTGTGAAGCCCACTGAAGATTCTCTCTTTCTCCCTCTACCACTCATGCTCTCTCTCTAACAAATATAAATAAAATAAAATAGCATAACAAATAAATAATGACAAGAAAACACCTGAAGTAGCTCTCAATTGGCAATCTCAATTGGCAAGGATTTCACACGGCAGCAAGAACAAGATTTTATTGGATTAAGGATCAAGGCTCAGTATTAGAAAGGCAGTTTGATACGCAAATGTACAGACTGGTGTGAAAGGTTTCCACAATCTCTCTGAAGAACAGTGGCATGGTGAATCCTCAGTGAAGTAAATGCCCCTCTTCATTAACAAGGAAGACTGGATTGAGTGTTTGGAGGCTAGAAGTCGAGTCCTGCCCTGCAACAAGTTATGAGCGTGGTCTAGACTAGGTCATGCCACCGTTTTGAGCTTTAGTCTTTAGATGGAAAATGAAAAGGCTGCATTGGTTTCTTCCAGCTAAAATTTAAAATCCCACTTAAATCCAAGCCTTTCCCAGAACAGCAGAATACACAGGGTCAGTCCACCACGGCCTATGTGTCTTTTATTAGCAAAACCGGTGCTAATAAAAGACCTGAGAATTGTATTTATTTTTTTTTTGTGACCACACCTAACTTTATTTTTTT
>NC_043702.1:80328841-80336664 GCF_006229205.1 Suricata suricatta | reverse complement strand
GAATGGGAAAAGATAGTTGCAAATGACATATCAGATAAAGGGCTATTATCTAAAATCTACAAGGAACTCACGAAACTTCACACCCACAAAACAAATAACCCAGTGAAGAAATGGGCAGAAGACATGAACAGACACTTCTCCAAAGAGGACATCCAGATGGCCGACAGGCACATGAAACGATGCTCAACATCACTCATCATCAGGGAAACACAAGTCAAAACCACACTGAGATACTACCTCACACCAGTCAGAGTGGCTAAAATGAACAAATCAAGAGACTATGGATGCTGGCAAGGGTGTGGAGAGACAGGCACCCTCCTACACTATTGGTGGGAATATAAACTGATGCAGCCACTCCGGAAAACAGTGTGGAGGTTCCTCAAAAAACTATCCATAGAACTCCCCTATGACCCAGCAATAGCACTGTTAGGGATTTACCCAAGGGATACAGAAGTGCTGAGGCATAGGAGCACATGTACCCCAATGTGCATAGCAGCAATGTCAACAATAGCCAAAACATGGAAAAAGCCTAAATGCCCATCACCTGATGAGTGGATCAAGAAGATGTGGTATATATACACAATGCAGTGCTACATGGCAATGAGAAAGAATGAAATATGGCCATTTGTAGGAAAGTGGATGGACCTTGAGGGTGTCATGCTAAGCGAAATAAGTCAGGCAGAGAAGGACAGATACCATATGTTTGCACTCGTAGGTCTAACAGGAAATTTTCAGAATGATCTAGCTTCACAAAGACCTGAGAATTTTAAAAGCAAGATCATCCTATCATTTCATAAATACTCACTCTCACCCTTCCACGTGTATAGTCAACACACTCTCTCCCATGTTCAACTCCTTTACCAACACTGCCATTATAAAGGCTTTAATTTTATTCCTTGTTTATTTTAATATGGTTGCACCTATGTAGTAAGAGTGAACTAGAAATGCCCTCTAAGACTATAGTCATTCCTTCTCTAAGACATATAGTTGACCTAGAGGAACTCTCTGGATTTTCTTAACCTGAAAATCCTACAGATTTCCCCAAAATACTTGCAGGATTTCAAAACAACTTGGAACTTGCTAAAAGGCTTTTACACATCTTGGAGTAAGGTATGGAATCAATCTGATGCATAGGCTTATTGGTCATGTGGCCTTGGGTTTAAAACTTCCTGACTCTCAGTTTCATCATTCATAAACCTAGATAAAATATCTTCTTCTTAGAATTACTAAATTTAAATTAGGCAATTTTATAATATTATATTTACTCAATACTTGTTAGTCTCCAAAACTCACCATAATACCTACATTTTAAGAATAACATTAAAGAACCTAAGTTCATATTAGGAAGGTCAAAGTCCATCCCTAAAACTGACAAATAACTTCACTGCTTCCTGAGGAAAACTGGATTGTCAAAGGGAATCCAACTGAGACAGCCTAGAAGAATTAGCAATATCCATCCCTCCTGGAAATCAACCCAGTGCTAAGCCAGTAAAGTGCTCATTTAATTGAAAAAAATTTCTCTTGTGTTATATTCCCATTGCATTTAAAGAAGCTATCTATGTATCTAAACTAAGCCAAATTGTTTGAGAGGTATTACTCATCTCCAACACACACAACACACACATACACACACCACCAAAAGCAAACAAACAAACAAAAAAACCAAAAACCTGGACTTTTGATGCAATCAGTTCAAACTACCACAGAATATCTATTCTTCCAGTTGATTAAACATCAATTCAATGACTGCCAGAATGCATTATCTCCAAATTTACAAATGAACTTTGATCAAAGATACTTGTCTTTTGAATATAAAAAAGGGGTTGGTATCCCTCATTCTAAAATTTATAGAAAACACATCAAAAGTCCATGTGCCAGCAGCTTGCTCTATTTACCAAAATTTTTGTATCAACATTCAGTCATTTAATTTTCAAGTCAAAGGAGTCACTTATAATTTATGTTCCAACAGTTTGAAGTTAATACAAGCATCTAAAACTATCTGAAATCCCATCACACAAATATTCATTCTGATGAATTGAAAAACAAAGTATTCCTAAAAATTTACTATCATAATTGAAAACCCATTACAGTGAATGTGCATGGATGCACTAGAAAAACATTTAAGTCACACAGGAGACCAAGGGAGAGAATGTTTACTGGCCAATAGTATCTTAGCCATTCCCCTGATAGGATCACATCTGTGTTTGTGTTGTTAAGATGTAGTATTATCTTTGCCACATATTAAGGATGACTTTTTCCTTGTACCAAATGTCATTCAGGCAATTCCTCAATCAGGTAGTAACTAATCCTAGTTATATTATTGCTTATTTATTTTGCTAAGAGTTATTTGAATTCATTATGTAGCTTTAACATATGGATTTTTATATCCTACTTTATTCATTTCCATGGATAAGAAAAACAATTCATATCTAGTATTTCAGAGTATTATTTCATACTGCACACAGACCTACTTGTGAATCAATTAAATGACACATAATTAGGTAATGGGTGGTTTTTATATTTTATATATTCTGCAGAAATTCTTAGCATATATTATATATGTGTTTTTGTATATCTGAGTGACATTTGGGGAATTGCTTAAAGTTTTATGATGGCTGAGAACAAAGTGTTTTCCTATTTAAAGTAATATAAGATTCACCACTTTCCAGGAATAGAATAGATTCAAAGGATCTAACATTGGCTTTTGTGGTTAACAGTCAAAAGACTATTAATCTAGATATATCCATAAATTGTTTTCTTAACAACATTGGTTTGGGGACTTCTAGTTGTTATTTATATAAGATTGATAAGGGCTCAGATATTTGAAACTAATCTGTTGGGTTCAAATCTTGTCTCTATCATAATCTGTGTGAACTTTGATAAGTGGCTTAATGTGTCTGTTCTGCATTTGCCTCATTTATAAACTGGGAATAACACTATTACTTCATAGGCTTGTTGTGATAGGCTTGTTGTGATGATTGAATGAGTTAATATTCGAAAAGTATTTAAGAGTGCCTGGCACCTAGCATTCACTAAGTGTTTATAAAAGAGAGAAAGGCCACTTTAATAATACAAATAATACTAATTTAATAAAAGGTTGTTTAAGTTACTCAAACGAAAGTTAACCATTTTCTTTTTAAAGTGGAAGATGGGGATATGCATAATTTCAGTTCAACTGACAAGGCCATGAGTTTATAAAAAATTGTTTTGAGAACCTGATAGAAAAGCTACAGAACACAAACACCCTAAGGAATACAGAGGAGGTAAAGTTTGTTGGCAGAGTGTTCTAGTTTGGTTACCAAGGTAACAGAGGTAACTTCAATTGGGTAGAAAATAATGGTGGGACAAATAGCCTAAAAGGATGCCATGTACTTCCCCACTGAGTTTAGTTTGAACAGGTTTGTTTTGGAGATTGAATGATCAAAGACAAGAAAGTTCCATTGTATCAGATAAGTATAGGAGAACAGACTCTTTAAAAATGGAATGCTAGTTATTGAAAACAAAAACAAAAACAAAAACTTGCAGCTCTGTAGTGAACCACAAAGCAAACCTTGACACTGCTGTTAGTGGAGTCAAGGAGAGCAGCACTTGTCAGTACTTCATACACAGAAACTAAACAGAGGAACAAGAGCTTTAGAAGCCAAGTCTTATTCGGCTGAAGTGACTAGCATTGCTGTGCGTTGAGGTTTGTGTTGATTCTTGCTTTAAACACCATTACCAAATTTCATGTATTTTAAAAATGGGTTATGACAGGCATGTGAAATAATGAATATTTTCTTAAAATAATCTCAAAACAACTATCCTGTTATGTTTTCAAATACCTACAAAGAATGCCCCAGGACCCATCGCTGATAATGTACTTAGCAACGAATTGTTATACACTTGCCATCTAGTGCCAAAACCCTTTAACGGCACACAAAACGGGTGGTTCTAGAAATACACATCTCAGAACAGGTGTCCAACATACCTCACAGCCTACTGGTAGACTTTTATTGTGAGAAAGTCATAAACTCTATTGACTGTGACTGTTTCTACTAATACCTGTAATAAGCACTTTTATGATAGTCTTTCAATATAATGACTACCTCTAATAAAGTAAATAGAAATAAAAGTTTATAAATATAAGTGCTAATAAAACAGGATCTATTAAGTTGCCTACCATGAGTAATTCAAATTTACAAACAATGGAGATAGTAACTTCTAATTTGTCTGTACCATTTAGAATGACTTTGGTTGCAAGTAACAGAAAAGCATGTTGCAAATGATTTCAAATAATAAGGAAACATTGTCTTTTAAGAATGAGAAAACCTCTCCCTCATGTCATTGGCCACAACAGGTGGCACAGTATGACTAACACTGTGGTTCTCCAAGTATAGTTCTGATCAGCATCAGTAGCAACCTGTTAGAAATGTGAAGTTCTCCAACCTCAAGCGAGAGCTACAGAAACTCTGGAGGTGTGGCCCAACCATCTGCACACAAACAAGCCTTCCAGGTGATTCTGACACACACTCCAATGTTCAAACCACTTCTACCAATTATGGAAAAGGGACAATTACTACAATTGGTTTAAACTGTCTGAATAAATCATGTGGGGTTAGGATAAGGGTCTTTCTTGAGAGACAGGTGACTGAGTACAATTGGTATTCTGTTATCTAAGATGGTATCAGAGTGTGGGGGTGTGGAGTTACAAGTGGGTACATGTGGACAAGACAACCTCTCCACATTAATTTCTCATCGAACAGTGTAATGGAGTAGAAAGACCATAACTTTTGAATCCAAACACATTTAGTTTGTAAACATAAATCTACCACTTAGTGGAATAAATGGCAAGTTACTTCATTTCTAGACATCTCTGCTTTCTCATCTCTGAAATTACAATCATAATGCTTTTATCAAGATTTTGTGACTGGGATATAGTGAGCACAGAATAAACTGCAATTTCCCCTCACAGTTTCATCAGAGCTACCAATGGGCAAGCTTAGCACTTTTGTGCTTTATTTCTTCTTCCATTTCTGATTACTATTTGGATGTGTTAGCAGGAGTATCTCAAATAGTGTTTATTATTTTTTATACAGCAAGAGTGCTATCTCCAAATTAGTTATTTTTTTAAAGTAAAAGTTGGTTCATCTAATGGACTGGATACTAGATCTGAATAGACCTTTGTCTAAAGTTTTGAAACAGAAACATTTCATTGTTTCAAGTATAGCCTATTTTCCAACATTCTATCAAGAATAGTTTTTAGGATCACCATACTTAGCAAATAAAGATGCAAGACATCTAGTTCATTTTGAATTTCAAATAATTTCAAATACACCCCAAATATTTCATGGGACATATTTATACTAAAAAAAAAAACACTGTTTACTGAAATTCAAATTTAACTTATGTCCTGTATTTTATGTTGCAGCCTTACTAGCTTCTCTATGTTCCTGTCACATGGTCCCACTACTGAGATAAACCATGCAAAGCAGTTGAGAAAATGTATCAGGAAGTTTAACCCTCCCACAATCATGGGCACAAATAGTGCCAATATGCGGAAACTCCATTTGCTCAGGTGTGAAATTGGGCTTTTGGACTAAAGGGTATCTGAGGTCCCTTTTATTCTAAACTCATGTGTAGTAAAATTCCCAGCATTTCTGGGATCACATAAAAATCAAATGATGAAGTATTTCCAAACCTATAAAGTACTACACAAATATTGGTTATGGTACTAATAGACCAGCCTATCATCTTAATTTATATGTTTGGCTATAAAATGATCAAACTTGTTAAAGATCCCCCCCAAAAGGTTGCCACAAAAAAAGATGAATGTAAGTGATATCTTTGAATTAAGCCACATTGACTGACTATAAATATCTATAATGTAGGCCTTGAGATTTTTTTCTACCTTAAAATCCTTCTAGGTTAAGAGTAAGCTACATTTATCAGTTATCAACAAACTCAGTAACAATCCACAAGGTAAAATATGTGTTGAGCAAGTTTGCTTCCTATCAAACTTTTCAAGGAATAAAGCATGTTATGTAAATAAATAATAATAACTGAATAATTGATATGTACTTACTTTTATCAATATGTATATTCTATAATTGACATAGCTATCTCTCAAGTACATACATAAGTAAAATTTGTCTCCCTGAATTTAAGTTAAAATTCATTCTGATAATATGAGTAAATTATAAATTGCATATTTTCCATCTCACTACTACATTAAAATAAAGCAATGAAATAAAAATAGGACATTAATGCCAATAGAAATAAAGCAAGTATCTGCTTATGTGTGTATTTTGTATGCTCCAACGACAACTAGGGATGACCTGCTTAATCAACCTAGGGCACTGAAATTAAACAGAGGTAAGAAACACACTAACACTCTTTATCAATTTTGCTCATGGGATCTTTAAAATATTGATCCCACATGTAAATGTTCAAAAAATTGCCTAATTTTATCAATATTTTAAGTGCCAATTTTCCTTAAGGTAACATATTGGTTATATTTCTAAAGGTCATTTACTCTTTCCAACTCTTGGCAAAATAATGTAGGTAAAACCATGTTTATATATAATAAAACTTGTTTAATAAAAATTTGTGGTTGAATACAAGTAATTAAACAAAACATAAAAACAAACAGAAATAAGAAATTGTTTTCAACTTCTAACAGGTATGCTTAAGGAAAGAGATTTAATTAAAGAAACAAGATAAATTAAGGCATAAGGAGATTGTGAAGTAGATTTTACTTAGATTTACTAAAGACTTATTCATTAATTTATTTAGATTATTATAGTGCTATATTTAAGGCCAAATATTATCAAATATCAATAGTTTCATATGATCCAATCTAATGGAATTACTTTCAAATGCCTTGGTTGTTGAAACTACTTCTTGGGGGTGGAGCCAAGATGGCGGAGAGGAAGGGAGCTCTGTAAACTCTGTCCGCACCATTTTTCGAACTGAGAAGGATATTACGCTCATCTGCGAGAGCGGAAGGAGAAAATACGAACTCCAGAAGGAATAGAACCTCAAGGATACCTGAGTTAGTGGGGGCGAACGGGGGAGATCCGAAAGCGGGCCAGCCCGGGATGGGCAGGGGAGGTAAGATCCCCAGCCCAACGTGGCGCAAGTGCGCAGCGCCCAAGAGACAAAGGGAAGAGACAGAGTCGGAACACGCTCATAGAACTGTCTCTGGGGAAGAGGTATAGAACGCTTGGCTGCGCTTGGAGACAGAAACCCACTCCATAGATAACTGCTGGGTAGCCGGAATCCCGAAATGGGGTGGCACAAGAGAAGGAACAGCTTCCAGCCCTAAGCCATCTCGGCGGGGAATCAGAGGTGCCTGTGGCTGTGAGAAGCAGCTGCGCTGGGGCGGCGCGCTCCCGGCAGGAAGCGGTCGGAGCGAGCGGCGACTGCACCAGGCGTGAGCAATTCGAACTTGGTTTTGGGAACGGGACTACGGACCGTATTTCCAAGGCACACCTTGCCCCCTGCACAGACTGCGCGAATCCCAGGTCCCCACAGGGAAGAAATAAGGCGCACACCGACGGGACCCTCAACAAAGAGTCAGTGGCGGGTGGAGGCCTGGGCGCGCACTTAGACTGTAGGAGCTCCCAGCTCATTTCCAGCAGCACACAGCGTCTTGAGCAAAGCTATCGGAAACTAAGAAAGACTCAGTTTTTTTTGCTTTTTGTTTTTTTCCTTTCCCCCATGGCAATCGCGATCCTGACTGGGGGTAGGGACTCAGCAATTGAGTCTGTGAAGGTGCGCACTTCACCTCCTGCTGCTCATTTCGCCTCAGGCAGGGGTGGAGCCTCTGAGAACAGACTCCAAGA
>NC_043702.1:80236741-80328341 GCF_006229205.1 Suricata suricatta | reverse complement strand
TAGGTATAGTTAAGAAAACTATAGTTCACATAGACAATGAAATATTATTTAGTATTTAAAATAATGTTTATAGGGTCGCCTGGGTGGCTCAGTCGGTTGAGCGTCCAGCTACGGCTCAGGTCATGATCTCACAGTTAAGGGGTTCGAGCCCCGTGTAGGGCTCTGTGCTGACAGCTCAGAGCCTGGAGCCTGCTTTGGATTCTGTGTCTCCCTCTTTCTCTGACCCTCCCCTGCTCGCACTGTCTCTCTCTGTCTCTCAAAAAATGAATAAAAAACATTAAAGTATTTATAAAATAATGTTTATATAACTTTTTATAATACTTTACAATAAAGTCTTTAAAAAAAAGCAAAACTGCATAGTATAATCTCAATTACTATAAATACACGTTGTCCAAGTATCATCAGTGGACTATCTGTGAGATGTTCCTGTTGGTTCCAGATTTTCTACTATACACATTGAATGTTTTATGATGAAATTTTAAAAGCTTTTGACTTTTCCTCTCTCCAATGGAACATGGACAAAAGTCACCGTGTGTTAGTTCCACATGGAGGCTTTACAAATTCTTTCTATCTTGCTTGTACTTTTACCCTCCCTCATGAGGACAACATGCTCAAATTAGGAGCTGTCTTTTCAGCTTAGTTTTTATACTGAGAAAACATGCAAAGTGAACCTAAATTTGACTAACAGCCTGAAGCAGAGCCACCACAGCTGACCTGAAGATCCAAGGGTGGAAAATAAATATTTATTATTGGAAACCACTAATATTTAGGGGACTTAATGCCATTATGGAGCATTACTACAGCAAAAATCAACTAATTTAAGAGAAAGAGCAAGAATTAGCATATGTTCAATTCAGGATGTCCGTTAGACACACAGGTGGGATATGGCTATCTAGTCGGATGTACGGATGTACCTGGTCTTGGAAAACTAGACACTGCTATCCTTTCTAGCATCTAAGGCCTTGGATATGGTCTCTGTTATGAGGTTTGTTCCACTCTACTTCTTGGACTCCTCCCAGATCTCTCTGTCCCTTCAACTTTCTCAGCTTTTGCTGCCTACTCACCTCTCACCTATCTCCGCTGGCCAGCTGTTTCTCTATACTGCATCCTCAAGAGCTGCAGGGTCAGGCGCCATGCTCTTCCAGGGCCATGCTACACAAGGCTTCTCTAGGGGCTGACAGCCTCCTTGACTCCACCTAGGAAACTAAGGCAATAGCCCCCCTTTGTATCAATGGATCATTAAATCCCCCTGGGATAAGACCTCCAAGACCAAGCAAGTGTGGTATCTTGTATTTCTAAAACTCTTCATTCCTTTTACTGACTGGAATTCAGAATGGAGTAGAAAACCCATCTTTATACTATCTAGTGCTCACTCACAGTCGAGAGGTCAAGATATAAATTCTAAAAGTTGCCAAGATACTGGAACCTTATAATCAAGCAGCACTGAACATGCAAATAAAGCTTGTTTTGGATTCACAACTATTGTGTGCTTTAAATTTCAAGAACATTTTGAAATTTAAATTCAGTAAGTTGGCTCTCTCTCTTTTTTTTTAAACTTGTGTCTTCCCTCTGAGTGTTATGGTTACCTGCAGAGGTAAATCAACCCTCACCCAAAATTTGGTTCTGAAGTCAAAACTGATGATGTCACATCTGCACGGTCACACACATATATCAAGAATGTATTAAAAAGTACAGCGCTCACATGACTAGGAACTCTAGGAAGAGAAAGGTAAACCTCTCAAGCAGGTCCATCCAAAATGATTAGTGAGAACAAGAAAATGAGACAAGGCATTGAGGCTTTCTTAGCAGCTTGCCCAGATGTGAGAAACTGGATGCTCTGACGAGGGGAAGAGTGTGGGGTGAGGATTAAAAACTTTCAGCAAACACTGAAAAAAGAGCATCAGCCATCTCATTACACTAGGACATTTCATGTAGAAAGGCCTAGAAGTCAAGTGGACTCAGTGACAACGGAGAGAGAGGGAAGCAATCTCAATGTCACCTTAATATTTCAAATAATTTTCCTCAGTATTGGCGTTAGCTAAGATTAGGCACTTTTTTATTTAAACTAGTCATTGCATCAGTTTTGGGAAAGGAAAATGAGAAAAGGGAACAGGAAGAAGGAAATTTCTTGAACTTATTATATATTCCAAATGCTGCAAAACACAGGGTGGGAAATTTATGGAGATATTTGTATTTTGTTCTAAATTAACTTATATGTAATGTATTTTCCTGATCTCCTTTCCTAGTAAAGTAGCAACCAAAGCTTTCTAATTTCTTTTCCCAGAATAGGAATTTGTATGGAAATTCCCAGGGCAGAGATATCTGAAAACAATATTCTTTACTGGGATTTTGCTTTCTAAGGTGTTCAGAATGAACCCTAAATCATATCCAAGGGAAAGGCCAAAGAAGTGGGTGCTCTGAAGAGATACTCAAGATCGGAGAAAGAGAAAAGAGTCTTTCTGGGAGCAGAAGGAAGACAAGAATTATGACTCTGAAACTCAACCCCTGGTATGCCTGACAGAACTTAGGAGGAACATGAGTAAGTCTTGTACATTGTAAGCCTGGCCTGTGCTCCAAGGCCCTGTCCAAGAATCCCTTAAATGCACTTGATATAAAAGCAGAATCTATCAACCACAGGGACTCTGCAAGTCCAGAAAATGGAAATATTAGTGGTGACCAGTGTGTATGGTAATCAGGAGGCTTTACCATAGTGTATGTTCCACCCAAAATCCTGGGAATTGTTTCAGAAGAGGCAAAGAACCAACATCCCAATGACTGAATTATCTGTACACCTAGAATGATGAAAGCACAGTTATATTTCATTTGATTTTAGTTAAAAGGAAGACATTAAATATTTCTTATACACCTCAAACTGAATAGAAAAATTCTTATCAAAGTCATGTTATCACATTTGACAGTGCTAGTCAACCAAAGGCTAGTCTATATTCAAAAGGCAGGGATAATAATGATTCAGATTTAGCTTAAAGTGCTTCCATCATCAAACTAACAAACATTTAGTGCAAAGAAGATGCACAAGAAAAGGACAGAGTTGGGGGCACCTGGGTGGCTCAGTTGGTTGATCATCCAACTTCAGCTCAGGTCATGATCTCACAGTTCATGAGTTCGAGCACCATGTCAGGCTCTGTGCTGATAGCTCAGAGCATGGGGCCTGCTTTGGATTCTGTTTCTGTTTCTCTCTCCTTCCCCCATTCATTCTCTTTCTTCTCTTCTCTTCTCTTCTCTTCTCTTCTCTTCTCTTCTCTCTCTCAAAAATAAATAAACGTTAAAAATTTTTCTGAAAAGGATAGAGTGGCCCTGTCCTCAATGACTCCTTCTTCTCTCAGGTACATGGTCAGAATGCAGTAGAGAACGCAACCAGGACAGAATGAGAAGTTCAGGAACTCAGGAACTAGGCCATAGGACCTTTTTGTACCAGAGGCTGGGGAGAGGTCACAGATGATCAACGGTCTTCATACCACTATCAAGAAAAAGCTGGCTGTGCAATGGCTAAATACTTGCTAACCAAATCATCGCTTGCCATAAATTTAACCACTTTAACAACACAACAATCATAACAACCCCATTTAATAGGTGAGGAAACTGAGACCTACAGGAATTGTGCTACTTGCCCAAATTAACTTGATTAGTAAGAGTTAATACTGACATTAAAATTTAAATCTGTCTGACATCAAAGGACAAGATTTAGATGAGTTTACAAAGAGGATTAAGATGAACCCATAATATTATACTAAGGACGAACACTGTCTAAAGGGAAGAGAGCTGATCTTAAGTGACAAAAGCCAAAGGACATTAAGGACACAGGATTGCTACTTTTTTCTACTTCCATCTGTGATACACAGGATGCAGGCAGGCAGACAGCATTGGCTTAGGAGCTCAAAGACCAGAATTCTATGGCAAAGTCTGATAACCTGGGGAAGGAAAAAGCCAAAATATTAGTAAAAGCTGAGCTCTTATGACAAGTGAGGAACAAAGGAGGAAAGCAAACTCAAGGAAACAAACAAATCAAGTGTGGAGCCAGTATATGAGGAGAAAGTAAAGGGGTAAAACACCAGATGGGTGGCAATAATAGGAACAAATCAGGGGATGAACAACAACGATAAATCAAGTCAGTCATTCAACTGCCTGAAACATGTCAAATGTTGTTTCTTGCCCATATAATACAATACAGATTTCTTATTCTGGCTAGAGAGCCCTTCAGGAACTGGCCCAGATTACTTCTACACACTTAGTTCTGACCAATCCGCCCCTACTCTTGCATCTACTTCTCCGTCATATGCCACGCTCTCTTAGACCTGGACTTCCCAGTTGCTATTTCCTTAGTATACAGTATCCTTAACTTCTCAATCTGGAAAAGCCTAAACTCCTCAGTCTAAGTTGTCTTTGTTCTTCAGCTACAATAAAACTATATCCCTTAATCAAATGCTGAATACACTCATGACATTATGGAAAGAATTTTATGCAGAATATAGAATGCAGTGGTTACATCAGCCTTTAGATGTAGGCAGTTTATGTGTATTACAGATAAGGAAACTGGGTTTCAAAGATGACAAGCTTTACATCCATCACTTTTCTGCACTAAGTTATACTACATGGATTTACAACTCTGCTCTCCTAACTCCAGACCGACTAAGCTGCTTATAAAGCTGAAAGCTTAAAACAAAATAAACCTCGCCTATTCTGGAGAAGAAAATAGGTAAAGGAGACTACAATCATCTTCAAGTTCCCAATGGGTGTGTGTGATCCAAGAACAAAAACATAAAACAAAGACATTCAATTTTATCTGTAGAGATTGTTGCTCAAACTCAGACTAGGGAATAGATCTCCAAATTCATGTCTTAAACCAACAGATTTGGGGCACCTGGGTACCTCAGTCAGTTAAGTGTCCAACTCTTGGTTTTGGCTCAGGTCATGATCTCACTGTTCATGAGATTGAGCCCCATGTCGAGCTCTGTACTGACTGTGTGGAACCTCCCTGAGATTCTCTCTCTGCCTCTCTCTCTCTGACCCTCCCCTGCATGCCCGCTCTCTCTCAAAATAAAAAACATAAATATATCAAGCAAGTCGCAATATATTTACTGGGAGAAAAAAAAACTTTCCCACTAGAAGCCTTAGAAAAAAATTTTCTGTTGTCCATGCACATAGTAAGGGCATAATGAAGGTGACCTTTAGAAAGGACTTGACTGGTTTTGGTTGTGGAAATCTTTTCTATTTTTCTCTTTTTTTTTTTTTTAATGTTTATATATTTTTGAGAGAGACAGAGACGGAGACAGAGACAGACAGAGTAGTGTGAGCAGGGGAGGGGCAGAGAGGGAAGGCGATACAGAATAGGAAGCAGGCTCCAAGCTGTCATCTCAGAGCTTGATGCAGGACTCAAACTCAAGAATTGTGAGACCATGGCCTGGGCCAAAGTTGGATGGTTAACCAACTGGGCCACCCAGGTGTCCCTCTTTTCTATTTCTTAAATTTCAGTAATAACTATTTAAATATAAATGTTATAAGTCCATTAACCAAGTGAGAGACCACTAATGGTTTTCTAATGAAGAGATACTAAAGTAAAAGAGAAATATATGATCCAATTAATTCCACTACTTGGTATTTACTCCCCAAAAATGAAAACACTAATTCAAAATGACATAAGCCACTCCTATGTTTAGTGGAGCATCATTTACAATAGCCAAGATACAGAAGCAGCCTAATTGTCCATTGACAGATGAGAGGACAAATAAAATGCAATGTGTATGCATGTAATATAATGGGATATTACTCAGCTTTAAAAAAGGATAAGATCTTGCCATTTACAATAACATGAAGAGAACTAGAAAGTATTATGTTAAGTGAAATAAGTCAGACAGAGAAAGGCAAATACCATATAATTTCAGTTATACGTGAAACCTAAAAAACGAATGAACAACAAACACAAAGCAGAATCATATCTATAAATATAGAGAGCTGATGATTGCCAAATAGGAGGTGAGTGAGGGGTGGGGGGTAGGCAAAAATAAATGAAGGGACTGAGACATGCAGGTTTCCAGTTACAGAATGAGTAAAAACATGGGAATAAAAGGTACTGCATAGGGAATATAATCAGTGGTACTGCAGTAGCATTGCATGGTAACTGATGGTAGCTACACTATGGTGGGCACAGAATAAGATATAGAGTTACTGTATGTTGTATGCCTGAAACTAATGTAACATCATACTTCAACTATACTCAGAAAAAAAAGATACTAAGTTATATATGGCAGTTTCCTACTGCTCTATAGAATTCCCACTGCTAGTGCTTTAAACCTAGCTCCAGTGCAACTGTGATATCAGCAAACACACACCTGAAGAGACTGGTAAGGCAGTGCTTTCGGTGGTGTTAAAATTATTACCAATGCTTCCAAGATTTCTCATCGTAAGGTAACTAACATAGCACTTTCTCTCAAAAAGAAATTTTATAAGCCTAATTTAACATTAGGTTCCCGAATAATTTTCATTTAATAGGTGGCTAAATTTTAGATGATGAATTTCCCTTGAACTTAATTCCAGATTACATCCTTCCTGGCTAGCCCTTCCCTGAACTAGGCCCGAAAAGTGATCACTGCCTATGTTGTTAGAATCATTAGAATTTTTCAAGCATTTAATACAACTTCCTGGTTTTAAGTGTTAGAAAAATAAGGCCCAGAGAGGTTATGCAAGAAGTTAAGGGTATATCTGGGGGCAGGGATGTTTCCACATCTCCGTCTACTAAAGGACCACTCCAGAGACACCACAGGTTCTGTTTCAAACCACTGCCATAGGGCAAATATCACAACAAAGCAAGTCCAATGAATTTTTCCATATCCCAGTGCATGTGAAAGATATATTTATACTATACTGTAGTCTGTTAAGTATGTGATAGCATTATCTCTGAAAAACAATATATATACTCTAATTTAAAAATATTTTACTGCTAAAAAAATGTTAACCACTATCTGAGCTTTCAGAGAGTCCTAATCACTGATCACAAATGACCATAATGAAAATAATAACAAAAAACTTTGAAATATTTCAAGATGTACCCAAATGTGACACAGAGACATGAAATGTCAAAAGGCAAATGCTGTTATAAAAAAAAAAAAAATGTTGCTGACTTGCTCCCACAGGGTTACCACAAACCTTCAGTTTCTAAAACATACAGTATCTGTGAAGGGCAGTAAAGCAAAGCACAACAGAAGAAGGTACATTAAGCCATTCTGCATGATCCACTAAGACAGCGGTCCTGTGGGAGGGTAGCTGGCCTTACTTCCTACACCGGGCAACATTCATTTAAATGAAACTATAAACAGGTCTCAAATTGCTAGGATCTGAATTGGACACAATGGATAATAAGTGGCATAAATTCTGCCACTCCCTGCTGAAAATATAAATGATTATACACAAACGTGTAATTCAGGCAAAAAGGCTATCAGTTTCTATATGGCATATTTTCCTTGTTTAACCAAGGGTGACAAATTGACACATAGTAAAAAGGATTAGTATGAGTAAGCTGTTAAACACTGCTGTTTATTTTATTTATTTTAGTAGAGCGTCATCTAGGCATTGAACTGTTACAGGAACACAGGAATGGCAAGCAGCAATTAACAAGCTATTAACAAGCTAAAACTGATTCATATGTAAACACGCTTGGCTTGTATTTCAGGGAGAATATTGAACAAAATATTTTTTTAATATTTAATTCCTATTGATTTTTTTCCTGCCTCATTACTCAGGCCTTCTTGTCCCTCTTCTAGATCCAACATCTAGATTCACCTTTCTCATAAGAGATGTGGTTCTCTTCTTTGAGGGAAAAACAGAAGCCTAAGTGGCTTTAGTTAAGTGTTACTGCCCATCCATTACTGCACAGTAATTGTGACAATTAGTGTAAGGATTAATCTGCTTTCCTTCCTGGATCGTCATAGTTTACCCGCTCATCACATACAATTCCATAAAATACAATTTCATTTGGATTTATTCTCCATAAATGTGAGAAGTCAAAATGTAATTTTTTATTGCTATGAAATTTTATGTCACTAGCTCATTTTCTGCCTCATAATGCATCATTGGGTCATGGCAGCACATAAGAACCTTCTGACACAGTTTCCTAATTTCAAAGATTTCATGTCTGTTCTGAAGTGGCAAATCACTATATTTGTTATTTAGCAGTGTTTCTCAAATCTTAATGTGCCTAAGTGTTATCTAAAAGCTTGTTATAATGTAGATTTCTGGGCTCTACATCTTAAGGTTCAGATTCAGGAGGCCTGGTATGGAGCCTGAGGTTTTGCATTTCTTTCTTCTCTTTTTTCTCTTCTCTTCTTTTCTTTCTTTTCTTTTATTTCCTTCCTTCCTTTCTTTCCTTTCCTCTCCTTCCTTCCTTCCTTTTATAAGTTTTGTATTTCTAACAAGCTCCCAGGTGATGCTGTACCATTCTGCCTTCAGTCTCCTAGAAATGCCATTCAGATCTCCTTTTAAACACTTATAGCAAGTGAACACTGAATCTATCCTTGTACATGGTAAAAAGGGATATTCACAGTTTAACTCACATCATTCAATTTGTTAAATGAAATATGACATTCAAGAGATGGTAGCATAGTGGTTTCCACCAAACCTATCACATGATGATCCCCTCTTCATATGTCTTCTTACTCAAAGTCACATATCTGTACAAGGAGAAGCAAGGAACAAACCACTGTGGAGCTCACTCTGTATTAAAATACACATGTGTTGAGGAGTTCTCATGATTAACTGTAACTGCCCCAAAAGCTGCAATGACTTGGGGATCTTCTAACATTTTACAGAATGAATTGGTAGGTCAAATTTTTTCAGGATATAGAAAAGCAAGAAATCTGGGGTGCCTGGGTGGCTCAGTCGGTTAAGCCTCTGACTTCGGCTCAGGTCATAACTTTATGGTTCGTGGGTTCAAGCCCCACTTTGGGCTCTGTGCTGACAGCTCAGAGCCTGGAGCCTGCTTCCGATTCTGTGTCTCCCTCTCTCTCTGCCCCTCCCGATGTCTCTCTCTGTCTCAAAAATAAATAAAACATTAAAAAAATAAATAAATAGTAAAACATAAAATATAGATATATTTGCCACTCAAAAGCATGAACATTTCAGAGAGAAGGGCTTCAGAGGTCATGGTTTAAAGAATGCCTCCGATTTCATTGGGAATGATGACAGACAACTATCAATTCTCTCCACTTCTGATCTAGAAAGTGATTAAGAAGTTAAAGGTTTCTGGATAAGCTGAATGATAAGAGAAAGTTGACTAATATGGGGGAAAGAAGCATGTCTTCTGATTTAGAAAAGGAACCAAATTACTTTGATCATGCCCATCCGGCAGGAAAATATTTTTGAGCACACATAAACAATATATCCATATTTACTTATTTCAAAGTACTTATGCTCACCATTTTAACCTTATTTTATGTGTGTGTCTCATATATACTTAGATATATATAATAAAACATATAGTAAAATATGTTTTTGTAAGTTGAGATAAAGATGAAATAAACAATTTTGAATGTTTTACTGATTATATTTTCATACTGAAAGGGCATAAGTATAGTTAGGGGTAGATTTATCATTTGTAATATTAAATATAAAACTATTTTAAATGGACTTATTGATAATTTCAACTTTTCAAAAGAAAATGTGTCAAATATAATTGGATAATTATTTTTAAGCCTTCTAATGTGGCTAAATGCCCAAACCAAGAGTAGGAAAAACATCAGTTCTGCCAGTTTCTTGTCATTCGCCTGTGCCTGTTTTTTGCTATATTCATTTTGTGGCTCCTTTGCTGGAATCTGTAAGCTTTCTCTTTAAATTCTACTTGGAAACCATTTCCCCCTCGCCCCCCCTCAAGTCCTCAGCATTCATGGCATTTGCATCACTCTTTGGACAATGATCAATGACAGTCTGCATATCCTTGAGCATCTTTCTCTCCTTGTATTTCTCTCATTACCCACCATAGTATCTTAGCCATAGCAAGTGATTCATAAGTATTTATTAAATGGTGAGTATAGCATACTTCATATAGAAGTATGCTAAGAGACAAAAGAAGCTTTTGTTTGTTTTCAGTTCTGAAAATCAAATCTACCA
This sequence comes from Suricata suricatta, assembly GCF_006229205.1. Classification (NCBI taxonomy): domain Eukaryota; kingdom Metazoa; phylum Chordata; class Mammalia; order Carnivora; family Herpestidae; genus Suricata; species Suricata suricatta. The sequence goes on along the minus strand of NC_043702.1, from coordinate 80,318,225 downwards.
GCCTTTATAAAGGCTTTCAATTACAATTAATTTTCAGCAATAATGACAAAGGAGTGTTTTTCTATGAATCTTCTTGCCATGCCAACAGGATGATTACTCATACTCCACTAGAAATCTGGCACATCACATTACTTTCACTTATTTTTATAGTGTGTAAATTGTCTCACATCCGATAAGTCGGCAACAGAACTCCCTGGAGATGGACTAAAATAATTTAGGAGAGCAAACGTCTTTAAATCCAAAAATTTTTCAGAAATATCTACTTTGAATGTTATAGAGAGAGAATAATAAATGTACATTAGCTGGTCTCTTCCACTGGTGTTTCAATATATACATATATCTATAATTCTTGTGGTTCGTGAAAGAATTGACTTTTTTTCATGAAAGAATGTACTGAAAACATTAACTTTACCAATGGAAAATGTCAACTATTTCACATAACATTGCCAAAATCACAAATTAAGAATCTTTCATATGAATGAAATTTATAAAATACTGAAAAAAATCTAAAATCACATATAGCACTTACTTGGAAAATAACAAGAAAATCAGTGAATTCACATATTCAACACAGTCAAATCAAGCAAAAATATTTGTTTCAAAAAATCAGAAGGAATGTTTCATATGAATCACATCCCTTCTCCTCTGATAAATACTGTACTAGTAATGATTGTGTTTGAAGGTTTACTATACAAACTTCAAAATTATCAAAATTATTTTTCATTTAAAAGTTAATTTAGACATAGCAAACTTAAAGTCCTCCAAAAAGACTTTATAATACTTTAGTTGACAATAATCTGAGACTTTCCGTACCTCTGAACTTTATCTGTATGGGAGGAAGTAATAGCCACACGTGCCCATTAGCTTTTATTTCCCCGCCATACTTAGGTCCTGGCCAGTAGAGCTGGTCTATGGGCACACAAAAACATTTCCTGAGGAAAGCCCTTCAAAATCCAATTTATCTTTCATTTTAAAAAAAGTAAAAAGGTTCTATACTTTCCATTTCTTATGCCACATTAATGAAGAATCAACACACCAACTTTATAAAAAGCCCAATTTCTGATGTCATTTGGGATTAAAATATGGCTGTACGTTATTCTTTGCTCCAGACAGCAACTGCTACCCATGGGTGTCAAGGTGAAATCAATGGTGCAAACAAGACCAAGGGCCCTGACAGCTGCCACTGTACTTGCATAGGAGCACTACACGGATAAAGAGATGAATAAAGTGTTTCATCTATATGAGTCCCAAATATTCTGGAACACGGGATGGCAGGAGATCACCACGGTGCCCACCCAATAAAACACAGTTAACTACCACCTGCATATCATCACCCTTATCCAAAAATGGTAATCAATTGTGGCACATATTGAGATTCTAGAGCTACAGTCTTTTTTTTTTTTTTTGACCCTTAACATCCCTATACTCCCAAATCAACTCTGGCAAATTCCCTGTCATTTTGAACAACAGGGTGAGTTAAGTGAGCAGGATTTGGTCCCTAAAAGAGGTAAATCCACTGTGGCCTCTGAGCTTGCTAGGAGGGAAAACATACAGACGTTAAATTTAAAAATGTATCCCTGTCTTTTAAGACAAGTTTTGTGACACAAAGATACCTACATATCTAATTCTAAAATTGTGCCACTACATAAGGCAAGAGACAAGGGCAGATGACATTTTTTAACCCTCAGTCTTAATCATTTAACTGATTGACAACAATTATGCTTCTCTTAAAGGGAATTATTAATAAGAAAGTATCTTAATTATTAAGAATGAGTGTATTTTTAAATGCCAGAATCAATACCCACATACTCATGTCTGCATTTACATATTAGAGAAAAAAATAAAGTATTTTATGAAAAAAATAAGAATATGTAAAAAAATGTATTTATGGGAGATATTTCTAGCCTGTTATTGTCCTTAGTTAGTATGGTGGTATCTTTTAATTTCTCTTATTTAATCCTGAAAAGCAATGTAGAGAGCTTTAAAATCAATTTAGCATTTGCCTGGCTCAGAAAAAAACAAAATATATTATCACCAAAGGAAAGATTTTTGCTGTGGTAAAACATAAACATTAAAAAACATAGATGAAAATTAAAAATCAGAAAGAACTGCCTGATCAATAAGCATTTCAACTGCCATCAATGAAGCAAACTTCTCCCTACATTCAAGTGAGACTCCTGAGACCCTCTGTGAGGCATATATGAATACGGAGGCAAGAAGTGTCTAAGTCCACAGAGAGAACAAAAGCAGTGGGAACTTAGGAAGAGCAAGACCAAGAGTAGGCATTATGGACTGAGACTGGAAAGAAGAGGGAGCTCAGTTCTTACAATTATCTATAATCATTGATCTCACAGTGTAGTCCCTGGGCCACCACAGCAAGGTCACCCATGTGAGGGGCACAGTAATGGGCCCACAAAAATGCCCATATCCTAATCCTGAAACCTGTAAATATTACCTTACATGGAGGAAGAGACTTTGCAGATATGATAAAGTTAAGTGTCTTGAGAAGATTATTCTGGATTATCCAGTTGGGCTCAATGTAATCACAAGAGTCTTCATAAGTGAAAGAGGGAGTGGTAGGAGAGTCAGAAAGATCTAAAGATGCGGCAACACTGGTTTTGAAGATGAAGTCATGTGCCACAAGCCAAGGAATGTAGGCAGTCTCTGGAAACATACTCTTCCCCAGAGCTTCTGCGAAGAAGACACTTTAGTTTTAATCCACACAGATCTATTTCTGACCTTGGACCTCCAGAATTGTAAGCTAATATACTTGTGTAATTTTAAGCCACTAAGTCTGTGGTACCTTGTCCTGGCAGCAAGAGGAGACTAGAAGACCTGGACACTTCTTAGAAATGTCAATTTTGAAGAACCAAACCTGTTGAATTAAAAACTTGGAGGGAGGGGGGTAGCTAACTGTGTTAACAAGCACTCCAGATGATTCTGATGCACATGGAGTGTTGAGAACTACTGCTCTCTATCAGTTCCTTATATACATTGAGCTGTGCCTAAATGTACATTATACATATGCATTTTAACATCAAGGCATGTCATACTCAAGAAGTTAATCACAAAATTAACGAGACAATTATGATTAAGAAATATGTATTGGTTTTCTCTTGCTGTATAAATATATTACCACAAACTTAGCAACTTAGACAACACATTTATCTTATAGTTCTGTAGGTCAGGAATTTGGGCGCAACTTAACTGGGTCCTCTGCTTCAGTCTCTCACAATGATGCAATCAGACCAAGAAGCAGAACTGGGAGCTCATCTGAAGGCTCAATTAGAGAAGTATTCACTTCCTAAACGACTTACATGAGGATGGCAGAATTTCAGTTCCTCAAGGGCTCTTGGACTAAGGGCCCTGGTTCCTAGGAGAACTCATGTTCTCTGTTCCAGAGGCCTCATTTTCTTACACGTGGGCCTCTGCAAACAGGTAAGTTGCTTTATCAAAGCCAGCAAGGCAAAGCTTCTAAAACTATCAGGCTATTGATTATAGGCTACAGCTATCAAATTGCAAGTTAGTGAGACCCCCTCACCTTGGTTCTAGTCTAGCAATTAGAAGCACTGTGGGTCAGCGCACAGCTGAAGAAAGACAATACGCAAGGGCATGAATACCAGGATGTGGGTCTCACTGGAGGCCAGCAGAAGGCCTGCTGGTTACATGCCTCAGAACAGTCAGATGTCACGACTCAACGGAATATTTCAGTATTTTATTAGTACTTCTTGGATTATCACCTCTTCTTTTTGCCTTTATACAGTCTTCTAGAAAAATTTACACAAGCACAAAAATTCCAAATGTTTTCCCAGCACCTGAATTCCTTCTTCTCAGGTTTCCCCCAAGACTCAGGCTTTAAAGCTTTTCCTCAAGACACCGCATCATTCAAGCTAATCCCTGCGTTTTTGGTGTATAATCAATCTAGCATTAAACATATTACCAATAAACGCAATAATTACTATTATTAGAAATCTACCAATTCTCATGCAAATTCACTGTGTGCATTAAAATGATAATTACTATTAAGATGAAATATAAAAAAGTTATCCAGGAGTACCACATTCAGAATCACATTCACCAATAAGAAACCTGATTCATACTCCAAGGCCCCATTCCTTATAACAAAAATCCTAATATCTGAGATTAAAACTGTGTTAAATCAACATGTATTTTCATGTTTGGAACTTGTTTTCTCTCAGATCCATTTCCTTAAAAAACACTTCTCAAATGCTGATAGAATAATTCAGTTTGTATGTTAACCACCAGAGAACTTATTTTTCCTCTGTGGAATATTTTTAGTAGTAACTAAAAACATATAATTGAAATTGAAATTGAGGTTGTGGCATAAATCATTAAAAAGAAAAAAATACCGTTCTTACAGGTTTTGTAATTTCCTATCATCTTTGAAAAGCCACCTATGTTTCCCTAGGTTATCTAAGTCTTGAAGAGTAATTATATCTAAAATGCTATCAGAAAATTTCCTTGTGGCTTTCAAGGGCAAAAGGGAGGGGGTAAGAGGGATTATCTTTGAAGTCTCCTAAATTCCTCCAAAACAGTTATGTGTGGTCATTAAAATAATTTCTAGACTTTGTAGAGTACAGCATAAATCGCATGGTATCCTCAATCAGTCCTTCTGAGGCCACACCTGGAAATCAGGATAAAAGGATTAGTCTAAATGAATGCCACAGAAGGCTTCATTCCTGTACATAACATGGAACAGAGTGGGGCAGTCCTTTTAACAGATTGTAGAGAAGAGGGACAGCTTAACTGCTGATTGTACCAAAAGGATCTTTTCTCTAGATATTTTTGATACTGATTTAAAACTGGGGCAGAGTAGCCTCACTCATCTTGGACAATGATCCTTAAATGCTGTTTGTGTACAGTATGATTATGGCAGTATAACTTACAGAAATAAACACACCAAAAGAATCAGTGTACTCCTCTTTAGCTAAAAAACATGACATTTAGAGCCTTGGAAAAGAGATATAAAATATGCTATTCTCTTTATTTGGGTAAGATCGAAGCAATCAATTTAGCTCCATTAGAAAAAAAATCAAATCTTTTTTTTCTTTATATAAGCAAAAGTAGAACCATATCTTTAAAATTCTGGGAAACATAATTTTTATATTATTTGGCAATTATGCTTGATAAGAAAATTAATTTATAGCACTTAACAGCTTGATCACTGTAGCAGGGCACTCACTCTTTAGTGTCAAGACCAAGAATTAGGCATTTCATTTCAAATGAAATACATAGAAGACCTAGAGAAAAAAATATAATTCTATCATGTTTTAATTTAGATAATTAAAAAACCTGAAAATTAAAATGATTCCAACATTTGGCAATTAAGTGAGAAACTTTGCAGAGAAGTGAATTTGGGAAAGGAAATACAACTTTTTATACTCTGTAATATTGGCACTTCTTCAACTGACAGGATCTGCAGAACAAGTCAATCTTTTACAAACAGAAATAAAAATCAAATCGAAATTGTGTAATAACAAGTCTTCCAGTTCTAGCCTGCCAAGACAAAAGCAATGGAACAATACACATTTTTCTTCTACCAGGAGAACAAGCTGTAGAGAACTTGAGGTAAAGCAGTTCCAAGAAGCACAAAAGTCTGATAGGTCCTAGAATCCCCACCCTAGAGGATTGCTAGAAAGTATATTTTCTCCAAATCTGCTTTCTTAATAATTTTTCTGAGGCCCTGTATTAAATTTTACTGGTTTATGCCACAGTAGCAAATGATTCCATTCCAATGGCTTGACAAAACAAAGTTTATTTCTAGTTTCTCACTCATGTTATGTATTCTACAGTGTTTTTCACGTTCTCTCCTTTCTAAGATCCAGGATAGAGAAGCAACCCCTGTGTGGATATTACCCTTCCCACCGCAAAGAGAAAAGAGCAGGAAGACAGCCTCACAGTGACTCTTAGAACTCTGCTCCAAGGCAGTACAAACCACATCCAAAGCCAATCACTCAGGCAAGACCCATGGCAACAATATAGGAAGACAGAATCCAGAAAGAAGAGGAAATATGGGACAAAAATCAAACCTATCGCAGATCATTACACTCAAGTACCTAACATGGTATCAAGAATAACCCAATGTTCATAGCAGCAATGTCAACAATAGCCAAAACATGGAAAGAGCCTAAATGCCCATCACCTGATGAGTGGATCAAGAAGATGTGGTATATATACACAATGGAGTACTACATGGCAAGGAGAAAGAATGAAATCTGGCCATTTGTAGGAAAGTGGATGGACCTTGAGGGTGTCATGCTAAGTGAAATAAGTCAGGCAGAGAAGGACAGAAACCATATGTTTGCACTCATAGGTCTAACAGGAGAAACCTAACAGAGGACCATAGGGAGAGGAAGGAGGAAAGAGAGCTGGGGAGAGAGAGGTATGCAAAACTTGAGAGACTATTGAATACTGAAAATGAACTGAGGGTTGAAAAGGAAGGGGGAGAAGGGAAAAGAGGTGGTGGTGATGGAGGAGGGCACTTATGAGGAAGAGCACTGGGTGTTGTATGGAAACCAATTTGACAATAAACAATTTTTTAAAAAAAGGAATAACCATCTTAAGTCTTTGCTTAATTATGACAACGGGAATAATTGGAGTTGAAAGTTTCCATCTTAAGTACTCTCCCTGCATAGAAAATTATTCACCTTCATCAGGGTGCAGAGGTATAAATACATTCTAGCAGGAATGAGTCATCTCCTCTTTGGCTCATTGTTATGGCATCTATACATATTACTGGAGTTTTACTACAAAAGTAACATGCAATCATGGTAAAATTCTAAGAGCAATAGAAAGCAATGCAGTAAACTAAAAAAAACCAAAAACCAAAAAACACTCCATCTCCTAGAACCACTGCCCATACTCATTACAATTGCTCAAATATCATTATAGAAACTGTTCAAGTAGATACTCTTTGTAAGTTTCCTCATTTGGAAGTTGAGAATAATAATATCATTTCAAATGATAGTTCTTATCAAATGACTTAAGAGATATACAACATGTAGAAGAGAGCATCACATATAATAAATTGCATATAAATGTTAGCTACTATTATTTTGTGCCAAGCACTGTTCTAAGTGCTGTGCATGTAGTAGCTCACAAATGCATGCGTGTGTACACTCACACACACACACACACACACACACTCCCCTCCCACCAACACTATCACACACACATACACTTTATTAACAATATTCCTTTAGAATAGATTTCCATGTTATTCAAATACATCCCACTCATTTTTCACAGGCTATGAGGTAGCCCACTGATTGAATTTAACATGATTTATTTAATCAGAAACCTTTCCTAAGGATTTTACTTTTTGCTATTACAAACAGCACAGAAATGAACATGCTTGTATGGAATTGTTAGGTCAGAGCTAGGCATTATTTGAGTGATTCTGCCAAGTTGTCCTTGAGATAGTCATTGGGGCTTTTACCAAAGCCAAGGTTTTGGTAGGCTAGATTGCGCTTTCCTCCCTCACTGCAATTAGGCATGTCTACGTGACTTACTTTGGCCAGTACAATGTTAGCTTTCACCATTTCATGCCCTCTTCCTACCACAGTGAGAGGCAGTGTTCAGAGAACAGTTGTTCCATCAACTTCTCCCTTTAGTAAGGACAACATGAAGCAGAGTTCTCCCTGCACTCATCTGCAACAGACATGTCCTATAATCCAGAAATAACCTTTCTACTTTTAAGTCCCTAAGAGTTGGAGATCATTTGTTTACACAAATAAGTTTGTGCAAATATAATTATTACAATGGATTTGTCTTTATTAAAAAAATGACAATTTAGATACTTTTTATAACCAGACTCTTATTCAGAAAGAATCAAATTGAAACCTGTTGCCTGTTCTAGGAATTAGGGGGAGAAGACTAGGTGTTTTAAGGTATATCTAACAAGGTATTTTCCGAAAAGGATAGACTACTGTTCTAATTAGTCAAATTACAAATGGTTACCTTCTCTGTGACAATGTAAGAAAATAGTTCTCTCAATAAGCCATTGAGTAAGTTTTAAAGCTGATGTCTCTTTTAACTTGATATTCAGTGCGTAATCATAAACCCAAGACAAATACTTATCACTTAAGTCTATGTAGGTACATAAAAATGAGCTATAAAATTTTACTGGAATGCCATGATCATCAGTGAAATTAGAGTCTGGATTCCATTTCTGACTATATGGGACACCCTTATGTACCAATTCTTCTGGTCATATCTATGATCATGTCATGTTCTCTCTTTCTTAGACAGAAGCTTGTAAACTAAAAGGAAATAGCATGTATCTAGCAGGGCAAACTGAGAGACAAATTCTCTAAAGTACTTCTTAGTTTTCCTATCTGAACTGAATTGCTTCCACTCAGTTGCCTCTATTCCTGATCTAGGTAGAGAAGACCTGAGTCCAAACCCAACAGTAGTAGATCTTCTTGGACAGAAGTATATTGCTTCATGCCTTAGGGAATCTCACAAATTCCTGATTTTTTTCCTGCACTTGTTTATGACCTGCATGAGCGCTAGATAATCATCTTAATACCTCCAGGTGTGGGCATCTTTTTACTGTTCATGATACCATCTGCTGTGTGTCCCAACCAAATGAGAAGAGCTCTGTTGACCTTTATGCACCATTAGCAACACTTCTAAACGAGTTCTGTTGTACACTTCTAGGCATTCCAATAAAACTTTATAAAACTTGTAATTATTCTGATAGCTCATTTCCATTACAGTTGACAGATAAGAAGAAACATTTACTTATTGGATGAATGACTTGGACACACAAGGACTTTGACCAGATCCTGCCCTGAGGTCTGATAAGAAAAGGTCAATATGCAGGCTGAGCTGAGGAGGTAAGGGAGGCCTACCTGAGAAGTCTCTGCTCATGCCGCCATCTTATTCCACTCCTCAGCTTCCACGCTGAAAAAGACACGTTTATTTTTTTTAATTTGTTTGTTGTTTAATTTACATCCAAGTTAGCACATGGTGTAACAATTATTTCAGGAGTAGATTCCTTAATGCCCCTTACCCATTTAGAGCACCACCACCCCCACCAAAAACCCCTCCAGCAACCCTTGGTTTGTTCTCTATATTTAATTCCTTTATGTTTGTCCCCATGCCCGTCTTTATATTATTTTTGGTTCCCTTCTCTTATGTTCATTTGTTTTGTATCTTAAATTCCTCATATAAGTGAAATCATATGATACTTGTCTTTCTCTGACTAATTTTGCTCAGCATAATACCCTCCAGTTCCATCCATGTAATTTCAAATGGCAAGGCACGTTTAAATTTTGTTAAAATTCTGGAGTGCCTGGGTGGCTCAGTTGACTAAGTTTCTGACTTCAGCTCAGGTCATGATCTCATGGTTCATGGGTGTGAGCCCTGTTTCGGGCTCTGTGCTGACAGCTCAGAGACTGAAGCCGGCTTCAGATCCTGTGTCTCCCTCTTTTCATCCCCTTAGCTACTTGCACTCTGTCTCTGTCTCTCTCAAAAATAAATAAACACTAACATTTTTTTAAAAAGTGTTAAAATTCCAGTTGTAGACACAAGGAGAGCAGTCCACACACTAATATATATGAAACAAAACAAATATTTCATGAGGTGAAAGGAGTTCACGTTAAAGTAACTTTCATATTAAGGTTGAACTGTTCTTCAGTGTTAAGTTACAAATTCTTATGTTTTGCTAAATGTCAATAAAAGACCAGAGAACACATATGAATGAGAATATATTTGTAAATCATATGCAACTTTATTTTAGGAGTGTATCAAACTTTTGCTAGAAAAAAATTAAAAAGTTATCCACATACAGTTTGGTTTAAAATATATAACCATGTAATGTCTTAGACATGGAAAACAACTGCTATAGTAATTGTTTCCCTTTTGCATTTTCTAAGCATTGCCTTTCCAGTAGAGTTCAGTAGAGTGGGTGTATGAGCAATTTCTAGAACTTATATATCTAAACATATCTGTTTGCCCAATGTATAATTGACTGTGTTAACACAGTTTCAAAATAAATACTTATTTGCTAAATACTGCTTGGGGGGCTTCAAGAAAAATATAATTATATTGCTGTTACATTAACAACTCTCAAAAACATTGATTAATTATTTCTTGGCTTTGCAATGGTATACTTTAATTCAATAACTCAATTAGAAATTAGAGCCATTTTTCTTTAAAGTAAGAAAAGGCTACATATATATATATTCCATTTAGGATAAAATTCTTAGTTAAGCTATTTAATAAAGGAGGAATACTCATCATCTATACTGTACGTGTGTGTGTGTGAACTACAAAAGATTCTTGTGATTTTAATTTGCAAATTTTCAACTTAAATTCAGAATCCTCTAAAAATCATCTTGTGCTTTAAGAAAAAAAATCAGAGAATAAGTAATTATTCACAAGTAAATACAGAATGGAGTTTAAAATAGTTCTTAAGAAGTACACTGTGATTTTATTCTCCATTCTAATGGACATGTGGCCTTGGTATTCTGTACCTTCAACAATAAACTCTCTTTGGACATTTTCAAGTACATTCCATATCTCCCTTGTAATACAATGACCTATAAAAACACAAGAGGGCAAAAAGCAAACCTGCTAATGACTGGAGAATTGAAAGTCAAAGTAGTACTTTAACTAAAGCCTCACATTGATTTACAAAACTTTTCTGGGCTTAAGAACAGATCTTTATGCTTCAACTTTTGTGTTCTTTCTTGAAACAAAAAGTCTGCATCCAAAGTTACCTGAACTCTTCTGTTAAAATGACACTGGTGCAGCCACTCTGGAAAACAGTGAGGAGGTTCCTCAAAAAACTATCAGTAGAACTCCCCTATGACCCAGCAATAGCACTGCTAGGGATTTACCCAAAGGATGCAGAAGTACTGATGCATAGGGGCACATGTACCCCAATGTTCATAGCGACACTTTCTACAATAGCCAAAACATGGAAAGAGCCTAAATGTCCATCAGCTGATGAATGGATCAAAAAGATGTGGTATATATTCACAATGGAGTATTACATGGCAATGAGAAAAAATGAAATATGACCATTTGTAGGAAAGTGGATGGACCTTGAGGGTGTCATGCTAAGCAAAATAAGTCAGGCAGAGAAGGACAGATACCATATGTTTGCACTCATAGGTCTAACAGGAGAAACCTAACAGGGGTCCATAGGGAGGGGAAGGGGAAAGAGAGTCGTGGAGAGAGAGGGACACAAATTATGAGAAACTATTGAATACTGAAAACGAATTGAGGGTTGAAGCAGGAGGGGGGTAGGAGGGAAGTGATGGTCATGGAAGGGGGCACTTGTAGGGAGAAGCACTGGGTGACATATGGAAACCAATTTGACAATAAACTATTATAAGAAAGGGAATCCATGAAAAAAAGATCAAAGCACTAACATCATAAAAAATAACACTGGGTTAGCAATCCTTGAGATTTCTTCACGTAGAATTTATTGAAATCCAAGGAGCCTCAAAAAAGTAATTTACAACCATTATTTTATATTATTTTTTTAAGTAGGCTTTATGCCAATCTGGGGCTTGAACTCACGACTCTGAGATCAAGAGTTGCATACTCTACTGACTTAGTAAGTCAGCTGCCCCTGCGATCATTATTTTAAAATCACTATTTGTTTTACTAAATTCCTTACAGAGGTTATACACACTTGGAATAATCACAGTTGAAATTATAGGCCATGAGTTTCAAAGATGAATGTATTTATGAGATTGTACATTTCTTAAGTAGCCTGACAGAAGTGAAGGCAGTACTGTGATGAATCCACATGTGTATTAACTCTATAGGGACATTCACACCTGCTTGAAAATCCTTCTGATCTTCTAAGTCAACTCTCTTTTCTACTTTTCATAAACACTATTGATAACTTTCCTCCTACCACCATTCACAACAACATCAGAAAAGCTCCTTAAAATTCACAGGAGATACTGTAAAGAGTTCAGGATTTTTATATGCATAATGTGAGGGCTCAGGCCATTTTACTTTTTAAAAGAAACTTGTTATTTTAAACTTTTTAGAAAGTTTATTAATTTGAGAGAGAGAGAGAGAGAGAGAGAGAATCCTAAGCAGTTTCCTCACTGTTAGCATGGAGCCCAACGCAGGACAACTCACAAACCATGATCATGACCTGAGCCAAAATCAAGAGTTGGCCACTTAACCAACTAGCCACCCAGGTGCCCGTTGCTCAGAGCATTTTTATAAGAATGTTACAACATAGAACAGCTGTCAGAGAGCCCATACATAAATCTAAATGCTAACAAGCTGGTAATATAGACATGTCAGATAAATATAACCCTGTTTCATAAGCATCATTTTCATCACTATAAAAAAAAGTAGTTCTCACAATCATTTTTTTAAAATTTTTTAACATTTATTTATTTTTGAGAGAGAGGGAGAGACAGATCATGAGCAAGGGAGGAGCAGAGAGAGAGAGGGACACACAGAATCAGAAGCAGGCTCCAGGCTCTGAGCTGCCAGCACAGAGCCCAACGTGGGGCTCGAACCCACGAACTGTGAGATCATGACCTGAGCCGAAGTTAGCCGCTCAACCGACTGAACCACCCAGCAGCCCCAGTTCTCACAATCATTAAAATACAGTCAGTTATCATACAATCTTGGAGGGGGTTATTAATCATTCAACAGATACCAAGTGCCTGCAACTATATGTTTCATATAAATGTTCTCAGTCAAAAAAGTTTTATTTTTGAGGAAAAATAGAGTCATCAGCTTGTACTGTCTACCTTGAATATTTCTATCCAATATACTCTTTCCTCTTGAAAACTGAAACACCCAGGGCTAACACCACTGAAGTGGGCAGGGATTCTATTCCTCTTCTCTGTGTGGCTAGTTTCTAAAGACAGCATCTCCTCCTTTAAGTATTATCTCTATGGAGTATGTATGTGGTGTGGAATTGGATGCTACCCTAACCACTGAAGATTAAACTAGAGACTATTGTCAAAGTTATATATGAACAATTGGTACGTTTACATTTTGTAAGTGCCTAAGCAATCACATGGGTAAATAGGCATATATGAATATAGGTCCATTTTGAGATAATATTCATAAACTCTGCCCAATGAAGATGCTCAGAATCAGGAGTGCCAAACCCAATCCTTCCACTTACAGAGTGAATCACTCAGCTCCAGGTGCTTCCCCACACACCCCTCACAATGGGTTTATACATAAATGGTTGCACCACTGGAATCACTGTGTAGCTGGCAGAGCAGATATCCATTCTTGCAAAAACTTGAATCACTATAAAAGATCAACTGACTGTGTCTTTTGTGGAGTGTTGAGAAAATTCACCACCAGTTAGATCAACTAATTATTAACAAATTAATTGTTAGTTGATTAACCATTTATTTTAGTTATACAAAATATACACTAAGGGCAATTTCTACTTTTGTGAAGCCCCATCACTTCCTAGCCTGGAGCCTCCTTACAATTCTGTGTGTGTGTGTGTCTCTCTCTCCCTCTCTGCCCTTCTCCCACTCACGATCTTTCTCTCAAAAACAAATAAAACATTAAAAAATTTTTATAAAGTACTAACTCTATTTTCCCTTCTCCAAACTCTCAGCTGGCCCTACAGCTTTTAGTCCACAGAATAGCAGAAAGAAAAGTGTACTGGTTGAACTCTGAGGCGTCAAAGACTTTGCCTATGTCTGTTTGATTTCCTGAAACTCTGAGCAGTCGCCATGCGAACAAGCCCAGGCTGCCCTACTATGTGAGGACAGAACACTGGGAACTTAGGTGAGGAGTCTCAGCTGAGGCCGTTCTGTACGAAGCAGCCCCCAGCGGACCTCACAGTGTCCTGCAGACACTGCAATGGAGTCCAGCTCAATGTAATGACCAGCAGGATCAAGAGCTAAATTTTTTTTTAAATTGGCTACTATTTAAAGCCACTAAATTCTGTGTGTGTTTTTTTAACAGCAAAAACTGATGCAGAAATAATCGGTTCCTAGAATTGAGGTGCTGCCATGACAAAAATCTAAAATAAGTGCCATTGGCAGTGAGTACTGAGCAGAGGCTGAAAAAATGGCAAACAAACTCTTAGCAACTGCTGGGGAAAATAAAGAAAATTGTTATTGGAGGTTAGAAAAAATGGCAATCTATATTTTTTCAAATAAAATAACAGACAAAAATGTTACCTACAGGAACGTAAAAGATAGCAAATGTATATAATTAACTTTGGATTTTGGCTCCAGAGATATCCACAAAATGTAGAAATGTCAGCTGGTTGGTCCTAACTACATATAGGTACAGAAAGGAGGAAATGGGCTAAATAAAGAGTTGGCTGGTTTGCAAGGAAAATTTTAAGGGAACCCAGAGGGGACATAATTTTTTGGGATGTAAATGTTTCTTATCTTCAATCTTCCCAATCAGTAAAAATCCTCAATGTAAAATGAGGACTGAGGAAAAAGATCCATGCAAGAGTATAACTCCAAACCCTTTCTTAAGAAATCTGGAAAAAAATTAATATGTTCTCAAACAGACTCTCAGACAGACAAAACTATTTCTCAGATTCTCAAGAAGACGGTCTCACAGAATCCCAATCCCAAAGTGACGGTAAATGAGCCGATCTTTAGAGAACCATGTCTTGAAAGCAATCATGGGTTTACCTTTTTACTATGTGGAGGAGGCACAAATCAAGCTTTTAGTAAGACCACAATAATTTAGGAAAAAAAAACTGTATATGTATAAAAGACATCATCAGTAAAGAATGACTTTACTCACATTGCAAAAAAGGCCTCTGGGCTCCCAAACTTCTAGGGTTGACTGACAAAATATTTTAAAGGCCCAAGGAAGGAAACTAAAAACAGAAAGATGTCTGAGAAGGGAGAGTCAATAGCCCAGAGGGTAGAACTAGAAGCCATGGAGAACAAACTGGGAAACCACTTCCAAGGAATACAAACTCACTGTAATCAAAGAATATTTATTCCAAGACAAGGGAGGCTGACAACACTTTCCCATCTGGATTTTAAAACTGCTGTGGACCAGTGGCTGCTATATACCTCCCATTTTTCTTTTAGAATGGTAGTATTTATTGAAGTTATTCTAACTCTGTTTTAACAGTGTAGACTGGATGCTTGTGGGATAGATAACTTTTCATTTCATGAGTCTCAGAATCAAGGAAATCCACATATGATGAGTTTCATCTGGACTTACTATAATTACATTCTGTATCTCAAACCTGGTGCCACAGTTCAAGGCATAATGTTTAGGGAATCCTTCAATAAGGAAGAGTATTGTTGTCATGGGGAAGACTGTGAACATTGTAGCCAGAAGGCAGACTGTGGTAAATTCCAGAATTGGTCACAATCCTTCATTCCTCCTTCTATCTCTGTTCTTTGTAATATGTCTATACAGCTTTTCTGCTTAAGAGATGCATTCTATTTTGCATTATTTTGAATCTGGGCGGGTCCTGTGACTTGCTTTGGTCAACAGAATGAAGTAATAGTGATGATGCTCCACTTAGAATCCTATGCCTCAAGCAGCTTTAGTTTTTGACTTGTTCTCTTAGAACCCTGCCCAGCATGCAGGTAAATAAGGCCAGGTTCCCTCGCTAGAGGATAAGAGACTGCACAGAAGAATGATGACCCAGCACAGCTGAGTCCATTCTAGACAAGGCAGTTCCAGCCAACCAGAGAATGAACTACAGATAAACGGCTGAATCTGGAGGAGTCCAGAAAACCATTTACCCGAGCCCATTCCAAATAGTTGGCCCATAAAGTCATGATCCAAGTAATCAATTATTGTCTTAAGCCATTTGGTTTTTGAAGTGGTTTGAAACAAAATGAAAGCTAATTTGAGGCATATTTCTTATCTTTTCTCAGCTTGTCTTGTCCACCCAGAAAATGAGAAAAAGAGCACCTGCTATGTAAGCACTTAGGATAATAGCATGTATACAACACTCTAAATATAAACTATTATTATCCGTATTGCTGTTTCTAAGGAGGAAGCAATGTGTCTTCATCAGTATTACAACAATAAGTCTTATCATTTGTTTTGCACCTATTATCAGGCCACTGTGCTTGGCACTTGCACGTTACCTTAAATCATCACAACAAAGCTCTCAGTAATTATTCTGATTTCCTTTTTGCAGATGAGAAAACCAACTAATGATGATGCTGAGTAACTACACCCAGGCTATGAACAATTAAGTTGCCACGCGAGGCTTCGAAAGCCATTCTGAATTTCTCTATTCTACCATAGCTCCTGTGGTAGATTAAATATGGCCCCCATTCCCTCTCCTGTAGTAGTATTAGTCACAGATTCCTTTACCACAGCCTCATGGTAAATAACATATACTTCCCTAGCCCTAGATTTTGGTATTGCCCATGTGACCTACTTTGGCCAATGAATGATTAACAGATGTGACCTAAGCAGAGGTTTAAAATATGATTTGGCACATACACTTGCCCTCTTATGCTTCTGTCACAGCCATAAGAACAAAGCCTAGCTACCTGCTTGCCCTCTAGTTGGGTCCATTGTTTCTCTTTTTCCTTCTTTTCTTTTTTTTTCTTCCTTCCTTCCTTTCTTTCAAAAACCCTTTCTTAAGTTTATTTATTTATTTTGAAAGAGAGAGAGAGAGAGAGAGAGAGAGAATGCAGTAGAGGCAGAGAGAAAAGGAGAGAGAGAATCCCAAGCAGGCTCCATACTGTCAGTGCACAGCCCAATGTGAGGCAGTAACTCAAAAACCTTGAGATCATGACCTGAGCTGAAATCAGCACAGAACACTCAACTGAATGAGCTACCCAAGTGCCCCCACCTGGGTACGTTTAATGAACTACATGAAGCAGTTGTGTCTTGGCTGACAATAATTATAGCCAATTTACAGGTGCTTGAGAGAGAAATAAATGGTAAGTGCTGTCTGTTTGCCATGAATTTTGTAGTTGTGTCCTGCCTAGCAAAATGTGACTGACACAGTTTTCTAGTCTTTGAATGTTGCAATAACAAAACATTTGATGACATAAAGTGTGCTATAACCTGGTAAAAGTAGATAAAAGATAAGTGAATTTCAACCAGAAAAAGAAAAATAGCGCATTCATATAGGAGATGAAATTATAGCTTCAAATGTGAGCTATCCCTCTTAGGAAATATATAAATAGATACCTTATGTGAAGTTTAGATCTAAACTTCAGCAGGTTTGGGTGTTCAAATCCTGCACATTTCAAACAAAGGCATGGTCCTAGACTCACCCCTAAGAGAGAAACTCTAAGCCTCTGAAATATTCTTCCTCAAAAGAATATCTTCGTTTATCTGGGCTCTTAGGCCATCAGATAGTTTAGCTAACAATTTATGGTGGGGGTCGTGAGTCACACGGTACTAGCTGGCCCTCTGGAGGGGCTGGAAACTTCGGGCTCTCCATGCCTATATGACTAACACCGAATCAAATCCTGGACACCAAGTCTTGGGTGGTGGACAATGCTGATAGGTATTGTCACATGTTGTTGCTGGAAGCACTAGGAGCTGTTTGTTAGGGTCTACCAGAAAAGGCTGACTAGAAGCCTGCACCTAGTCTATCCAAGTCTCTGCTTTCTGTGCCTTTCATTTTTCTGATTTTAATCTGGATTCTTTCACTGTAATGAACCACAACTGCCAGTATAACAGATTTTCTGAGATCCATGAGCTTTTCCAGAAAAATCACAGTGCACCTAGCTGGCTCAGTCAGTAGAGCATATGACTCTTGATCTCCTGGTCCTCAGTTCAAGCCTCACCTTGGGTGCAGAACTTACATTAAAAATAAATAAGTACATAGGAAATCATTGGACCTGATGGAGGTCTTGGCACCCCTGACAGTAATGTCATTGTCCCCATAAATTCCTGGAACTCAGATTATTTGTCATACACACACCCCCAAAAAACTAGAGAGCAGCAAATATATTTGTAGTTAAGGTTACTATATCCTCCCTGAATGCTGTCTGCCATTTCTCAGAGAATTCCTCTAAGTATAAACAGGCCTCCTTTTCTTTTAAAATATTGGTGGGGTGTCTGTGTGGCTCAGGTGGTTAAGTGTCAAACTCTCAGTTTTGGCTCAGGCCATTATCCTGCAGTTTTGTGAGTTCAAGACCTGCAATCAGGCTCTGTGCTGATGGTGCACAGCCTGCTTGGGATTTGCTCTCTTCTCTCTCTGCCCCTTCACCTCTCATGATGCCTCTCTCTCTAAATTAAATTAACTTTAAATTTTTGATTTTGTTTTACATTTATTTATTTATTTCTGAATGACAGAGGGGGAGAGAAACAAAGCACAAGTGGTAGAGGGGCAGAGAGAAAAGGAGACACAGAATCTGAAGCAGGCTCCAGGCTCCAGCTGACAGCACAGAGCCTGACATGGGGCTCGGACCCAGGAACTGTGAGATCATGACCTGAGCCGAAGTCAGATGCCTAACTGACAGAGTCACCCAGGTGCCCTAAACTTGAAAAAGTTTTAAATATTGGTTATATTGGTTCTGATTAGAGTCTATTTCTGCATTCAAGACTGTCCTTGGATTGGACATCCTCTGGCATGACACTAGAGCCACTAGTTCTCCCAGTGATCACTATGAGATCTGAGCAATCTAAACTGAGTGAAACTACTGCCTCACTCCCCCAAAAGAGAAGCAATGTTTGAAGACTATTTGGATTACAGAACATTTGATCACTCATCCCTTGATAGACAAGACTATTCAATAATAAAACTGAGTCACACAGTCCTGTTATATGATGGGGATAAGCGTAGGACAGAAAACACTGCTTTTTGGAGAAAGTCCAGTTTTTGGATACAAAAGTGCCAGGTGTAAGGGCTTGCAAATAGGAAATAAACAACTGTGGACTCAAAATTGTATATTATGGAAGGTAGAAGCCTGAAGGGTGAGACTCAAAATTGTAATGGCATATATTATTTCTAATACACAATTAGACACAGGTTTACTATGAAAGTAACCGGAGGAAATAATATGTATCAAAAACTACATGCGGTCCTAATAGCCTGAAATATTTACTATCTGATGTTCTGCATAAAGAGTTTGCCAATCTTTATTTTAGAAATAAGAACAGTGCTTATCCTTGCTAAGAATGGCATGCTACTAGAATGCGGCATGAGGGCATTTCTAGGATTCTAATATTGTTTCTCAATAGAAGAGCAAGTTACACTAGAGCGCACAATAAAAACTTATGATGTGTGTGCTTTTCTATATGTGTATTACATTTCAATGAAAAGAGTGAATATACATAAATATATGTATGTAAGTAGAAAGCATCTCTTTGTATATAAAACATACACACAGATTTACCAACTCCATCACTACTTTATTCTAAGCCACCTGCATCTTTTGCTTAGATTATTATAATAACTTCCTGTTACTGATTCTCTCCACAGCAGTCAGATAACCAATCTATTCAGAAGCTTAATAAGGCTCCCAATAAATTCTGCAGTGTGCGCTACGACCTATGTCCACTATGGTTCTCTGACCTCTCCTCCTCTTACTCCTTCCCCTTGCTCATTTTAATCATCCAGGAGATGCCCCTTGTTTTTCTTATCATTAAAAACATAAAGCAGGGGTGCCTGGGTGGCTCAGTTGGTTAAGCCTCCGACTTTGGCTCAGGTCATGATCTCACAGTTCATAGGTTCGAGCCCCGCGTCACGCTCTGTGCTGACAGCTAGTTCAGAGCCTGAGCCTGGAGCCTGCTTCCAGTTCTGTGTCTCCTTCTCTCTCTGCCCCTCCCCCTCTCATGCTCTGTCTCTCTCTGTATCAAAAATAAATAAAACATTAAAAAAAATTTTTAAATAAAAATAAAAACATAAGGCAGTGTGTTTCTTCATCAGGCTCTTTTGTACCTACTACTTTTTCCACCTGGAATTCTCTCTCTCTCTAGGTATTTTCATGGCTCACCTCTTCATTTTATTTTGGTCTCTTCTTAAATGTCACCTTATCAAAAAGGACAAATAGGAAGAACATTATTCCCTGGCACAATTAGACTCTTTCCCTTTACCCTGCTTTGTTTTTTTAATAGAACTTCCTTCCATCATACATAACATATATATTTTTATCATCTGCCCCTCCCATGAGAATACAAGCAACATCATATTCATGACTTTGTCAGTTTTACTCATTGTTTTCTTCAACATTAAGAACTGTACCTGAGATACAGTAGGTGATCAATAATTATTTGTTTAATGAAGTATAAATTTGAATGTGGCCATATAGTTAGAATCCCTAAAACAATAAGACAGGTTGGGGATCTTAATCAATCAATCTCTCTCTCTCTCCCCCTCCCTCCCTCCCTCCTCTTTTTAAATAGTCAGATATGCTGCATGTGTATAGGTCCCACCCATAGGTAGTGGCTTCTGGGAAGCAATACTCTTGGTTGAAACACTGTCTCTCCCAATTCCCAGCTGGGTGATCATGGTAAGTATTAACTTCCTAGGCTATAAATGGGTAGATAATTGTCGTATCTACCTCATGACCTGGCTGGAAGAATCACATGAGCAAATTCATATAAACTACCTGGTTTAGATCTAGCACAAGTAAGCACTAACCATGTATAAACTGTTTATTATTATCATTATTAAGATTACTCTAATGCCCATAGGGCATCTGTGAATACTTAAACTCACAGCGTTGGGAAGGAGAGTGAAAGTTCTTCCTACCCAGGGCTGGACAACTGGAAAATGTTATTAACTGACAAGTGGATTTAGGATGGAAGATAATGAGGCAAAAAATACTGACTTACACATTCATATTATAGCCTGAAGCAGTTAACAGGGACAAAATAAACTGAGGTCAATTCTGGAGGAGGGGTGGTATTTAAGGGAAATAAAAAGTAATAACAGAGATCCAAGGAGAGTTGAGAGAGGACTGAACTAGAGAATAAGCAGGTCAGCCAGGAAGAACGGACTTCAGTTAACAAGAGAGAGAAGGAATTAATAGAAGGATGGTCAGAAAGCCGTCATCAGCTACTAGAGGAACCAGACTGAGGTGAAAGAAAGAAGTTGGGACTGGGCAGGTACAGAAGTTTAAGTACTTGCTTTGGAGATTAACTGAGTCAATATTTTGTTGATTACTCTTAAAGACAGTGGCTCAGTACTATTTAATCAACTCCAGACAACAAAAAGTATGTTAAAAAAAGGGGGTGAGAGGAAAGCTTCTCACACTTGTGACCAGATTCTCTTGACAGACTCTAATCTTTCTGCAACCTATTTTTCAAGGAAATTTATTGACAACTAACTGCCCAAACAGTCCAAAAACTGGACCAAATAAAAATTCTAGTATGGATATAGATATACATACAATGTGTATAGGATTCATAAAATTAATAATTTAACACAAAACAATTATTTTAGGGAGGCACACAATTAACATATTATCAGAAAACACCCAATTTTCTTTTTCTCTAAATTTTTTAAGGTTTAGGGGTACCTGAGTGGCTCAGTCAGTTGAGCATCTGACTTCGGCTCAGGTCATGATCTCACAGTTCCTGAGTTCGAGCCCCGTGTCAGGTTCTGTGCTGACAGCTCAGAGCCTGGAGTCTGCTTTGGATTCGGTATCTCCCTCTCTCTCTCTCTGCCCCTCTCACATTCATGCTCTGTGTCTCTCTCAGAAATAAATATAAACATTAAAAAAATTTTTTAAGGTTTAATTATTTTTGAGAGAGAAACACAGTGCAAGCAGAGGAGGGGCAGAAAGAGAAGGAAACACAGAATCTGAAGCAGGCTCTAGGCTCTGAGCTGTCAGCACAGAGCCTGATGGGGGGCCCAGACCCACGAACAATGAGATCATTCCATGAGCCAAAGTCAGACAGTTAACTGACTCAGCCATCCTGGAGCCCCAGAACACCCAATTTTCTAAACTAATGTTATATTTGCCCAAACAAGTTCAAGGAAGATAGAACTTGTTAAAATTTCAGGACAAAATTAGTATTGACACCAAATTATTTTTCATAAAACCAGGAAGAAAGCTGATGATAAAAAATAAAATATTATGAATTCATAATATGGGCTATGCCCCACAAAATATATTTATAAAGTCATCAGATTGAATTTAAGTGTCTTGCCACCAGGTAAATATTCCACGTACAAAACAAAAAATACACACATTTACATATAAAGATTTTATATAAAAAGATACTATTTCAGCATCATAAATGCTGAATTCCCCCACTGTCGTTCAGTTATTGAATAACTGTATGTAAAAAAAGCCAATTATCTAATGTGGAACTCGCTTTCTTCTCAAAGTAATTTTCCATCCTATATGTATTATATCACAAGTGATGCAGAACATGCTTCAGACACTATATATCATTTCCAAGTATAGCTTATAAAAACTCTAAAAGAAATTATTCAAATATTGGTTAATTTGTTACTTATTTGAAAGCTGGAATGTATTTTCCAGTTCAACTACAGACTATGTGGAATAAAAACTCCTTTCAAATCTAGCTGGCTTGACCAAGAAACAAAAAAGACCTGTTTGTAATGCTCTCTTCTGAAATGAGAATCTGAAGCTAATGAATACATCCATAAAAATATGAAGATCTGTTCAGATAACATCAAGAACAAAAACTTTAGTTCGGTTTTCCCACTGTTTTAGAGATTACTCCATGGTGCATGTGATATTATACAAGAGTAGTGTGATCTGTCCCATATTTTCTCATGTTCTGCACGAGGAATGAATTTGATATTTATTCCAAAACATTCTTGAGAGTGTAACAATTTTCACGTCTGCTTCTCTCTTACACACAAACACCACACACACACACACACACACACAACTAAATATATTAAGAAACATATCTGGAAAAAAGGTCCCTTATATGCAAAGCTAAAAATCAAAAACACCCTGTCAATAGCAAAAAAGCTTATCAGCTGATGGGGATTTATCACCATTCGTTCCTATCATAAAACTCTTAGCACTGATAACCATTCTCTGAACACAAACAGCAGATTCATCAACCAAAACACCCTTAGTCCAGAGTACATCTGAATAAATCTTTTGCAGAAGCTTCCAGCACTTTCAAGGCTTGTGATTTCAAAATAGCACAGCAACTGAGAGGGTTAGTGAGCAAAAAAAAAAGGCTTAAGGTCTCTGTGTGTGTGGTTTTTTTTTTTTATCAGAAGTACACATATCTATCACACTAACACACTGTGAAGAAAACCAGAAAAGAGTTCCACATGGATTTGTCTTCATGATTTAAAATGAAACCAAAAAGAAAATTTTGGCAAGAAACTGAACACTGAACTCTCTGATCTATTCATTTTAACTTGTACATTCTCAACTGAAGCTAAATCCACATTAATTCACTAGACTTTTGTATAAAGTTTTTTTTTCAATTACATGTAACACAATAGTTTTTTATGGAGACCTTCACAGTGCATTTCCATTAGGAGAAATTATGGTATTTATATGCATCTAGGTGTATATAAGTAAACACAATCCTTAATTGTCTAATTCTTTCCATTAATATTTGGCTTAAGTATTCATATGGACAAGAAGGAAAAAGATTATGTATTACCCTATCTGAAATAGATCAGGCTATAGGGAAATTCAAAAGGCATTTATTAGTTGTCAATAATCATTACAGTAGTTATAAGGCCTGTTTATATTTTACCCATTGTTATTAAAAAATGTGTGCCCCAGTTCCTAACACAGTCCCAGTCCAATTGTTAGGCAAATTAGTTTCATTATACCTGCCTTAAAAAAGAAAGATGACTCCTATCAGTTTTGTTATTATTATTATTTAAGGTAAATCTGACATAATATCTAAAAAAGTTAGCCAGATGTGAAGACGATCAAAATTTTCAGATGAATATGCCATGCCTTATCTATAATTAGTCATTAGATACTCAAAGGATAACAAGATAATCTGTTATACCTCAGCGGGAGAATAATAAATGAGAATTTCATCTCTACTTTCCATCACTAACCAATCAGCATTTCTCATGCATCTCACCCTATATGTAAATATATATGATTGGCACTGGAATATTAAAAATATCTATGAGCAAAAGTGATGTTTCCTAATACCATCCCTTACTTCCCACCTGGTCATATAGAGTTTTAATGTGTCAAATTCAAAACAAATATCCATATTTCCCATTTAACAATTCATTCTCCTTTATCAGTCATGAAATGAAACCTATGCAATTTTACCTATAAAAGTATCATAGATTGCCCAGAAACCCAAATCTTCACTCTGGACTTGAAGAAAAATGGGTACGTTGTTAGACGTAGTCAAGAAAAGAAAGGAGAGGGGAGGGGAGGGGAGGAAGGAAGGAAGGAAGGAAGGAAGGGAGAGAGAGAGAGAGAGAGAAGGTTAAATTGGGTAAAGAGCCTATATTCCAAGATAAAACTGAAACTGCAAAGGAGAGAGACAAATGAAAGAATATGATTTTGCTAGTTCTTAATAACTCTGAAGTTGTTAATTAGACAAAATTTTTTCAGTTGTTAAACTTCTAAACCTAATTCATGTTGAACACTTGATGAACTCTCTTTTCTTCTATGTTGGGTGTAGAGTCTATTTGTGCCAAGACAATAGCTGACCCATCTCCTTTAGAACTCTTCACTCTAATCTGGCTGTAAGTTAAAGGAGTAAAGATGACAAAACCGCTGGAGACTAACAGTATTTCTCTCAAATTATTTCCTCTCTGCAGACCACCACTGGTAAAGCCATGGATTTGACTCACTGCGTTTTAAAGAGACTGCAGTTTTTTTCCTTCTTCTTGAATTGTATATGTGCAAAGGGAGGAAAAAAAAAAAAAGCAGAAGAGTCCTTAACACAAAGAATTCTCTCTGCCAGCATAGGTACTAGGTACTTTTATACTTTCATGTGGAAACATGTAAACAAAGCCCTGAAAGTTACCCTGTGATCAATCAAGGGTAGAAGTTAGCTATTCTTTAAAAAAAAAAAAAAAAGGCAAATATGTAAAAAGAGAGAGAGAAAAGAAAAAATCCAAATTAGAAAAAGTTTCCAATTGATATCATAATTATGATTTGCATTCTTTCATTTGACACTACCATGTTAGATCAATTACTGAATTTCTTATCACAATTACCTTAGGAAAATGGCATTGATATACTAACTTTCCCTGAGAATTAAGCTTCTATAACTTTCATTTAAAGGTGTCTTGAGCTTTACTTCTTTGTGTTTTAGGATATGTCTTTAGTTTTTTATTTAATTTCACTTTATCAAAACATTATGTTATATTCATACTGAAAGACAGGATATTATGAAGATAAAAATCTACCAAGGAATATCTACCAATCACTTTTGATACAGAAGATTTAAAAAAGATTTAGAACACAAAGTAAACAACCTTCCTAAGGACATATCAATACATCAAAAAACATGAACGGTTTCCACACGTAGGAAATTAAAAGCACTTTCAGTCCGACTCAGAAAAAATTAACTGAGATCCATAATAAAGATATCATATCATAGCCATAATCAAAGAACATAATAATAGCTGATAGCCATTTTTAAGAATAAAAACAGATTCTTTGAATATATGACCAGAAATCTAACCAATAAACAAGGAAACTTGGGATAGATTATCCATGCAATATCCACTCCTGAAGTTTTTACCTTACAACTTAGATGATACTTCACTAAGCTTAGATACAGTAATATTGTATTTAAAAAATCATACAAGTGGAGCGCCTGGGAGGCTCAGTTGGTTTAGCATCTGACTCTTGATCTAGGCTCAGGTCATATCTCACAGGTCGTGAGTTCAAGCCGCTCCCTGGGCTCCACACTAATAATAGAGTGTGCTTGAGATTCTCTCTCTTCCTCACTCTCTGCTCCTCCTCCACACACTCTCTCTCTCAAAATCAATAAATAAACTTTTAAAAAAATCACACAAGTACCTCATAAAGAAAGTCACTCAGCAAAAAAAGAAAATCAGCATCAATTTTAAGGATAAGTTCTGAAAGTCTTCTGAAGCCAATACTTATTTCTTTATAAAATTATTCAAAAAGAAAATGTAAGTAGATGATAAAGATGGAATAATACTCATGAAAGTTGTTCTCTGAAATCTCCACCAGATAAAATCTTACTTGAAGAGCTACCATGATACTTTAAGATAGAGACATTATCAAATATACTGTATGTGATTTTCAGGAAGCAAACCCTTTTATTACAGTGTGCTAAATCAGTATTCTAACAGTCAAAAGATATGTGTGTAAAATTTATAAAAGGCTTTCATAATACCCAAATCAGGACAAATGAATTGCTAAAATGTATCTGACATTCAACATGTCATAACCATAGCATTTATTTCCATTCTCTCTCTCAGGCAGGGACTTGGCTCATAACCCATGTTTTCCACAACCACAAGTTCTTATTTATCCCTAAATAACCAAATCCTCAAGAGAGCAGCAGACAGTGGGAGAAGACAATTTATTTAGAGAACTATTATGTGAGGAAGAAAACAAGTTGCCATTTCCAATTTGGAACATAATTAGGGAGACAATAGCCTCCTGACTGATGCTCTTTGTTCCCTTTGGATATTTATGTAGGACAGTAATTGGAGAATATTTTCCTGTTTCATTTCACATTGTCTAGAGAAGGGTTTTTTCATGCTCCATGACTTTCTAGTTGGTTTCTGAAGAAAACATCTTGCAGCTACTGCCCTGTGCCATGGCCACACATCACTGCCTTCAGGACATTGTCAGCAGCCCAAAACTTTTCTTCTTCTTCTTAATTCTGCCAAATAGCAGAGTTAACAGGACTGTTAGAAGGAAAAAGGTGGTGACATGGGATTTGGGTGATTGAAGGCTTTCTGTTATCGGAGAACACTGGGAAAAGCAGCCACTCTCTTTTTGAAAAATTGACATATATATTCCAAAATTCAATAGATACAAATGTAAATATACCAAAGCATTTGGTCAGTGATAGGGTCAAAGGAAAGCTAGGATTAAGAACCGTTACATTTCCAAAGAGATCCTTTCAGAGCGGAGCGAGGCAGCTACATCCTTTCCCCATGTAAGCAGAGAAACATAATTGTTCCTCATCACCTGCCTATGGACTGTCTAGCTGCTCATATGGGAGAAATTCCGTCGACCTTCATCATGTTGCCCCACTGATAAGCTGTGGGCAAGGGAGACAGACACTTATATTATTTACTGGGAAGTAATTACTTAGAAGTCTCTGATCCAAAGCACCTCATGCGCATATTCAGGATAAAAATTTGAAAGGTAAATATTAAAAACCTACCATATATCTTGAGTAACTCTATGGTCTAGACACATTGATCAAACCTCACAACAAATTTATGAGGTAGTTATTATTATCTTCAATTTTTAAATATATTAAACTATTTTCCAAGCTGCATTTAATGTTAAGGTCATTTTATAGTAAGTTTTATTTTCCAAGTACTGGACAGGTTTTTTGTTTGTTTTGTTTGTTTTGTCTTGTTTCTGTTTTTGTTTTTAATGTTTATTTTTGAGAGAGAGAGAAAGAGAGACAAAGAGAAAGACAGTACATGAGAGGGCGAGGGGCAACGAAAGGAAGGAAGACACAGAATCTGGAGCAGACTCCAGGTTCTGAGCTGTCAGCACAGAGCACAATGTGGGGCTTGAATTCACAAACCACGAGATCATGACGTGAGCGGAAGTCAGATACTTAACTGACTGAGCGCCATGCAGGCACCCCTCCACAGGTTTTGAACCTTAAGACTTCATACTGTATTTCTTTTCATATGCCTAGTGGATACTGTTTAGAATGGGATTCAGTAATGGAGTGAATCATTCAGAATGAATGGGCTGCAGTAAAATAAATCCCTATTAGTTGGTAAACACAATAAAAGTTTGTTTCCTCCACGCTTTCTTCATTTTTATTGAAACATATATAACATAAGGGGCACCTGAGTGGCACAATCGGCTAAGCCTCCAACTCTTGATCTCAGCTCACGTCATGATCTCACAGTTTGTGAGTATGAACCCCACATCGGGATCTGCACTGATGGCATGGAGCCTGCTAGGGACTCTGTCTCTCCTTCTCTCTGCCCCTTCCCCGCTTGTGTATCTCGCTCTCTCTCTCTCTCAAAATAAAAAACAGACTTAAAAATGTTTTGAAATAAAATTTAAAAAAAGAAATATATACAACACAACACTGTGCAAGTTTAAGGTGTATAACATGTTGATTTGATATATTTACATATTACAATACGACTGCCATTATAGCATTAACTAGCACCTCCATCATGTCACATAATTATTTATTTTTTGTGGTGGAACTAATTAAGATTTAATGTGTCTGCAAAATCAATGATTATAATATTGTCTATAATCACTATCCTGGCTCTTTCCCACACATTATACGCCCACCAGAGCTTAGGTAGAGGCTCTGTGTCTCATCATCCTCATAAAATAACTGGTATTTGTAACACTGCCAGTAACTATGGGAGAGAAAGAGAGTGAGCATGGCAAATCTTGCACTGACCTTTAGAGCTTACAAGTACATCATGTCTGCTCAAATTTCATTGTTTAAAACAAGTCACATGGCCATCCCTATTTATAAGTATGGGAAAAAGGCAATCTTTCTACTTATTCAGGTGAACAAGAAACATTTGATGAAAAGCTCTAATGATTTAAAAGCCTGCTTTCTGGTTTGAAACCAAAAAAAAAAAAAAAAAGTCAGCATCTAAGTAATTATTATCAAAACATCTCCTTCCTGCACGCAAATAACATTCACCAACCCTAAAGGAAACGTTGGTCAGTGTCAAGCTCAAACTCCAGAATCTCTGGATAATCTCTTCATCAGATCCACTTATAGACCCTCTTGATCAGTAAGAAGTAAAAAGACAAGTCTTCTACCCTACTTTCTAACATACAATGTGTTCACTCTTTTTAGTCCTATAATTTGATCTTTAAATTACAGAACATAAAGAAGGATGTGACTAGGCTAGAAAAGGTTTGAATAGCACCTAGAGACTGGTATTGTGACACACGGGACTTTGTATTCTTCCTCATTCTAGAGACACTGATCAGGACTTCAGCCACATGACCTGCATGTGTTTGCGTGTGTCATATTAAAATCGTGGTTTCGTGGTGGTGGTGAGGGTGGCTGTCAGAAGTTTAAATATGGGTAAAAGACTGTCACAGAATGGTGACATGATTGGACTGCGTCAGATTAAATGTTGTCAACTTCCCAACCATCTCTTCAATGAGGTACTCTGCAATGCAAGAGACTCACATCACATTCTCCAGAATTCTTTCTCCTGCATCATTTCCTATAGGATCAGATTCTACCATTGATAGTCACTTATGTGAGCTTTGGAAAATGAAAGGGACAAAAATATTATTCACTGAAGGCAGAACATGCTAGACACATACACAGATATCAGATGTGAAGTTTTCAGGAACTTCAGGGTGAACATCTGCAAAGGGTCCACGCAAGTGTTCTATGCAGCTGTGAGAGCTGGTGAAGCTTCCTGGGACCTGGGAATGAATCCCTCACTTCTGTGCTGCTGACTGAGCCTGTCACCTGGCTCTTCCTGGATGTACCTCAGATCTGTAGCAGCTCCAAAGGAAGCTCGAAGATCTACCACTTCCATTCTGCAAGCTAAGCGAGTTCCTGCCTTTTCCTTCCCTGGCATCCCACAACTCTGGATGCTTCTCATTCTGTCTAGTATCAAAGACACAAATTGTGGCTTCTGTTTTCCTAAACACACACTGACTCTCCAAAGTTAACAGTGAATATAATGGGTAAGACATCAGACGTGTACCACAGATTCCACTGCTTTTCAATAAGTAGATCTTTTAAATTTTATATTTGAGTATCTATAAGAATACTTGGAAGTATTGCAATGACAATGAAAAGGCAGACATATATTTTTGTTCATACTGTCACAAATTTTTCAGGTTTCAGTTACCAATAGTATTACATTGTCAGAAAAATCAACCTAAAATTTCTCATTGACTCTCTAAGTTATAATCCCACAAAAAAGGGAATACAGATTTTTTTGCTTTTAATTTAAATTCATTTGAGACTTGTACAAAAACAGTGTATATTTTGATAACAATTACTTAGATGCTGCCATTTTTTGTTTCAAACCAAAACAAAATCTGCACAGAATGGCACAAAATTCCACTTATAAGCATAAGGAATCATAGATGAGGGGCATGCAGAGTTTCAAATGATCCACCATCTTTCACAAATGACATGTCTGAAAATCTAACAAGTAGCTCCCACCTCTAAGAGACTATCACGTCCCTATTTAGTTTCTTATTTGTCTCTGTCAGGCTGATCCATGGGTTTAGTCCCCAAGTCATCAAGATGAGACTTGGCATTGATCACTGTAATTTATGATGCTTTGAAAGATCGTACCTGATTAATGGCGCAGCCACACTTTATGTATTTTCATAGCCATGCTCATTCATAGTCAGTGCTAGTAGCATGTTGAAATTGTGGGAGGACTTTTAGATAAATTGGAGATTGGCATAAATCCTAAGGTCTCTATCCCTTTATGATTAAAAAGTTGACACATTCCTTCAAGGAGTACCAACAGTCTGATGCACATTTTGCCCAATCAATGGCTTCATTTTAGCCGAAACCTCCAGCCTAAAAGTTAACATCTAAGATGTTTTAAAATCATTAGACCCCTAAACATTTTTAAACTCTTGGCTCTGTTTCATAGGCTCTTATTTACCAGTCCTATACTTGGTCTCTTCTCTTCCTGTTCAAGCTCTGTAGCAATAGAATTGGCATCCTTGAGCCTCAGTTTCCTCATGTGCAAAACAGGAAGGAGTAAAAAACATGTGCATATTTGAGAGGGTTGTTGTGAGTGTAAAAGAGGGGTCATGTCAGCTACACAGTCCCTCAATGCTAGGCATCTAGTAGCTATCAACAAATGTTAACTCTTGATTTCCTCAATCAGGTAGTATCCAGTAATATAAACACCAAACAAAGATTAAAAGACATAACATATAGCCATCAAAAGTCATAAAACTTTTCTAACTCCCTATTTCAATTTCAGATTTTTATTTATTTAAATTTTTTTTAGGTTTCAATTTAAGAAGCCATGTAATTTCATGGATTTCTCATTGCATCAGTAAATCTGGAGTTAAGTGATCACATGCACAACTCTCCTAGGTGGTCTTTTCTTTCCCCACACTTAACTTTGGATTAAACTTTGCTCAATCTTATAACATCTAAGGAGATCAGAATCCAGGGTGGTATGGCTCTAGGCAAACGAATGCAAAATCACAACATCTAATGAGAGACAAAGTAAAAATCAATTAAATGAATGTGAACAAAATTCTTGGAAGTGATATTCACACTCCTTGAGATTCCTTGGTTTTATCAATACTGGTTCCCTCCCTCATTGATGTGTGTCTAGTTAAAGTTTTCCTTCCTTAAATCATTGCTTCCCACAGTAGTATGCAGACCTCCCAGGTACTCCATATGTGGGAAATCTGAGGTCTGTGCTCACCTGTCTTCTCTCCTACATTCCACAAAACATGAGCTCACCCTCCACAGCTGTCAGAAGCTTTTGAAGTTCTCTTCCTGTTGCTTGTCATGCTATTAAATCATTTTTCCATGTTATTTTCCTTATATAAACTATACTGTTTGGCCTGAAAAACTGCCAAAAACATAAAGGAATGTGTAAACAAAATTCAAAGATCCTTATTCTTTATAATAAACATAAAGAAACTTCTTCAAGTCCTTCTAAAGTTTACAAACTTAAAAACTTGAGGTGGGAATTTGTACTTGTTACAGTGTCTAGCTTTCACACTTGGAATATTTATTTTAAGGTTTCTCTCTTATTCAGAATAGAGATTTGTATTTTTCCACAAATAATTTCTGAGCCTAGTCACCTTATTTTTGATAATAGGAAACTGTTCACTAGACCTTGTGGATAAAACAGTAAAAAGGAAAATGAATGGTAATTAAAAGTGGCATTCACATGGACAATATGGGCAATAAAAGTCAAAACATTTCTGATTCATAACTTATCTTGATCAACATGACAAAGGGCTAAAAAATGCAAATAACCAGAGATTAGATAAGAGGTGTTCTAGATCTGAGTGCTAAACAAGGTTAGAATTCCATTCTTCTTTTCCTTTTCTAATGTTTATTTATTTTGAGAGTGAGTGAGCAGGGGAGGTTCAGAGAGAAGAGGAGAGAGAATCCACAGTAGGCTCCCCAGTGTAGGCGCAGAACCTAATGCAAGCCTTGAACCCACAACCATGAGATCATGACCTGAGCCAAAATTGAGCCTGATGCTTAACTGAGCCACCCAGGCACCCCCCTCCCCAATCCTTCTTCTAAATGTGTACGTGTGTTTAAAATGAATAGTATTTTTCTTCAACTTATGTAAACAAAGCAGGATTACTTAAGAAATTATGCTCTGCTTTTTGTCAATGACTATAGATCTCATTCCTGAAAACAGAGCCTGCCTAATCCATCACTGTTTAGTACACAGTTTATATCTGAAATTTTTCTAAAAGGAGTCATCATGGTAGACAGAAAAACAAAACAAATCATATAAGTTTAGGGTACGGACAGACTTGGGTTCTGATTTTATATGTTAACCATGTACCCACAAGCCTCACTATCTTCATCTTAAAAATGAAAATAATGATCATTACCTCGCATGGTTAGGGTTTGGAGGACAAAGGAAACACTCAGTAATGTTATTTTCCTTTTATCAGCATTTCCAGGCACATCCCCTCCTACAGCAACCTTCCCCTTCTCCTGGTCTGTCTGTTATTCTATCCCCTGACCATATCACTCAGGTATTTTACAATGTAATCCTAAAAAGAGCCCTCTGAAGGAGGTAATTTTATCTCCATTTTCAAAGAAGGAAATGGGAGCATACAGAAGTGTTTATCAGTCAAGATCTAGTCAGGAAAACAAATACCACTGTAGGTATTTCAAACAGAGGGACTTTAAGCTTGGGAACTATTTAAAGGGGTGATGGAAAGGCAGAAAGAGCTCTCAGGGGTAGCTGAGGGAACCCAGTCATTAAACATGCTTTTTTTTTTTTTTTTTTTGCTTTTTCATCTTATTTCTGTAATTGGATTAAACTTCAAGGAATGTTACACAGAAATATTTGAAGCAATAGATATTAAAACTGGACTTCTGAAATGTGGTCACACCCACCTTATTTCCTAAGCCAAAATCCTGGGGTAACATGTGGAGGGACTTGTAATGAAAGAGAGTCAATGCACTGTATATCAATTATTCATACATTTCAATTGGCAGTCAAGCTAGCAAACATTCCATGAGTGGTCTTTATTCCCACAAAGTAGGAAATGCATAATGAGTGGAAAAATAACTTACTTTTCAATATTCACAACAGTCCAGTATAAGAATGCTATGGCATAGACAGTTTTTCAAAGTATTTTTGAAACCGCTGACTAATCTACCCCAAAGTACAGCTGAACTTCCACCAAGCTATAAAGGGCTGTGCTTGAACTCCATTTCACAGTTTTTGGGTTTCATAGCCTTTAGGCGAGCACAATTCATACTCGTTACTATGCTTGAAAAGGTCCATGTCAGGAACTGTTACACAAACAAAGAAGCTAGCACACATTATCCTAAAATGTTACTGTGTTTAATCAAAAAAAAAAAAAAAAAGAAGAAGAAAAGAGTCATACTATTTCTTAAAGTTCTATATGATACACCACTGCAATTTGCATATGGACAATTTTAAAACACTAACATTTACAGGCTTTGAAACCAAGTTAGTGTTAATATTTTCAGTTATCTGAAGTTTGACCAACTTCTCTCATTTTTCCAAGTAATCTGTGAAATAGAAAAGTAATTATATTCTATGCACTTTGTAGATGATGAAAGCAACTGCATTTTCATATATGAAAGTAGTTGTTTAACCAAGCTGTGAAAAAAAGGATAGACAAAACTAAGAAATGTAAATGGCCCCTTTCACTTAAAAACACAAGTGACCATGAGCTATACTCATGTGCATTATGACAGCAAAATTTCAATGACGTAATTGCTTTCCATTGGAAATATAATTTTCTTCACAGTAAGTTGGCTAAAGTATCATTCTTGACATTAGGAAATTCTAGATCTACATATATAGGTGGTTAGCCTTGAAGCAACATTTAAGAGTTAATTAAGGACAAAATTAATGGAAAAATCCCTAAATTCAGACCAGTAGAGAGAAGAAAAAATACATGATTGGGCTTGGCATAATATACTGTAGGGCCTAGAAATGCTGAACAAAATAAAATTAACTCCTTCCTTGTCAACCAAGAGGATACCAAAAAGCAAGGAAAACCCAATAAATGTAATTAGTACAACAAATCAGCAAGTGCACAATCATTAGCAACTGTATCATTACACAATATTTGCAGGTCAAAGCCAGTTTGGAATTTTAAGGGATGGGATGCAGAGGCTCTTTCCAAGCCAGACTGCAGTTCTCAAAGAGTTGGGTGAGACGGCTTCATTTAGATGAGATTATTTCCATTAGGGCCTGCCCTGTGGTCTTATATTGTTTTAGGACTGGAATCTCCTTCCTCTCCCTTTTTACTGCCTAACTGGATTCTTATCCATTAAGATTAGGCTCCTCTATCACCTCTGGTAGGTAATTCTACCTAATTCCTCTTCCAGGCTGCAGCATGTCACTATCTTCTTTCTAAATATGGTCTGTATTGTGTTGTTATCCTAGTTACTTGTCTTTCTCTCCACCTGTATAGCAAATCCTTGGGTAGCAGGAACCATTTCGATAAACTCAATACCTAACCCAGAAACTGCACGTGGGTAGGTACTGAATAAATCTTTGTTAATTAACCATGTAAGAACTCTTCACAGAAGTTGAAATTGGTAAAAAATGGACCTTTCCACATTGCCGAACTCTGTTCTACAACAATTTTTGTGCTGTTGACTGTTGATTTCTCTTAGCCCAAATTTTAAAATGCGGATTCTTCAGGGTATCTGGGTGGCTCAGTTGGTTAACCATCTGACTTCAGCTCAGGAAATGATCTCACAGTTCATGAGTTAAGCCCCCGGTCAGACCCTGTGCTAACAGCTCAGAGCCTAGAGCCTGCTTTGGATTCTGTGTCTTCTTTTCTCTCTGCCCCTCCCCTGCTCATGCTCTGTCTTTCTCTCTGAAAAGTAAATAAACATTAAAAATACATAAAGATAAAACAATAAAATGCTGATTGTTCATATTAGGAAAAATCCAGCCTCTCAGATTTTTAAATGAGGAGTCAAAGTCTATCTAAAGCCATTATCTTTGTCAGTTGTTAAATTTTAAATAACATTAGACTATATCAAATTTTAATGGAAAATGACATTTTGAGTATAGATATCATTATATCTATACCTAAAATTATATTAAGTTATATTTATTATATTTAAATTATAATGTATATATAAATTATATTTAAAGTATATTAAATTATATTTATTCATATATATATGTATGAATAAATCCCCTAAGTATGAGAATAGTCTCTCTCCAGGAAAAGAGACTGCATTAATAGAAAAATAAACTATTCTAATCCTTTAAATTATATAGTGATTATTTCTGAAGTTTGCAGTTCTAACTTTAAATCTACAGGATTGGATTCTCAGTATCTGGAACTGCCTGACAAATTAGTTGTTTTCTCGAAAAATGTTCTTTTGGATACTTGGGATAATAATGCTTAGTTTGTTCAATTCCTGGTGACTCCATCACCAGCAATGCATCATCACAATGTCACCTTGCCTGTCAGGCTCAACACAGGAGGGATGAGTATGGGTACTTAACTGCTTTCTCTCTTACTGGAATTGGCAGCTATTATTAAGAGTTAGTACACATGGGCACAATGAGCCAGAGGCGATGTCTTAGCTTTGGCATATATGCCACACCTGAAAAAAGAACCTTGCTCTTCAAGTCTGCCAAGATGAAATCTTGCATAATGTTAACTAAAAAATTTAAAACAAAAACAAAATCCCTCCCTTCTGGAATTACTGTTACATAATTTCTACATACTCCCTGGCTTCAGAGGACTGAATCCTTTACCATGCTATTTCAATCATTTTAGAAATGAAAGAGAATGGAGTCTTGGGATATAGCTGCCCCAGACACTCAGCTGAACGATGATAATGCTAGAAAGCTAGAAAGTAGCCATTCTTCACAGAGCCACAAACTTTCTATTCAGAATATATGAAAAAGGGAATGCTCCCAGTGGGATGTCTCTCTGAACTAGCTATTTAGCTAGTTTCAGCCTGCCGAGTACTAGATAGAAATTTTCACACAGATTTTGTTTGTTTAAGGTAATATTTGAAACTCAGATTTTTGTATCCCTCAATCTTATTGTGTTACAAACATCCTACTTGCTTGGTTGGTTAAAAATACTGTATAGTTTAGGGGGGAGAATAAAAGGAAAACTGATCTCCGTGTCCAAAAACTCAGTATCCATGTCCTAGTAATGACAGCAGTCATTTCTTCACCTTATATATGATTATATGTATCTACACAGATAGGTAAATACCATTAATCAATATATAACCACAATCATTTCATGACTGATCTTTCCCAGGCACTCCTATAAATGAAATGCTCCACATATGATAAAGGGAGGATGTGGAAGGAAAATGAGAAGGAGCAAATAACACAGGAAATGCTGGAAAGATCCCAGGACCAACAGGTCATGATTCCTCAGCCGGACTAGAAACCAACTGGCTTGCGGTCTTACCCAAAACCCCTAACCTTCTAGATCTATGTCCTCATATACAAAATTAGGATGATCACTATAGTTCTAATCTAATATAATATTATTTGGCTACAAAGATATGTGAAAGATGTATTTCTCTCTCTTTATTCCAAGAACCAGTGAAAGTTAAAATGGGTAGAAGTGCTCTGAAGTTAATATACTTAAATATAAACTATAACCTGTCACATTCTCCCTGGGTAAGTTGGTCACTTAGAACTCTATTCATCAGCAAAACAGGTATAAGAACAATTTTTGCTTACCAGGGCTGTGTTACAAGTGTAAATGACAGAATGCACATAATAGAATATACCATGGTAACAAAGTAATAAGAAGAGTTCAAAGGATCTTAGCAGCTAGTTCTAGTAATAATAATGGTAGACAAGGCATAGAAGTAGTACTCCAAATTTAAATACATTAAGGAGAGAGAAAGCCTTAAAGATTAACAAAAACTTATCCAGAACCTGATTGAAGAGAAGAGAATAATTCAAAATAGCAGACATCAACCCAGAGCAAGATTATTTAGCAACAAGCACAGACACAGAAGAGCCTCTGAAGAAACAGGCACTGATCATGGAATCACTGTCAGTGCAGGAGAGGTTGTGTTAGATGTATGAAAATACAGGTCTATCCGACAGTTCCATTCCTATTACTAGAATTGACATAATCAAGTTATGAGGCCCTGATATTAAAGCTCAAAAAATTATTAAACAATATATATTCATATTGTGATTCCAAAATAGTAAAACAACTATCTGATAGTTTTTCATGTTTCCATATAGAAAAAAATGTAAATTATCAGGCTAACAAGAGGATTCATTCATTCTGCCTGACACATTATTCATTGTGAGTCAACAATCTAATACTCTGGATTTCTACTTCAGTCTGTGTGAGCTAGGACAGCAAAAAACAGAACCTGAATATGATCAAGGCTTCAAAACTGAAAAAGCAGAACTAGTTTATCGGACATAAAGCCAGATTCTGGCTTATAATGAATTAATTTAAGAAAGGTTTTGAACTAATTCTTAGCATTTGACCTCTTTTTTGATATGTGAACTTCTTTAAATGCTATTCTTTTGATTTTCTAATATAATTTCTATAAATTCTAATTACAATCATTGTAATACATATATGTAAATATATACTGTATAACAAACC
Source organism: Suricata suricatta (assembly GCF_006229205.1). Taxonomy (NCBI): domain Eukaryota; kingdom Metazoa; phylum Chordata; class Mammalia; order Carnivora; family Herpestidae; genus Suricata; species Suricata suricatta. Next base: position 80,280,408 of record NC_043702.1, on the reverse strand, counting down.
TAATGTAGCAAAAAATTATATGCATATATATCTCAATCCCAAATTCTAATAATAAAATAACAAACTTCTATTGCTCAGATAATGAGGGTGGAAATCTAAAAGAATACAAATACTTTGGACAGACATTTTTTCATATATGGCAAGGTGCACTAATTGGAAAGGCAGCATAAATTCAGTCTGTGTAAACCTATAATTATGCTAAAAAATTAAAATACTAAAACATGCATATAAAAATTGACTGAATTGAAGTCTTGCAACATGGTAGACTGAAATACAGATTTCCTCTTCATTCCAAATACTTAAAAATGCTGAGTAAAATATAACAATTAGAAGAAAAAAACATAGCTGACATTAAAAAATGTTCAGGTGTCAAAAACTTGAAACAAGAAGAGCAAAGCACGAGAGGTTAACACTCTAATAGAAGATCTAATATATGAGACGAAGGAGAAGCTTGGGTGGCTCAGTCAGTACTCTTGATTTCAGCTCATGTCATGATCCCAGGTCCTGGGATTTAGCTCCATGGTGAGCTACGTGCTGAGAGTGGAGCCTGCCGGAGATCCTCGCTCTCTCTCTCTCTCTCTCTCTCTCTCTCTCTCTCACCCTCTCCCTTACTCACACTCTCTTTCTCCCTCTAAAGTAAATAAGTAGTTAAAAAAATAAAGTATGAGATGAAGGAAAAAGGAAACCTAAAATTGTCCCAACATGTAAGAGCAGAGTATTATTACACAAGTACGGAACATGTTCTTTCTGATAGGAAGGCCAGAGTTGAACTGTTGTCCCTGAATGAGACTTGGACCCTGAGAAATCTCCCCTGTAAATTAAATTGGAATTAGAGAAATTATACCCTCAGGCCTAGAACAGTCATAAGTAAGTGTTTATGTCTGACTAGGATTTTATATATAATATGTTGTATATAAGTATCTGCTTAGAAACTGAAACCCCAAACCTGTATAAATTTCAAATTTGGTTCAAATGTGGTATAAAAATGCCTATGAAACTTACACATGGACCAACTAAATCTCTTAGGGCACTGGCAAATGTAAACTAAAAATCACCCTGTAAACAACTTCCATAACTTAGTCCTCACAGAACACACACACATGGAGAAAAAGGAAAAACAGAAAAGAAACTCTTAACAGTGATTTCCACCATGAGGGAGAGACAGAAATAAGATGTAGTGAACATGAGAATTAGTACCCCAAAAGACCTATGAAACCAAACAATCTAAAGTCTCCACAAAGTAAGTATTTTAAAAATTATTTAAGGTATAAAGGAAGGAATAGAGTCCAGTAAGTAACAACAGACAAAGTAAAAGAAGTGTCTCAGAGGGAAATCTAATAAACTTAAATTAAGAATACAATTATTAAAAGAGCTTGTTGAAAATGTTTAGTATCAAATAAAGCTCAATTCAAGCAGAGTTATGTAGGCATATGAGAGGATCCAACTTATTTCCATAAAAAGTCTCAAAAGAATAAGAACAGAGTTCATCGTAGGATAGGCAAATTCCAAAGAAACAATGGCTGAAAATTTTCCAGAATAGGTGAAAACTAAGCCTTGTATTAAATAAGTAAAATGAATCTTGATTCCAAAAAATAAATATAAATATAAACCTAGATACATTTTACAAAAGAAACAATTTGCTAGGAAAACATAAAAATCCTTAACTTGTATGTATATAACAAGACAATCTTAAAAATATTTAAAACACTACAGAAAAATAAGGAAAACCCAGTAAATCCACTATCATTCAGATTAAATATATATCTCTCAGAAATTTATTAGTAAGTATATATACTTGAAATACACATGGAGATATAGATAACATATAATAAAAATTTAATTATCTAAAAGAGAGCAATCATATGGAGCTCATGAATAAAAATACAATCTAATAGATGTGCATTCATATACATGAGACCATATTAACAGAATGTACAGTTTCCTAATATACATGCAAAATATAAAAATTGACTGTGTAGTATCTATGAAAGAAGTTTAAACAAACCCACATCCATGATCAACCAAATTGTCTTGCAAAATGCAATGAAATCAGAATTTTAAAAGTCTATGAAGCACAAATACATGTGAAATTTTAAATTACATGTGTAAATATGTCTGGTTAAAGAGTGAATTATGAAGGAAATAATAAAATAATGAGAATTGTACAATTAAACTACAATGCATCAAAACTTGTTGGAGATAGCTAACATAAAATATAAAGTTTTTAAACGACATGCTTATAACCTAAAATTGGATCTAAAATTTGACACAAAAAATGAAGAGAGCAAGCCCAAGGAGAAAACAAGGGAAAGTGTGGTGATAAAATCAGAAAACCATAGGAAAGTAAAGAATTAATAGACAGTATCAGTGAAACCAAAAGAAGATCTGAAAAATGTAAGTAAAAAACTTATTTAGAAACATGACTGGTTAAGCAAAAATACAAACAAAAATATTAGGGATTATAAAGATAGATGTGTAAAGACTATGGAGTGGAAATACTATGCAGAAATTTATGAAAATGCAGATAAATTACATATTCTTTCATAAAGATATAAATTATGAAAATTCACTTGCATTACTATAGAAAGACTGAGAAAATATGGAACTATGAAAAAAACTGAATTACTAGGAGTCAAAAACTACTTACATAAAAGTCCTCAAGTAATTTGTTTTTATGCAAATTATTCCAGATTATGAAGAAGAAAGCAAAAGCAATTCTATCTCATTTTATAATACTAGAAAAGCCTTGGTACTAAAACTGGGCAATGACAGAATACTAAAGGAAAGTTATGCAAAAATCCTAATTAAATGATTTTAAGCACATATGCAAAAACCCTAACTAAATGATTGGTGAATCAAGTTATGAAATGCCTTTTATGATGAGAGGGTTTACTCAGTTATGAAAGGATGTTTTAATTTTAGAAAATCTATTAATGTGATTTTCTTCTTCAAGCTGTCTTATGATCATATAATTATTTCAGTAGATAGAGAAAAAGCATTTAATAAAATTCAACTCTTAATTGTGATTTAAAACTGATAGGAAATAGTAACACTTGGGATTTCCCCTAGGCATTTGACTAAAAAGTACAGTAAATATCATCCTAAATAGTGAAATGTTAAATGCTTTTCTTTTAAATCAGGAACCAAGCAATAGTGTTTATTACCACCTCTATTAAACACTGGATTGACTATATTAAAGAACCAATATAAACAAAACGATGACTGAGGGATTTCAAAAATGGAAACAGTAAGAGGAAATTGTCAACATTAACATATAGTGCGAAAGTGCATTTGGAAAATGCATGAGGGACACCTGGGTGGCTTAGGAGTGTCCAACTTTTGCTTTCAGCTGAGGTCATGATCTCATGGTTCATGAGTTTGAGCCCCATATCAGGTTCTGAGCTGACAGCACAATGCATGTTTGTGATTCTCTCTCTTCTCCTCTCTCTCTACCCCTGCCCCAATTGCTCTCTCTTAAAATAAATAAACAAACTTGAAAGAAAGAGGAAAGGGAAGGAAGGGAAAGAAGGGGAGGAGAGGGGAGGGGAGGGGAGGGGAGGGGAGGGGAGGGAAGGGAAGGGAAGGGGAGGGAAGGGAAGGGAAGGGAAGAGAAGAAAAGAGAAGAGAAGAGAAAATGCATGAGAATCTCAATCACAGCTCAGGTCCTGATCTCAGGGTTATAAGTTCAGTCTTGCCTTGGGTTCCACACCCACTTAGAGCCTACTTTAAAAACTAACAACAACAACAACAACAAAAAGATAGAAAAAAAGAAAGAAAAAAAAAAAGAGATGCAATGAGAATCCCTAAACAAAACTTAGGTTTAATAAGAAAACTCAGTAAGTTTTCTAATTACAAGATAAATATAAACACATAAAAACATTTCTTACTCATCAAAAAGCATATTTAAAAATCCTATTCATTAGAATAGTAAAAAATACAGAAGGAGCAGAAGTACAGAAGTGCAATTTAGTGAAATAATTTTTTTCAATAAAAGACAAAAAATATATGGATAAATGTAGAGAAATACCATGTTCATGAATGGCAAGATTCAGTATTGTAAAAGTGCTAAATTTTCCTAAATGAACCTATGTTTAATTAAAGACTAATTGATACTCTGTAGAAACCTTTCAAGACTTTTGAGAAGCCAGTTCTAAAATTAGTGTGAAGAACAAAGGGAAAGAAGATGCCAAAATGAGTTTAAAGGATAAGAAAGGAACACACTTTATAATATATTAAGCGTTTTTATACAACTATTTAAAAATATATGCATATATTTAAATTGACAGTATTTATATTTACATAATTACATAATGTATATACATATAATGGATATATAAATATCAATTGTGCATTATGAATATGTAATATATATTAAAATTTTTATTTATATAAAGCATTTTATGTTAACATATATTTTTTTAATTTTTATTTATTTTTGAGAGAGAGACAGAACACAAGCAGAGGAAGGGCAGAGAGAGAGGGAGACACAGAATACAAAGTAGGCTCCAGGCTATGAGGAGTGTCAGCACAGAGCCTGACGTGGCACTCGAACTCACAGACCACAAGATGATGACCTGAGCCTAAATAGGATGCCCAACTAACTGAGCCACCCAGGTGCACCTAATATATAATATTTTAAATTTATTATATACATAGAGTTTGTATATAAAAACTATAATGATAAAACTTGTTAGTCACTGAATGGTTTAAAAGTGATACTGAGTATTTTGGCTATTGTAAATATATATGCTGAGTGAAAAAGTCAGGCTAAGAAAGACAAATATTATTTCACTTATATATGGAATCTAAAAGCATAACAAAGGAATAAACAAAAAGCAGAATCAAACCTCTAAATACGGAACAAACTAATATTTGTGAGGGAAGGGGTGAAGGGGCAGAATGGGTGAAGGGGAGTGAAAGGTACAGGCTTCCATTTGTCAACTGAGTAAGTCACGGGATAAAAGGCAGAGCATAGGAAATACAGTCAATGATACTGTAATAGTGTTGTCCGGTGACAGATGGTAGCTACATTTGTGGTGAGCACAGAATAGCATATACAGAAATTGAGTAATTATGCTGGACACCTAAAACTAACATAACATTGTGTGTCAGCTATACAGAAATATTTACATAAATAAAAATTTTAAGTGACAATGTGTAGTAACTGAATGATTGAGAATTGGCACATTAAAAAAAACATAGAAGGCAAGTTACCAAAACCACTCCATGAATATGACAGAATATTATAAATCAATTAGAAAATGGGTCATCTGTGTATTAATGTGGATCTCATCAGAGCCAGGGGAGGTTGATAAAATTACTTCTATAATAGAAGACTACGAAATTGTAACAAGATCTGTCTTAAAGACTAGAGCTGAGGGGGTATCCAAAGAAAGGCAAACTTGAAATCAGAGTCCCCCGTCCTATCGATGGGAGTCCAAAAGGTATTCCTAAAGCCCACTCCAGTCAGAGAAGTGCACTAGATCGCCCTGGCCAGAGCAGGTCTGGAGCATGCATCTCCCTCTGAATGGTATGAGAAGATGGCCCTGGATGCAGGCCAGGATGGAGGAGTTACCAAGGGACTGAGCACTCTGGCACACAGCTGAGCACTAACAGATGTCCCCCATACTGGCACACTGACGAGCCATGTGGCAGATGTAAACAGGAGCTGAAGGAAACACATCAGAAACCAGAAGAGAAGTTCTTTCCCTTTCAAGGGCCTTCTCCAAGGAAAGCTTAACATCATGCCCATTATAAAAGAGAGATGTCAGATATTTCAATCCACTATGACAGAACAGGTACTGTAAATACTGAATCTTCACATTTTGAATAAATATATAATATTCAATATTTGAACACTAAAATCAATATTCAAAAATTGAATACTCAAAAGACAATAGATCATCAACTATTTGAAATTCCAGATGGATTAAATATCTAATGTTTAGGATAATTTTTTTTTAGAAAGAGAGAAGAGCATGAGCTAGGGAGGGCAGAGAGAGATGCACAATCCCAAGCAGGCTCCATGCTGTCCACACAGAGCCCAACATGAGGCTTGATCCCATGACCCTGGGTTAAGCTAAAATTAAGACAGTGCTTAACTGACTGAGCCACCCAGGTGTCCCCAAAATTCTTTAAATATTAGAAGAAACTATAAATTTTTTATTCAATTTAGCAAGAAAATGTGTATTTAAAAAGACACATACATAACAAATATTAAAATTTTTATAAATTGTACTATGTTGAGCCTAAAATTTTCTATACAACAAAGGACACATTAAATAAAATTTGAGGGGTGCCTGGGTGATTCAGTTGGTTAAGCGTCCGGCTTTGGCTCAGGTCATAATCTCACGGTTCCTGGGTTCCAGCCCCGCATCGGGCTCTGTGCTGATAGCTAACTCAGAGTCTGGAGCCTGCTTCAGATTCTGTATCTCCCTCTCTTTCTGACCCTCCCCTGCTCGCACTGTCTCTCTCTGTCTCTCAAAAATAAATTTTTAAAAAAATTTATAATAAATAAATAAATAAAATTTGAAACGAACCATAAATTGGGAAAAGATATTTACAACTCATGTAAGTGATAGTTTTAGTTTCAAGAAAGAACTCCTACAAATAAATAAGGCTTACTAACAGAATATAAGCAGTCAAGGGGCTCCTGGGTGACTTAATCAGTAGAGCAACTGACTCATGATTTCAGCTCAGGTCATGATCCTAAGCTCATGGGATCGAGTCCCACATCAGGCTCCACATTGAGCCTGATTAGATTCTCTCTCTCCTCTCTCTCTCTCTCTCTCCCTCTGCTCCTCTCCCCTGCTCACACTCCAATATATACATATGTGTGTATGTGTATATATATATATATATGTATATATATATATATACATGTAAAATATATACATACATACTTATACACAGATATGGATAATTTAAATACAGACACAGATAATTTAAAGAAGATAAATATCAAATGAGTCATTAAATACATGAAAACATATTCAATCTTACTAATACTTAGGGAATGCTAATTGAAATAACAATGAAGTACAATCTTGTACCCTTAATCCAAGACACAAAAAGCTAAAAATACAAATATTTTATGAGACTTTGAGAAAGGAGATCTCTCACAGAATGGGATTATAAATTGTTATATTCAATACTAAGAGCAACTGGCAAAACTAAAAGTTGGTATATGTGGATGTTATGTCCCAATACGCCCAAGTACATATTCTAGAAAAACTTTCATGTACATGTAAATAAAACATGTATGATTTTAATTTCAACAGTATAACAAAAAAATTAGAAAACCCTCTACTTCTATATCTACTGATAAACAAATTAGTGTACATTTATACAATGGATGTTATGTGTACATTAATATAACATATCAGATCTAGGAGTACCAACAGGGAAATATTTAGAAAACAATATGAGTGAAATGGAAGATCAAGTTTCAAAAGAATAGCACAGTATGATAACATTCAAAGTATTAATTATAGACATACTTATGTATGTAAGATAGCAGAGAAAAGGTATTTAATATTCAATATGTGAACGATGTAGACTAGTTTTGTTCATGGTACAAAAAACACTTCCAATTATATATACGTACATATGTAGGTAGATGGAACAAGACAACCAATTACTCCAGTATATATTGACTAGTTTACTCCCTTCTCTATTTTAAATAATATTTTTGTTCTGAACTATATTTGAATATATGTGTTGATACATTTCTTGGCTTTCCATCTCTTTTAATTCATCTGTTTTTCAGACCCTGTAGCAATACAGCACAATTTTAAAAACTACTTGCTTAAGAGCAAGTCTTGCTTTTAGGAACAGTAAATCAGCTTTCCTTGCTCTAAAAAATTATCTGAGCTAACCTCGCCATTTCTTTAAGTGGTCTGTTTCTTCTCTACAGTTCTTTAAAGAATAGACAGAACAGGACTCAAATCCATCAAACATTTACAGAGAACCTACTGTGTGCCAGGAGTTTCCAAGATGAAAGCAAAATGGTCTCACTGAGTGGTTTAACTTTAGAGACTCCAGTTTGAGCCCTACATTGGGATCTCTGCTGTCAGCACAGAGCTTGCTTCAGATCCTCTGTCCCCCACTCTCAACTCCTGACTCACTCACATTCTCTCTCTTAAAAATAAACAAATATTTTTTAAAAGCTTCCTTTTATCTTGCTCCAGGCTTCTCAAATGTTCTTATATACAAGGAAATAGTGTAGCCTTATACACAAACTTTATGCACAGTATAAAGGGTGGATTTAACTACACATGATTTTTACCCTATGTTCTTACTTTAGAATCTGAACCATGACTAAGTTACATTGAAACATATTATTAAGTGCTTACCTCTATGGAATATATATAAGGGAGAAAATTGTAGAAAGCCTAATGCTGCAGTGTAGACTTGGAATTCAATTTCATGACTTAGATTAAGGCAAGAGTTGGGACTTTCCAAATGGAAGTAATACCTCAAATGATGGTAAATGGGCAAAAATAAAGTGAAGTACTTAAAAGCTTAATACATATATACAGCCGTCCAGGTTAGTACTGGATAACACAAGGGAGTCCATTAACTTGGGAGTCTATGTGAATTGTACAGTGCATAGAATACAGCAAAATCTGACATTCTTAATTACTTAAAAAATAATAATGATATTAATCATTATTTAATTTACATAGTTCAGTAAGAAGACTGTAAGAGACACAGACAAGTAAGATGCTGCTGACATTGTTACTCTACACATGAACAATTACCTGCCTGTAGCCACAGAAATAGTAAGTAGCAGAAATGTTGACTTCTAATATTGTTATTATATAAAAAGAGTGACTGCCTTGCCCAGTCTCCCTCTGAAGGAAATGCTCTTTGTTAGCAGCCACTATTCTATCATGTTATCTTTCTACCACTTCTCAGCCATTCACTACAGACTAAGCACAACAGACCTGGGGGCTGGCAAGCATCAAATTATGTGGTGGAGAAAGATGAGGTAAGCTCATCAGACACTCGCCAGCAAACTAGCTACCAAGAACTACCAAGAATCTTTTCTTTTCCTCTTTTTAACCCACATTTTGTTAATTAGACAACATAATTCTGGTAACCAGAAAACCCTGAAATCTCAGTGGCTTAATACAGGTTATTTCCTATCTGTGCTAAGTGCACAACGTGTCCAGTGGCTCTCTAAAGCAATGCATTTCCAGTGACTCAGGGATCCAGGCGAATTTGATTTTGAGATGTTGTCTCAACCTGTGGATTCCAAACTCAACCAGCAGAGGAAATGAGAGGTATAATTCTAAGTGGGGGGAGAGGTCTTCCCACCCACTAGGAAGGAAACAGATCTGGTGAGTACTAGTCATGTATGTAGTCTCTACACACCACGAACATGTATGTAGATTTTAACAAATAGTTATGAAGGGAAGTCCCAAGTAACAACAGAAAGAAGCAGAAAACTATGAGCCTATAGTCCTCAAGGGCTCAGTATGTTCTTCTAATCCTAAGACTCTACCTGCTCCCCAGAGCTGACCACTACATTGATGGGAGATCAGAAATTGAGACCACAGTGACTGACTGACTGACTTCAAAGTTATGAGCTGAAGAAAACTATTAAACTCAGTAAAATTTTACTTAACCAAGTTATAGTCTAAGCTGCCATAAAAATTCAGTTTATTTTTTATTTAGTGAACAAATTTTCTGTCATGAAATCTCCTTACCAGTATTAATATATTGTTGTACAAACCACATTTTTAATTTATATTATTTAAAGATACTAAAATGTTATAGCTTAAAACTAACAACTTGACACTAACTTGGTTATTTTAGCATTTTGTTTTGATTAGCTGGAAGAGAAATATGTGTAAAATCTTGAAGAAAAATATGTGTAAAACTGGGTAAAATTACATGGTGATATATATATGTATATGTACATATATATATCCCCTTTTTTTCTCTTTTTTCCTCGTAACTTAAATAACTTGGATGTTGCAGTGTGTTTAAATGAGCTTCCTGCTAATATTATGTAAAGATAGTACCCCTAAAATGAAAAGATGAAAAAGTATCTATCTTCAGAGGAGCATTGGGGAGAGTGCTAAGTATTTAGATAGAACTGCATTTGCATAATAAATAAGAAAAAGTACAGATAAAGATAAATTGTTGAAACATTGTTCAAAGATTCTCCTTTAAAACTTCCTATTTGAGAACAAAGACCTGCGTGGTCCCTCTGCTGCTGGCTAGAATCCCTCAGCTGTTAGCCTTCTCTGGAAATGGTCCTTGCCTGGAGAAAGCTGCCTTGCTCAAGTCATGCACTCCTCATAAGGTCAGCCACATCCACCGACTTGTCCAAATGCAAATATAGAGGCCCAGCCCCTTGGTTCCAATAGAGGACACTCCAAAGGGCCATTCCAGCTTCAGAGTCTCCATGGAGCTCTCACTCTGCCAATCCTCTTTCCTCTCCTCCGCCTCTACAGATAATGATCTCATGGGCACTCCTTAATACATTTTCTGCATGCCAATCTTTCAGAATCTACTTCCCAGGGAATCCAACCCCCAATATCTACCTCAAAATTATGAACATTAATATACACACACATACACACAGTTTGTGAATGAAAACCTTTTGGAATATAGGAAATCTGATAAGGAAGAAGTTTATGCTTTCCTAGAAAACAAAATTTGTGAGTTAATGAAAGGCAAATGTAGTATACATAGGCTGGGATAGATAATTGTGAATATTTGCTGTATATGTTAATATTTTTTCCTAACCTAATGTTTTCAATATTTAAATAGACTCATTAATAGAATTTGGCAAGATAAAAGGGAGATTAAAAACACAATTGGCCTAGGGAACAGAAGAATAAATGTAAACACATTAAACAAGACTGCTTTGCCATATTAATTAAGAAAGAACCCATTAGTTAAAATAACTACTTGTTACTGAGAAATTTAGTTGTTTAATTAATGTTATATATAGTATAGAATGTAGGCCTATTCTGTGTATTTTTTGTTGTTACTGTTTATCTCTGTTAAAATGTACAAGGTCTTTGTAAAATAGTATTAAGAAAGTCTAGCTAGAAATTACCTAACATATATTTAATCCATCCTCTTACTCAAAAATAACTAAACTTTTTCCAGGTGAGAAAACAAAAGCCTTCAAAGGTCTTCAATGCCACTTTATAAGAGATCTAATTCCATGTTCATTTCCCAAGATGCACAGCATCAATAGCTTCTCTCTATGGAAGTCTTCTTTGAATATTGTAATTCCTTCCCGTTGTTTTAAAGAGGAATAACCTTATGATGTTGAGGGATGTTCCATGTATCCCTACTTTCTTGAGGGTATTTTTTTTAGAAGAATGGATGATGTACTTTGTCAAATGCTTTTTCTGCATGTATTGAGAGGATTATATGGTTCTTATCCTTTCTTTTATTAATATGGTGTATCAAGACTGATTTGCAAATACTGAACCACACTTACACCTCAGGAATAACTCCCACTTAATTGTGGTGAATGACTCTTAATGTACCATTGAACTTGATTTGCCAGTATTTTCTTGAGAATCTCTACATCCATTTTTATCAGGAATATTGGCCTAATATTCTCTTTTTCAGTGGAGTCTTCACCTGGTTTTGGAATCAAGGTAATTCTGGCCTCGTAGAATGAGTTTGGAAGTTTTCTTTCCATTTCTATATTTTGTAACAGTTTGAGAAAAGTAGGTACTAACTCTTCTTTAAATGTTTGGTAAAATTCTGGGAAGCCATCTGGTTTGGGGCTTTTGTTTCTTGGAAGATTTCTGATCACTGAATTTCTTTGCTGCTTATTGGTCTGTTCAAGCCAAAGAAATCTGAAAAAGGAAAGCACAGCTGGAGGCATCGTTTACAAAGCTGTAGTCATCAAGACGGTATGGTACTGTCACAAAAACAGACACATAGATTAGCAAAACATAATAGAAAACCCAGAAATGGACCCATGACTATAAGCCTTCAAAACTCTGATACAAAAGAAAAGAATATCCAATGGAAAAAAGATAGTCTCTTCAACAAATGGTGCTGGGAAGACTGGATGGCAACATGCAGAAGAACGAAACTTAACCTCTTTCTTATACCATTCACAAAAATAAAGTCAAAATGGATGAGGGGCGCCTGGATGGCTCAGTCGATTTAGGGTCTGACTTCAGCTCAGGTCATGATCTTAAGATCTGTACATTCCAGAGCCTGAAGCCTGCTTCAGATTCTGTGTCTCCCTCTCTCTCTGCCCCTCCCCCCTCCCGACACTCTGTCTCTCTCTCTCTCTCTTTCTCTCTCTCTCTCTGGAAAACTAATAAACCTTAAAAAACACTTAAAAAATGGTTGAAAGACCTAAATGCGAGATAGGAAACCATGAAAATCCTAAAGGAGAACACAGGCAGTAACCTCTGTGACATCTGCTATAAAAACTTCTTATTAGATAGCTCTCTGGAGACAAGGGAAATAAAAGCAAACCTGAACTTAATGGGACTTCATCAAGATTAAAAGCTCTTGCACAGCAAAGGAAACAATCAGCAAAACTGAAAGGCAACCACCAGAATGGGAAAAGGTATTTGAAAATGACTTATCTGATAAAGGGTTAATATCTAAAATCTATAACAAAGTTATCAAATTCAACACTCCAAAAACAAATAATCCAGTTAAGATATGGGCAGAGGACATAAATAGACATTTTTCCAAAGAAGACATACATATGGCTAATGGACACATGAAAAGATGCTCAACATCACTGATCATCAGGGAAATAAAAACCAAATTACAATATCACCTCACACTTGTTGAAATGGCTAAAATTATCAACACAGGAAACAACAGATGTTGGCAATTGTGCAGATAAAGGGGAACCCTCTTACTCTGTTGGTGGGAATGCAAGCTGGTCCAGCCACTCTGGAAAACAGTATGAAGGTTCCTCAAATGCTAAAAATAGAACCACGTTATGATCTGGCAATTGCACTACTGGGTATTTACCCAATGGTGACAAAAATAACTGATTTGAAAAGATACATGCACCCTGATGTTTATAGTAGCGTTATTAACAGCCAAATTGGGGAAAGAGCCTAAATGTCCATCTGTCCAACAACCGATGAGATGAATGGATACAGAAGATGTGGTATATAAATATACACATACACATGCACATACACATACACACGCACATACACACATACTCACATGCGTGCACACACTCACTCACACACTGGAATATTAGCCACCAAAAAGAATGAATGCCATTTGCATTTGCATGTTGCCATTTGCAACAATGTGGAAGTAGCTAGAGTGTATTATGCTAAGCAAAATAAGTTGGTCAGAGGAAGACAAACACCATATAACTTCACTCCATATGCAGATTTTAAGAAAAGAACCAGATGAACATAGGAGGGAAAAAAGAGGCAAAGTAAGAAACAAACTGTTAATATAAAGAACAAACGGGGTTGTTGTGCAAAAGGATGGGTTAAACAGGTGATGGGAATTAAGGATGAGCATCAGATGTTATACATGTCAGTGATGAATCACTACATTCTACTCCTGAAACTAACATTACACTATTTGTTAACTAACTGGAATTTAAATAAAAACTGAAACTACAAAAAATAAAAATAAATCAAAAGTAAATTAAAAATAAAATAAAAAGGAATAACCTGAAAAGTTTTCTATTTCTGTTTTGGTCTGGCTGGTTGTGGGTGCCAGGACTGGCAGGAGGGGAGGAGCACGGTGGTGCAGAAGGTGGGTGCACTCCACAGATGTGTGCAGCAGCAGTAGTGCAACAGCCTACTAATGGCCTGGTGCAACTGACCAGCATGCACACGAGCCAGGAGTCACTGAGCTATCCATCTCTCTGATAGGAGATCAGAGAGGAAGGACCCAGGAAGGAAAAAGGAGGATGACTAAAGAACTACTGGCTGACTAGAATTAGTATGCTCTACTGCTACAGTTTTTGATTACAGGTCAATGGTGGAAAAACAACTACATCTCTATCTCTCACTGCAGCCAGTTTGATGGCACAGTGGGGAGTAAGGAAGGATTCTCTACAAAGCTGACTGGATTACAAATCGGTGTCATAGATCGTGAGTTCAGCTCTGCCTCTGTATTGTGCTGGCAATTTCTCTTCACTAACTTCCCCCTGGGCTTTCAGGAAAACCATGTGGGTGCCAGAGAAGTCACGAGCTGATCTCTGCTATTCAGCAGTTGCTCTCAATGGTGCAGAAAAGTAGCAGAGAGCACCCATTAGAAAGGATATGAATAGGACCATTTTACTAGGAAAAAAATATCACCTTTTGTCTCTTGGATTGACATTTACACCCTTCTCTTGCGGCTCCACCATCATTTTCTTTTAATATTACACTTTTTGTTACAGTCAATAATAGAATTTTATTTGTACTTAAAAGGTCTTATTGAGAAATGAGTATCAAACCCAAAATAACTTCATATTGATACTGTAGCCTCTTCTTATTTGCTTGTAATTACCATTACACAAGTTACTCTAACTCCTAGTTTAGATCAGTTAAGATTCTATGATGGCTAATGGTATGTGTCAATTTGTGCTGTTGGTTCTGTTTCTGTGGAAAGCTCATGAATACAGAACCTAAATTCAATCACAGTAACCTTGAAGCCATTTTTTTAATCACCAATACTCTCTTCTATGGGATAAATGCATGTATAAGATAAGGGCTATCTATATAGAAATTCCAGCTCAAGAATGGCTCCCTGCATGATGACAGCAGATAGTACTTAACAGACACAAAAACGAGCATCAGGTGGTATCTTTAAAACAACTTTGCTGATGGATGTTATTTTATTTTTTAATTTACTTTTAGAGAGAGAGAATGTGGTGTGAGCAGGGAAGAAGCAGAAAGACAGGGAGAGAGAATCCCTAATAGGCCCCTCACTGAAATTAAGAGTCAGACAATCGACTGAGCCACCCAGACACCCTGCTGATGCTTTTGAAAAAACTTTATTTTTTCAGTTAAAATAGTTCAAAGGGGACTTAATAAAAATCTCATTAAATTCTAAATGTTATTACATTATTTTAATCTCCTAATCCTTTCAAATATTTTGTCTAGTTTTATTAAACATGACAAAACTATTTTTTTATTAGCATCAATATCCATAAATTGCTCTAAATCAGTATTTCCTCCACAGTTGGGCACTTTCTATTCATCAATATGATAGGTGGTCCATTTGTAAATCAGCTAGTTTCTCCTTAGTTGTCATAATATAATAAAATTAATGTTGTATATCATATTCTAAAGTAACCCGGCTGATTAATCAAGGTGATTCTAGGCTCTCAAAATAATTAATCAACACAGGGATTTACGTCCATGTCCCTCTACACGGATTGATGTCTGTGCAGCGAAGTAGTTATGAGAGTAACCATTACTGAGAAATCATGTACAATAATAAACATCAAAATCTCACTATGTTCCTAATTTTCAATTCTCAAAACCTTTGAATTCTTTTTTTTCTATTAAATGTTGATCTGTTTTAATATAGCCTTTAGTAGTGGAATTACTGACAGTTTCCAAGACTAGTCTGCTGAAAAAAAAAAAAATCTGCCTCCTACCAAAGGAGTAAGAATATTGCTCTTGGCCCTGCGCATGCACTATAGTGGTTAATTCTATGTGTCAACTTGGCTATGCTATGCGGTGCTCAATTGTTCGGTCAAACACTAGTCTAGATGTTGCAGTGAAGGCAACATATTTGTAAAATATGATTAACGCAATCAATTGACTTTAAGTAAAGCAGATTACTCTCCGTAATATAAGTGGCCTTCACCCAATCAGCTAAGGGGCTTAGAAGGAAAAATAGGTTTCCCAAACTGGAAATAAAATTTCTCCTCAAGTCTGTATCATAGAAACCTTGCCTGAATTTCCAGCCTGCTGGCCTGCCCTATAAATTTGAGACATGCCAGCCCCCACAATTGTATAACTGCATGAGCCAATTCCTTAAAATGAGTCAGTCTCTCTGTATGCTTCTTTCTCTCTCCCTTTCTTCCCTCTCTCTCATTCTTTCTCATATATATTAGATAGATAAATATATGATATGATATATAATCCTGTTCGTTCAGTTTCTCTAGAGAACCCTCATACAAGTATATATGATATAATATACATCATAAAATCTAATATCCACATTTTACATCAATTTTAAATTAGAAAAGCTCATATGGTATATTATTTGCTTTGTTTTGTGTGTTTTTTTTTTTTTTTGCCAACAACTTTGGAGTGTACACTCCTTCACTTTACTATTCTAATTGGCGCAGGCCTGAAATATAGTAGACACTCTACTTTCTTGTCCTCATTTGCTAAAAAAGAGATAACAACCTATTACTGAATGAGCACACTATTTTTGATTTTCTTTATCCCAAAAGAAAAGTGGTTCTGATTTATAGTTAGCTTAAATTGCTCTTTGGAGGTATATGAAGGGTTAACACTTGAACTCAAGGTCATTCTGTAGAGTAATGAGCAAGGACTAAGTGTTAAGATCCAATCATAATCTGTGTTTCACACTTAGACTGAATAAGAGCCAAGTTGCAAACTTGACAGTAATGAGTTTGAAGAGAATTTCCTCCCAACTCAACTTAAAATGTCTTTTCCTCTATATTTTATCTATTTCAAACAGTTAAAACCTGGATTAATTATTAAATTCAAATATTTATAATTTTCACCCTAATGTTCTGTGTTAGGCCCCCCTCCTAAAGATGTCACGTCCTCGTCCTCAGAATCTATAGTGACCTTGCATAGCAAAAAGTACTTTCTAGATGTGATTCAGTAATAATCTTGAGACAGGAAGAGCATCCTGGATCATGCAGTTGGGCCCAGTGTAATCACAGAGGTCCTTTTACCAATGAAAGAGGGAAGCAAAGGATCTAGAGGCAAAGGAGGTGTGGCAATAGAAGTAGAGGTCAAAGTGATGTGGCCACAAGCCAAGGATTGTGGGAAGCCGCTCGAAGCTGAAAAAGACAAAGAATGGAATATCTGCAGCATCCAGAAGGAAGGCAGCTCGGCCAACATCTTGATTTTAGCAACGCAAGCCCCATTGTGGACTTCTGCCCTCTTAAACTATAGTTTGTAGTCACTGGTAAGCAACCGAAAACTTATGCACCTTCTGTCCCTAAACAGGTCATAGTTTCTCTGTCTTAAACCTCTCACACAAGGTGTCTGTAGTTCCAAATTCATAGAGAAACTCTACTCTTACAAAGAGATCATATAACTGGACATTAGCTGCTTTGCTTTAAGTTCCCATAACAGAAATTCTTCATTTGAAGATCTCATCCCTGACATAATTGCCAATTTGTTTGCTTTTCATGGATGCATCTGTGTGTCTTGTTCACAGTTGTATCCTAGCATAAGTCCCAGGCCTCACATACAGTAGATGCTAAATAATTTATATTTTAGGTATGAAGACCTCTTCCTTTGGAACATGAAAGGAGGTAAATAAAACATACATTGCTTTTTAAAGTGAATAATAATGTGGGAAAAGAAAAGCTGAGCAACAATCTTGTCATTGTTCCCAAGGGTCTTCTCTTATGTAAATAATGTTTTGCTAACCCAATTCAGCAGTTATACCTCTCATGCTACTTATTATGTTGATTAAAATTTAATGTTTGGCAAGTTACTTAATCTTTTTGAAACTGTCTCCTCATCTGTAAAATGAAGGTATATGAAACAAAGGAATGATTCTAGACTTCCTAAAATCTGGGTTAGAAGAGAAAGGATGGAGCTTATAAATTTTTAACTTACGGAAACAAAAGCAACCTAATAATTGTACCCGGATCATTATGCAACAATCATACTTATTAAACATGTAAAGAATGGGGTTCCTGGGTGGCTTAGTCGGTTAAGTAGATTCCTCTGGCTCGGGTCATGATCTCACAGTTTGTGGCGAGCCCTGTGTCAGGTTCTGTGCTGACAGCAGAGAGCCTGCTTTGGATCCTCTGTCCCCCTCTCTCTGCCTCTATCTCACAAACAAAATAAGCATTTTTTAAAAATCATGTAAAGAACTTAGCACAATTCCTGGAGAACTCCAAGCACAATACACATACCCATATATATCACTATATGTGTGTGTGTGTGTGTGTGTGTTTAAGGATATATTTTTATATCCCATGGCAAGAACAGCAATTTTAGGGATCTCTGGGGATTATTCTCCTATCCCTCTAGAGCAAGCTAGAAAATCAAAAGCAGTCATCACTACATACTACTACATAATACATCAATATTCCATCAGCACTCTGACCATGCCATCTTCCTCAGCAGCTTACAAGGTAGGCATTTACTGATCTCCGGGTACAGCTGCCTCAAGTCTATTATCTAGATGAGTGTATAACAGCTACAGAGTTCCCCTCAAATGCATTCACCCAGCCCTTACTAGCTACACATAGGAGCACAAATGAAAATCATGTTCAATGAATAGGCCCGTGTAGTTTAACCAGCCTACAGTAATCAAATCTCAGAGACCAGCAATCCTGACACACACAAACATTTCCACAGTATTCCTCTCAAACTATCTGAGGCATGAGTGATGTGATCGATGGGCTTCTTGATAAAAATGTAATATACATGTATCACACTGAACCCAGTAATGTCAATGATATGGCTTTTAGGAAAATCACATTTTAGAACTTCGAGCCTGTAGAACCTAAATAAAAACCCATTTTCTCCATCTTTGACACCTCACTTAATGCTGCTCAACAATTGCTATGAAGAAGGACATTAAAAGACTGTGTATTTAGTTATTATAAAATAAATGTTTAGATTTTTGTAAATTACAGAGCATCATGGGATCCTCAGTTTTAATGACAGGATTGGCTTTTACCAGGACCTAAGAAATTTACCTGAGCTGATGAAAAATAACTCCTCCTGCTATGATGTTCTAAACATTTTAATATTCTAACACAAGTTCATAACCAGAAAAATCAACCTAAATTTTATCATAACTAGAAAAATATTTACTCTCAAATAACTTCATTCATATTCCAAATTCATTAACAGAGTCATGTCAAATTTCTACTTTTTCATCCTTTATTGAAAAGTTTTCTGATGTCTGAAAGGTAATTTCAGTTAATATTAAAATGAATTATATACCTGATACATACAATACTCACTAAAGGTACACCGCTTCTCCATTGGGACTTCTTTTTAATTTGTATAATTTTTTCTTTTTCTTATAAAATCTGTGTTATATATGTAGAAAATGAAATATTCATTATGATGGGGGAATTCACACCCTTTCCCATCTTTAACCCTTCTAGCTTTTGAAATAATCAGAAATATATTTATTAGAGCTCTATTTTCCTAGATTTAGGTTCTACTTTGCAAGAAAAAGGAGAAACTATCATTTTCTAGATATTTCTAGATGTTTTCTAAACATGCTTAATATATGTTTATTATATTTTCTAGACACATTAATATATGTCTAGTTCACTCATATCCTCTTATTTCATCCTTGCAATGACGTTTTTGTAGGAACACCTGAGAAGTAAAGTAACTCACCTCCCTGTGAATTACTATGCCAAAATTCAAATAACTGTAATATATTGGTCCCAGAGCTTCAGAGACAAGACTTGGTGCAGATGAAAACAGGCAAGAAAGAGAGTAGTCAAGACTGACTTGTCTATTCATGGAGCTCTGAATAAAGGTTTGTAAACCCATGCTAGACCTTCTGAGGAAGCAACAGACTGCACACAGTGGATGGGGTCCTCTGAGGAGCAGCTGCTCCACAGTGACAATAAGCTATCACCCAAGGCAGCTTGGATTATTCAGTCTGTCCATACCCTGGGCCATGTTCAAGTATACTAAGCAAGGAAGAAAGTATTCAGAGATGGTAACCCATAGAAGTCAGGTCTAGGAAACTTGGGGCACAGGCCCCATGAAGACATGTTCTGATTGGAGTAGATAGCCCCAGGAAGGATAGCTTCCTTCCTAGAAAAGGGGTGTGACTCATACTTACAGATTTTTAATTTTCTCAAGTTTCTTGAGTCTACAGAACCACTTTTATGTGGATATTTGCCACATTTGTAGCACATAACAGGTCAGCTGTCCTCTGTTCTTTAATACCTTTTCCTACTTGGCAGTTGCATTTCCTCCTGACTCAAATGTGCTTCCTCTCTTTGGGAAGTCACAGGATGCCACTGACTCAACCCCATAAGAATGTATGCTTCAGAGGTTGTTTTGCCAGCAGTGGGCATGGGTTGAGTGAAAGACGGAAGTAAAGAAAAAGGTCGGGCACCAGCCGGCTTAGCATCTCTCCTTCACTTACAAGGTACATGACCTTGAACAAATCATACTGCTGTCCCATACTCCACATTTGCAGAAAATGAGAAGAGAGGATATGAAACATCATATCTGCAAAGCAGAGGTGGCTAATCCAATGGGCTTCTCGAAGTCCTTCCGAAATTAAAGTCTAACATTATAAAAATAACAATAGCTAATAAACAGTTTAGTTTGTTCCAAGATCCTTGTTGAACATCTTATATACAGCATCTCTATTCATCACAAATCCTACATGGTAGGTATCACTACTGGACCTATAGTTTTTAGTCCTTGGTCTAGTAGATTCCCAACCCTGTGTTCTTTCCTTTGTACTCTGTTGTTCTCGGGTCTATGACTTACGCTCTGTGTGATTGACATTCCCTATAATTCCCTCAAGTTGAAAGCAGTCAACCATGTTTCATGAGCCACAGTCCTTGATGGCTGAGTATGCACAAGAGGAATTTTGTGTTGCAATTAAAATTACAACAGGTTAATCAGACACATATTTAATGATATGTATAACAGCTATTGTGCTACACATCATTAGGCATAAATGGTAAGCTGTTCATATAAATGAAAATAATTATTTTTACACTGATTAAGAAAGCATGGCTGTACTCAGACAGAAATTAGGATGGGATGGAAAAATGTTGGAATAAAAATAATTGTTTCCATTCATTAACTTATTACTAATATCCAAGCATTGTGCCAGGTATTTTATATGCATTATCTAGTCCTCTTACTAACAATATGAGAAAAATACTAGTAATAAATCCTTTTTTACAGATGAGGAAACAGAAAAGTTAAAAAGTTGTCATAGCAGTGATTGGGATGATATGCCAATCCAGAAAATGTCACTTAAAGTCCTCCTCTAAAACATTTGTGTCCTATAGCACAGTTAAATGGAAAACTACTCCTTCCTTTCTCATTTTCCCAGGGTTGCTTGCTCTTATGGGTAAATGTTGTCTTGCCTTCAACTAAGTCTTAAAACATAAGCGTTCATTCTGCCTAAATTCCAAATTTGTAATAAATGAGCAACTCTTTAAACCTCCTATTTGAAAAGCACAAGTCCATGGACTTTATTATGAGGGAAGACAGTGGAAAATATATCAGTTAGGACAGGCTAGCTTGTGTTTGGTTTACAAACCAAAAATTCAGTGGCTCCAAGTTTACACATTCATCAAAGG
Source organism: Suricata suricatta (assembly GCF_006229205.1). Taxonomy (NCBI): domain Eukaryota; kingdom Metazoa; phylum Chordata; class Mammalia; order Carnivora; family Herpestidae; genus Suricata; species Suricata suricatta. Next base: position 80,258,951 of record NC_043702.1, on the reverse strand, counting down.
ATGGAGGCTTAGAGGGCAGTCACTAAATGGTGCTGACCATCTTGACAGAGGAAAGAGGGGCTTGCAAAACCTTTGCCCTTTCCTTACCACATGTTACATGCCCTAAAAAGTGAAGTTTGTGTCAGCCAGAGCCATTCTAGGATCAGGGCTCCAGGATTTCATCAGACAAGGAAGAAGTTTTCTTACTGCTTAAAATAGAGATCCAAGAGGGGAAAGTTCAAAGAAAAACTTCACTAGCTTTGAAAATTTGCTTGAAATCTTCACTCAATGACCTGAAAGACCATTTCAAGATATCATTTAACTCTGGACCGTTCCCTTTCTCTGTTCCACTCTTTCTTCACCTCCCCTGCCTAGAATCCTGAGACTAAGCAGGCAGGGAATGTTGAGACATTCTGATCTGTTGTAATGCTTTGGATGGCCTCTTGTATATTACTAGTATTCACTTGCAAAGCATATTATTCCTTTAGTGGTGAAAAATACGTACATTCTGTAAAACCATTTGTATCCTAGGATATACCTCATCACAATATCTGGTTGTGCAAGATAGAGAGCTAAATAGCCCATAATAGGAATAAACAATGATCTGACTAGTTCAGTGCGTACACTGATACAAATAACTAAGTCCCAAGGGGCCATGGATTTAGATGGCAATAAGCTACTCTAGTAATGGAATAGTTATTAAACTTAATATCAAAAAAAAAATAATCAGTGTTTACCAGCTTCCTTTCTGGTCAATCAGTTAGCAATATTATTGAGAATATGTATACTGGACATTTCACAGAATAAGGGAGTGGTTCTCAGTCAGAAATCTGAGGACTCCAAGCTTCTACCCCCCATTACATGATATGACCTTTCTGCTCCTCAATTCCTCAATTTAAACAAAAAGAATAAATAAGATATATATGAGGTTCTCTGGAATCATAACCAAGCACTGTTTCCTCTTCAGATTTAAGTAATACTGCAAAACCTTCCCTTAGTTTTGGCAGACGAAAGCTTCCAGAAAGATGATAAGGAAGAAGTAAGAAACACTCATGTTCCCACTCTGATACAGGAGTTCAGATGTGAATGAGAAAATAATAAAGATGGTTCTGCCTCGCAAAGATCCAACTAACACAGGATTCATGCAGTATAAAGACATCACTGATGAGTTAAGATTCTTTAAGTTTCCCTATGAAAGTGGGATGCATGGAAGGGTATGGTCTCAACCTCCTTTAAAGTTTTTCTGTCCACAGAGGATTAAGACTATAGTTTGAGACTGTGGCAGAGTTAAAGAGAGCTACTGGGAACAGGCTCTCCTGGCATTCTGTTGCATCTTTAGTCCTGAGCTACAGAGCCTCTCTTTTCTATTTCAACCAAGGTCCTTGATACCAACTGACCTCCCCCTCCCTTCACCTGTCCCCTCTCTGCTTTATCCCAAGTTTACTCCCTATCTCCCTCCAAATTTCTGATACAAAGCTCTTTCTGCCAATTATGTTTCCACTCCTCTAAACCACCACTCTGACCACTGCAGTAAAGTATGACCAGACTGATTTCCTAATGGCTAAATCAAAATATCAATTCTGCTGAGTCAGTTTTCTCTGCCCTAAAACCCTCCATGTTCAGAAGACCTGAAACCATGGTGGGAAGTGAGACTGAGCACAGTTGGACAAGCTGTTCAAGGACTAATCGTGCTTGTGCACAGAGGAAAACAGATGGAAGGAGAAAGATTCCTGAAGAGCATATGGTTGATGGGGCAAGGAATAAGTCTACTGAAATGAATTACAGATTTGGAGATGGGAGGCATGGTTCCACTGCCTACCATGAAATAACTTGCTTAGCTTATGCAGGATGTTTGAGATTTGAATTTCAATTTACTCATCAGCAAAATGAAGGTTTAAAAAAACTACCTCTTAGAGTTAAGAAGATTAAAAGATATCAATTTGAAATTATCTGTTATTACTACAATTGCTATTTTGAATCTATAGCCTATTGTCTAACACATTAGACAGAAAAGAAAACTTTTGGAGTCATAGATAATTGTGAAAGTCTGAATTTGAAAAAAAAAAAAAAAGAAGAAGAAGAAGAAAGAAAGAAAAAATTTCCCAAGAAAAATGAGCATATTACAAAATGTAGAACATCAATTGAAAAGGGCCCATGAACCCTTTGAAGTCAAGCTGTGGATTTCTGGAATGAAATAAAACAAAGCAAAATGCCCAAAGAAATGAAAAGCTTAAGATAGGAACATTTTAGAAACTTCTTTTAATTCCTAAGTTTTTATTTATCTGATTTGTTCCATAGGCTATCTACTTATTACTCATTTTTAATTGCTAAATTCAGAAATTCCCAGAAAAATAAATAACTCAACAGATAACTAAGTAAATGTATGGCTGAAGGAAAAATAAGATTTGTTTTGATTATCTCATTTATTTTTAAGAAACCTGTTTGGAAAGCTATGTTGGCAAAAGCAGGGCATTTTTGCAAATACTCCTGTCAACTAAGAATTTATGTGTGCAGAAAAATAGAGATCATAAAGATTATTTATAATATATAAACATACACATAGCACACATATATGAACATATGTGTGCAAATGTGCATATGAATATATATGTTCGTGTGTGTGTACACATATATGAAACGTCTAAAATTAAAATGAAAGTATCTTAGTAAAAAGCTGAATCTAGAATTTACAAGGAAATTTAGAATTACCACCTCCTATTTCTTCCCTACAGACAAAGTAAGCATAGTCGGAGAGCCAGAAATCCCTTCACCATTTTTTTTCATTTTCTAGGAATAACGTGTTTTATAAATTTTTCACTCTCCGGTTGACACTATGATATTAGAAATTATGTATTTAAGTCAGGAGATATTCAATGATCATACAGTATGCTGGAAACTGATGAATACAGGCAGCATCAAGCATGGGACATACACGTGAGAAGGAGTGACCTGCACTTGGAATGTATGATATAACAAGAGTACTGCATACTCTTGTACAGAAGGGAAAATAAACACCACCTGAAAGGGAATCAGGGGCTGATTTCCCAGAAGGTGATCTGGAATACAGACATATGTTCTCTAGAAAAAAAGAGAAGAAGGGATAAAAGATGAAATCTTTCAGAAAGGAAGATTATGTGATAAACAAGAGAGTTTGGGAAGCACTAAGTGAAAAAGGAAGTACAAGGAAGTTCAGAGTTCTTTCATTTGGAAAAAGCAAATTAGATCATGAGCTTATTACCTATCTTGACATGTAGCCACAGAAAGAGTAGTTGCATTTTTTTGACTCATTTTGACTCAAATTTTTTTTTTTTAAGTAAGCTCCATACCTAGCATTGGACCCAAATGGGGCTTGAACTCACAACCCTGAGATCAAGACTTGAGCTGAGATCAAGAGTCAGATACTTAACTGGCTGAGCCACCAGGAATCCCAAACCTAATTCTATTTTAAAGAGAGTGAAGAGCTCATTCCTAATACATCTGCTTTTGGTTTATCTGTTTGTTTCTATAGTACTGGTAACAAATATCCAGGGATAATCTCCCAATTCATTAATTCACCAAATATTTATTGAAAACCTACATTATATTAGTTTCTATCTAAAAAGGTAACCCTTCCAAAGATCTGTTTTTTAAATTACAACACTTCTTTGGAATTCCTGTCCTTCCACATCCTGGGTGGGCAGGGTGGAGGGTCGGAATCTACAAACTCATTTCTCTTTTCCTCTAATAAATCTATTCCTCCAGCTAAAACTGATTACTTTCTGTCTCTCCATTTCTCCAGGTCTCATTAATACTCCTGTTAAGAACATCTCCTCCTCATCACATCTACCTGTGCCAAGCTTTACCTTGATTAAATCTCACTTTCTCTTTCACCAAGATTTTCTGGAACAAGCCACCCGCAAAATTTTCCCTTTTAACTATTCATGCTATGAATCTTAGTTACTACTCAAATATTTTCTACTTATCTTTTCTACTTGATCTTAATCATCTTTAGAATCAGAACCATATCTTACACTTCTTGTTATCCCTTTTAGTAGCCAATATAGTGCTACACACCCTACTTCATATGTAATACATGCTGGGCTTGAAATTTATATTGAATTTCCACATTCAATTCTGGCAGAGATGTTTTATTGGTGCAGATAAGCATGGAAATACCTGTAGATTAGATTAAAAGGATATGGAAGGTTAGTGCTTAGGCCCAGAACCATTGGGCCATTCCTACAATCACAATCCTTTCAATTACAAGAGTTCAAAATGAGATCCAAGCTTCTGAGCGTGAAACCATCTGAATTTTACTCATTCTGAATAATTCTAGCTTTGCCAGAACCCTGATATTTCCCATTTCGGGACTTCAGCACACTGTTACTAATATCAAGAAGGCTGGGTCTCCTCTCTGCCTCCCGGGCACTGTTGTATGGCACCAGAGAAGGTCTCGCTGCTGTTATGTTTTTCTATGTGCTATGGGAAGAACTGGCACCTAAGGCTATGTCTACATTATTTATACCACTTTGATAGATTAAATCTTAACTGTACCATAGAGCTTTTAAAGACATGTCTGTAAATGTTTAAGGATTCCACAGGTGTTCATCCTAACTGCAAACAAAGACTCCTTTTTGTGGTTGAAAAACAAAATTAAAATTTAACAGTGTCCTGCAAGCCATGGATTTTGCTTAAAATGAATCCCTGACTGGACGCGTCAGGCAGCTCTGTGACTCTTGACACGTTTTTGGAGTTCAACAAAGTAACCCACATCAATGGAAACATTTCTGTGATCCCGTACTTCTAAAATTAATCTCTCTGATGGTGACATTTCATAAAGGAACTATAATGTTGGTATTCTACCAATGTGGCAAAATCCTAAAGGACTTTCATCCTGAAATGTCCCCAAGCTCTAAAGTATTCTTAAAACTGTTTCATTCTTTTCTCTGCACTGTTACCAACTCCATGGTACAACTTTGATGTGTTACTAAAAGACAAGAGCTTTATTTTGGGAAAGTATTGTTCATAGGGCCCCAAAGGATTTTTTTTCTTCCTGTTTATAACTGGAGGATTGAATTCTGGTCTCTGAAACTCAGGATTTGCTAGAATTTCTTTTTGAGCAGGTGGTAATCTCATGAGTTTTCCCTGGAAATAATTATACTCACCTTTGACTCAGTGAAAGAAAAACATATTCTCAGCTACCTAAGGTCCACCTCAGTACATATCACTGATTTACTTAAAATTACAGGAGCTGGAGATAAGCCAATGAAATATTTAACAAAAGAATAAAGAAAAGCATTATGATAATTATAAGGTATAAGAACTGTAATCATGTTTTTCCTAATAGACAATTGAGTTCTAATTGGATTTTAATTTTTCAGATGCCATAGTTTCTAAGTAGAAACCCAGTTATTTATTGAAATCAAGCTTTCATTCCTCTTTGACCCTCCTTTGAGTTTTTACTCTTTTTTTTAAGGTATTACTATTGGAATATTAGACCCTGGAGCAGAATGAATCAAGATTCCCCTTATAAATGCTGAATGTGTAAGGCACAAAGAAAAGACACATATAAATGAAGAAAAGGCTTTAAGATAGTTGGTCACAAGTCCCTCTTGGGCCATGATAGACTTTCTTCACATTCCTTCAATTCTCTAAGTGTTATGCTTCAGTATGCTAAATCAAGTAATCAGAGCTGTCTAACACAATGCATAGCATTCCACCCTATCGTCAGTGATCATAAGATCCTTAACTCCATAGTCAGGAGAAGGATAACCAAGGATCAATCAATTCCCATTCTGACTCCAAACTGAAGACTCCTATCTAGGCTGCAGAAGACACCACATTCTACTCCAGATCAAGAGACTTCAAAACACCAGTAACATTATTTTTGTCTTCTTCATCTACTATTATACTCTTCAGTATGTCAATGTAGAAATTAGATTGTTGGCAACCCTGACTATGCTATCTAACAGAGAAGACACTGGCTACATGTGATTATTTACATTACAAACATTTTAGAATAAAATTTTAAATTTTAAAAATAAAATTCCTCAATTGCACTAGCCATGTATCTGGTGTTCAACAGCCACAAATGACTAACAACTACTGTATTGGGTATCTCAGATACCGAACATTTCACTCTTCACAGAAAGACAAAATAAAGCTGAAAGTTAAATAATAAATTTTTAAACTGCTCTAGGTCTAAAAATAAATCACACTAATGACCTGAAAATATTTTAAAATTTATGAATACTAACCATGACATGTGACATATCAAAACTTGTAGATATAGTTAAATAAAGGAAAATAGCCTTAAAGGAAGTATCAGATAAGAATACAAATGAATAGAGTCCAGAAAAACAAGAGCACATTAAACAGAAAGAAAGAAAGAAAGAAAGAAAGAAAGAAAGAAAGAAAGAAAGAAAGAAAGAAAGAAAGAAAGAAAAAGGAAGGAAGGAAGGAAGGAAGGAAGGAAGGAAGGAAGGAAGGAAGGAAGGAACAAAATTAGATATTCACTAATCGAAAATAAACTCACTACAGAGGTAATCAACAAAACCAAAGACCAGTTCTTTGAAAACATTAATAAAATTGGTAATGAGAAAGGAAAGAAGGTGGGACAGCACAAACTGATAATACCAGGAATGAAAACAAGGACATCAGCAGATATTCTACGACGTGCTTTTAACAAAGAAGATTCTATTGTCAAATTTGTGCCAAAAAATTAACAATTTCAATGAGCTATAAAAATGCCTAATAAACCAATTTACTAAAATTCACATTCTTATGTCTAACAAAGAAATTGAGCCAATTATTTAAAAACTTCTAATATAACCCCTAGCCAAAAAAATCTCAACAAAGAATTCTTTCAAATCTAAAGAAATAACCCTATTAGTATTTAAACTTATCTGAAAACAGAAAGAGAATCCCTTCTCTAACTTTTTATAAGGCCAGCATAACTTTGATACCAAAACCTAACAAGGGCATAAGAAAGAAAAGTCAGAAACCAACTCTCTCTCATGAACATAGATACAGCAATTATTTTTTTTTTTAGTGTTTATTTTTGAGGGTTACAGAGACAGAGCATGAGCGAGGGAGGGACAGAGAGATAGAGAGACACAGAATCCAGAGCAGGCTCCAGGCTCTCAGCTGTATGCTCAACGTGGGGCTTAAACTCATGAACATGAGATCATGACCTGAGCAGAAGTCAGACACTTAACCGACTGGGCCCCTCAGACGCTCCAAGATATAACAATTCAGGGGCGCCTGGGTGGCTCAGTCGGTTGCGCATCCAGCTTTGGCTCAGGTCATGATCTAGCGGTTTGTGGGTTCGAGCCCCGCATTGGGCTCTGTGCTGGCAGCTAGCTCAGAGCCTGGAGCTGGTTTCAGATTCTGTGTTTCCCTCTCTCTCTGACCCTCCCCTGCTCATGCTGTCTCTCTCTGTCTCTCAAAAATAAAAACAAAAGAATTTTTTAAAAAGATACAATTCTTAACAAAATATTAGCAAATATAATCCAAATGTATATAAAAAGGATAACTTAAGTAGTTTCGATCTAGTAAGTTTAGGTTGGCTTAACATTTGAAAATCAATCCACATGATTTAACACTTAGAAAATACAGTGAAAATTATATAAACATATCAAAGAGATGAAGAAAATCCATTTGATAAAATTCAACTCTCATTCATGATAAAAATGACATTCAACATTTCTTGGAGGTACTAGCAAGTGCAGTAAGGGGAGGACAAAAGACATCATAATTTAAAAAGGAAAAATATAAAAGGGCTATTATTTCATATCTACCAGAACTCTCATTGACTTCTAGACAGAATAAAAGTTGATACAACAAACTCTTCAGAAAATCTTTGGAAATGTCCATCATCACTGAATAAATGGATACATGGCACTCAACAATTCAACTCCTCCTTGGTATACACTCAGTAGATTCTCCAAATGACAGTTGCACAATACAGAGCACATTTTTCATAACAGAAACCGGGAAATTGTTCAACTGCTCATGAATGAATAAATAGTGATATATTCATATGGAATACCATATAGAAATAAGAACAAACAGTAATTGAATAGCAATATGGGTCAGTCTCATAAATATAATGCAAAATGAAATAATACATTCAAGGAGATTACATACTGTGGGATTCTAGATACATAAAGATCAAAAACCTAAAAACGAATCTGTGATGCTAGAAGATAGTACATCACCATTGGAGTGGTAGTGAATGGATACTTACAAAGGTAAAAAGAGTAACTTCAGAAAAGAGAAACCTCTCAAACACCACCTCAACCAATGATCAACATTTACATAACCATAACTGAGACACAACAGCATCATTATGCATTATGGGGTATGATTCATTGAGGAGGACACAACACTGGTTTTTCACCAAAAATGTATAGCTTGAATCTAATCAGAAGGAAACATCAGGTGAACTCTAAAAGACATTCTACAAAATGTCTGCTGCAAAAATGTCAAACTAAAAAAGACAAAGACTGGGCGAGGAACTGTTAGATACAACAACTTTTTTAAAAATAGTGGACTGAACACCAGACCAGAGGATGGGAGAAGGGACTATAAAGAACATTGGGAAACAAACAACAATTCAAACATGGACTATGGATTATGTCACAACATAGTATCAGTTATAATGTTAATTTTTCTGATTTTTACAATATGTTGTTATATGGCAGAATGCCCATTTTCATAGGAAATACTAAAACATCTGGGGTAAGGGAAAGTGGTATTTCTAACACATTAGAAAAATATTCCTGCATGCACATTTATGCATATATACATAAACATATGTGTATATACAGAGAAAATAATAAAATGAGGAAAAATATATAGGATTCCTAAATCTGGGTAAAAATATAATAGAATTCCTTGGATTCTCCTCTCAAGTCTCCCTTAAGTTTGAAGTATCAAATTAAAAGGTTTTTAAAAGGCTAAGGGATGAAGGGTTTTATTCATCTTCTGCAGATTTCTGTGGATGGAAAAATGAGATTTCAGAGCAGTCTTAAAATTGATCATTCAGGGATCCAATTATGATGATGTTCAAGGAGGCCAAGTCATGTTAACTAAGCTCACAAGAAACTGATACATCAAGTGAAATACTAGTTTATTAATTTAACAACAACAGAAAAATGATACTGCTAAATGAAATGTAAGATTTGTGTGAGCATAGCTGTAACATTTTTCTTCTTGGCAGATGTAAATGGAAGATCACTTGATTTTCAGAAGACTGCTTTGTGAGGCAGGTTCAGAGAGTACACAATTGGATAAGTGCATGAGATGCTTAATGTTCAGGTACTGAATGTCTAATATATCAATTTTGTAAACATTCTTTGTACCAAGAAACATTTTATTTCTAAACTGCTTTTTGCCTACAGTTAATTATATACATTATGCTTGATTTTACAATTAAACTCTGTGTCAGGAGGGTCTTGTTTAGAACCAGCCCACAGACTGTATGTATTTTAAGCTCCTGTCCAGTCTGGAAAATCAGGACTTATTTTCACTATAGCTAAGAATGTCCTCAAATTTCTTATTAACACAAGTTAGAAGAAACAAATTCAAATGTGAAAGCTTGAAATGATGAGTTTTTTTGGCAAAACATTTTCACTAAATATAGAATTCTGGGCTGACATTTTCTTTTCATACTTTAAAATTTTAGTTTGTCTTCTGATCTCCATTGTTTCTGAAGAGTTGTCAGCCACCATTCATACTGCTTTTCCTCTGTATCTAAGTATTGTTCCCTGGCTGCTTTCAAGATAATCTATTTGAATCACATTTGGCAATATATTAAGTAAATTGATCTTGCAACATCGAGTAAATATATTAAGTCAGGAATATTTCTATAAACTCCATTAACATGAATCCCATACTTACACTGGATTCATATTTCAGAAGTAATTTTAATGATCTCTCAAGTCATGCACAAATGGAAATCATAGGGCATTTACTATATGTTCTGTATTTAAATCATAAACATAGTAACAATATATTTTAAGCATGTACGACTGAATAGTTGGTTGTGCAAATCTTAGATATTTACCCTCTATACTTCCATGTGAAACACTGAGGTCCATAAGCAGCATCTAATCAAATAACAGACTCAATGTCTAGCTGGAATTATAGCAAATTCAAATATATTATATGAAGGAGGCGATGTTACAAATTCCCAGCATAGTGTTAGGTTTAACATACATGTTATACATTAACACACATGTGCTGTTGCTAGATAGATATTTATCATATCTCACAGAAAACGTAGTAGCTGCTGAGTTTTTGTCTGTACCTTGAACTCCAGGCAGGATGTAACTCTTCTCGTCTACAAGGGTCTATTTCTGGATTCTCTATTCTTACTCCATTGATTTTTACACTAGTGCCACAATCACCCCATTACTGTAATTGTATAGTTGAGTACTGAAACCAGGAATATAAGTACTCCATCTTTCTAAGCCTTCAAATCTGTGAACATGCTGTTTTATTTTTCCATCTATCTAGATTTTATTTCATTTCTGGTGTCATTTTCTGATTATTTTTATTCTACGGGTCTTTCAAATAGGCCAACTCATAATCCTATATTTAGAAAACATGCTTTGCCAGGGCACCTGGGTGGCTCAGTCAGTTGAGCATCCAACGTCAGCTCAGATCATGATCTCACAGTTCGTGGGTTTGAGCACCGCATCAAGCTCTGTGCTGACTCAGCTAGCTCGGAGCCTGGGGCCTGCTTCAGATTCTGCTCTCTTTCTCTCTCTGCCCTTCCCCTGTTCACACTCTGTCTCTCTCTGTCTTTCAAAAGTAAATAAATGTAAAAAAAAATTTTTAAACATGTTTTACCAAAAAAACTTATTTCAAGCTTTCATGTTTTAGTTGGTTAAATAATGAATCTCTTAAGTCTTTTGTGTTTCTCAATGCTAATACATTAAATTTTGTATTTTCAAGTTGCTTATAGATAGTACCTTGAAGAGAAAGTCTTAAAACTAGACTTTGTCTAACACTGCACTGTATGTTAACTAACTTAAATTTAAATAAAAACTTAAAATAAAACTAGACTTTGTAACTTGTGGCCTGAAGTAGTTTTAATAGCTTTTTTGTAGAATAGCCAGGAATTTCTTGTACCTGAATATGCTAACTGAAAAAAATTTTTACTTTTTTCTTTCCAATCTCTGCATAATCTCTCTCTCTCTCTCTCTCTCTCTCTCTCTCTCTCTCTCTCACACACACACACACACACACACACACACACACACACATTACACTTTTAGTTTGGAATTGAAAAACTTATTTTTAAAAGATCACATGGTAAAACAAAATGTTTTTTGAGATTTAGATTTGGCTTTTTTTTATATTATTTCTCTCATTTTTTAAAATAGTTTATTGTCAAATTGATTTCCATATAACACCCAGTGCTCTTCCCCACAAGAGCCCTCCTCCATTACCACTACCTCTTTTCCCCCTCCTGCTCCCCCTTCAACCCTGGGTTCATTTTCAGTATTCAATAGTCTCTCAGGTTTTGCATTCCTCTCTCTCCCCAACTCTCTTTCCCTTTTCCCCTCCCCCTGGTCCTCCACTAGGTTTCTCCTGTTAGACCCATGAGTGCAAACATATGGTATTTGTCCTTCTCTGCCTGACTTATTTCGCTTAGCATGACACCCTCGAGGTCCATCCACTTTGCTACAAATGGCCAGATTTCATTCTTTCTCATTGCCATGTAATACTCCATTGTATGTATGTCCACTCATCAGGTGATGGGCATTTAGGCTCTTTCCATGTTTTGGCTATTGTTGACAGTGCTGCTATGAACATTGGGGTACATGTGCCCTTATGCATCAGCACTTGTGTATCCCTTAGGTAAATCCCTAGCAGTGCTATTGCTGGATCATAACAGAGTTCTATGGATAGTTTTTTGAGGAACCTCCACACTGTTTTCCAGAGCGGCTGCACCAGTTTACATTCCCACCAATAGTGTAGGAGGGTGCCTGTCTCTCCACACCCTCGCCAGCATCTATAGTCTGTTGTTTTGTTCATTTTAGCCACTCTGACTGGCGTGAGGTGGTATCTGTGTGGTTTTGTGTTTCCCTGACGATGAGTGATGTTGAGCATCGTTTCATGTGCCTGTAGGCCATCTGTATGTCCTCTTTGGAGAAGTGTGTTTATGTCTTCTGCCCATTTCTTCACTAGGTTATTTGTTTTTTTGGGTGTGAAGTCTGGTGAGTTCCTTGTAGATTTTGGATACTAGCCCTTAATCTGATATGTCATTTCCAACTATCTTTTCCCATTCTGTTGGTTGCCTATTAGTTTTCTTGATTGTTTCCTTTGCAGTACAGAAGCTTTTTATCTTGATGAGGTCCCAAAAGTTCATTTTTGCTCTCATTTCCCTTGCCTTTGGGGATGGGTCAAGTAGGAAACTGCTGTGGATGAGGTCAAGGCAGTTGTTTCCTACTTTCTCCTCAAGGGTTTTGATGGTTTCCTGTCTCACACTCAGGTCTTTCAGGCAATTTTTGTGTATAGTGTAAGAAAGTGGTCTAGCTTCATTCTTCTGCATGGTAAATATTTTAAGCTAGTTATTTTTCCATTACACTCTATCACTGCAATGTAAAAGCAGCCATAAACAATATGTAAACTGGTATCACTGTACTCCATTAAAATTTTACTCACAAAAACAAGGCTGCAGGCTGGAGTTTACTGACTCTTGACCCAGGACTTCCAGAAAATGCTAAATAGAAGTGATAAGAGAGGGCATCCTTCCCTATTTCTAATCTTAATGAAAAGATGCTCAGTCTTTCATCCACTAAATAGGTTAGCTGTAGTTTGTTTGATTAGATAGGAGAAAATTTCCCTGATCGAGTTTTCCAATCCATAAAAGATAAACATCTCTATTTATTTAGACTTCTTTTACTTAGGTTAAACAAGATCATTTCTATTAGTAAAATGCTGAAAGTTTTCCATAAAATGGATATTCAATTTTATCAAATATTGCTTTTGCATCTCTTAGGAATCCAGTCTTTTCTCCTTTACCCAACTAACATGGTAAATTACTAGATCTTCAAAGGTTAAACCAAATTTGTATTACTAGGATACATCCCAATTAATCATAATTATCTTTTTTATATATTACTAGATTTGATGTCCTATCATTTAAAACATTGTGCACCTAAGTTCATATGTATATCAAATTCTAGGTTTATTTTATTGTAATGTCTTTGCCTAGTTTGGGTATCAGGATAATACTACCTTCATAGAAATGACCTGGCAACTATTCAGGTCTATCCTGTTTTTTTAAAAATAGTTGTATGTATGATTGGCACTATTCCTTCTTTAAACCTTTGACAGAATGTATCAGCGATGCTAAGGCTGGAATTTTCCTCCCGGGAATAATTTTAATTATAAATTTAATACACCTGGATACAAAGGTAGTCATTATTTTTTTCTTCAGTCCATTTTGGTTGTGTGTTCCTTTTAATGAATGTTCCCATTTCATCTAAGTATGTTTCACATATTGACATAAAAAGTATAATACTATGTATTAAAATGTTAATAGCTATAGACTCTGTAGCAATGCCTCTTGAACTCCTTCTATCAATAATTGTGCATTCTCTACTCTTCCCCTTGATCATTCTAGAGATTTACCAAACATATTGATTTTCAAAGCCAAATTTTGTTTTCACTGCTATTCTATTTTTGCCCACTTTATATTTTCTAAATTTCCAGCTTCATCTGTATTACACCCTCATTTCTATTTGCGTTCAATTTGTGTCTTTTTCTATCTTCTTTAGGAAGATATTTAGAAAACTGATTGTAGTTGGTTTTCTAATAAAGCATTTAACTCTATATAGCATATCCCCTAAGCAACTTCTTTTTCTTAACATAATTTATTGTCACATTGGCTAACATACAGTGTATACAGTGTGCTCTTGGTTTTCCGGGTAGATTCCCATGATTCATCACTTACATACAACACCCAGTGCTCATCCCAACAAGTGTCCTCTTCAGTGCCCATCACCCATTTCCCCCCTCCTATACCCCCCATCAACCGTCAGTTTGTTCCCTGTATTTAAGAGTTTCTTATGGTTTGCCTCACTCCCTCTCTGTTTGTAAATGTTTTTCCTCTTTTCCCTTCCCCCATGGTCTTCTGTTATGTTTCTCGACTTCCACCTGAGTGAAAACATGGTATCTGTCTTTTTCTGACTGACTTATTTCACTCAGCATGATATCCTCCAGTTCGATCCACACTGTTGCAAATGGCCAGATTTCATTCTTTCTCATTGCCAAGTAGCATTCCATTGTACATATAAACCACATCTTCTTTATCCACTCATCAGTTAATGGACATCCCCTAAGCAACTTCTTTAGTAAAATCATGAATTTATTTAGTTGTATTCAAATCTTTGTCTAATAAAAGATTGATGCAGTTCAAATCTTACCTACTATTGATTTTTGATCTCTTAAGGCATTTATGAAGAGTGCTCAATTTCCCATATTTTGGGAGGATCTAAATAATCATATTGGCTTCTAATTTAATCTATTTATATCATAAAACATACTCTATGGGGTTATAATACTTTCAAATTTATTAAAACTTGCCATATGGACAGGAATATGGTCACTTTCTGTAAATGTTCCATCTCTACCAAACGTATATTCTGCTGCTTTGGAATATTCTATAAAAATAAAAAGAATTCAGAGGCTCCTTGGTGGCTCAGTCTGTTGAATATCCAACTTTGGTTCAGGTCATAATCTCATGGCTTCTGAGTTCGAGCCTTGTGTCAGGCTCTGAGGTGACACTCTGCCCCTTCCCTGCTCGCTTGCTCTCACTCGCTCTCTCTCAAGAAAAAGAAAGAAAAAGAATAAAGCCATTAAAAAATTTTAAAAATAAATACAAAGTATGTGGTTTGCAGTTCAGTTTTCACCTTCTAAATCTTTGACACTGTCTATTCTAACAATTATTGAGAGTAGAGTATAAATCCTCAACTATTTGTCCTATGAGTTTGCATGTATTTTGAAGCCTTATCATTAGATGCCTATATATTTGGGATTGTTCTCTTCTTGATGCATTGACTTCTTATAATTATAAATGTCCCTTAATTTCTACTAATATTCTTTATCTTCAAGTCTACATTTCTGGTACCAATATAACTACTTCAGCTTGCTTATAATCAGGATTTTCTTGGTATCTTGCTGTTTTTAATCTGTGTTCATTCTCTTACTTCGTTCTTCCAGCCGTTTTTTAAGGATGAATATATAGTCATGTTTCAACTAAGCTATTAGATTATTAACTATACATCAATGCTTTATATTTAAAACTTTATGCAGGGTTTACAGCTTTTTTTAACCTGTCAGAATCTACCTTCAATTAAGAGTACATTATGTCATATATAATGTAAGACTTTTTACAACAGTAACTTATATTTCTAATCTTAAATTTTTATGTATATTTAAACCACAAGTTTATTATTTTGCTTTACATGGCAAAGTTTCTTTTAAAGAGATTAAAAGAAAACAGAATTATTGTACAATTACTAATATATGTACCAATTCTGTTGCTCTTTATTTTTCTTTTATCTGGCTTCAGATTCAGTCTAGCATATACTTTCAACCTGAAGAACCACATTTTAGCATTCTTTATCTCTTTCTCATTCACTGAAAAAAATTTTAAACTTATCTTTCTTTGGAAGGACATTTTGTTGATTACAGAAATTCATGTTGACTTTATCCTTTACCACTTTGAAAGTGCTATTTCATTGTCTTGTTTGCAGTGTTTTCATTTTTTAAAATTTTTTACGATTTTTTTTTTTTTACTTTTTTTTCCCTAATGTTTTATTTACTTTTGAGAGACAGCGTGAGCAGGGGAGGGTCAGAGAGAGAGGGAGATACAGAATCTGAAGACAGGCTCCAGGCTCTGAGCTGTCAGCAAAGAGTCCGGCGCAGGGCTCGAACCCACGAACCACGAGATCATGACCTGGACCAAAGCCAGTCGCTCAACTGACTGAGCCACCCAGATGCCCCTATATTTTACTTTTTTATTTGAGTATAGTCGTCACACAATGTTATATTAAGTGTACAATATAGGGATTCAGTTTATACATTAGGCCATATTCACCACAACTGTAGCTACAATCTGTCTCCATACATCACTATTACGGTATCATTGACTACGTTTCCTATGCTGTGCCTTTTAGTCCCATGACTTATTCATTCCATAACTGGAAGCCTGTATCTCCCAGTCCCCTTCACCAATTTTGCCCATCCCCCCACTCACCTTTCCCCTCTGGCAACCATCAGTTTGTTCTCAGTAATTAGTAGTCTGATTCTGCTTTTGGTTTGTTCATTTATTTTTGTTTTGGTTTGGTTTGTTTCTACTTATGCATAAAATCAAATAGTATACCTGTTAGGATGTCTAAAATCAGGGAAGGCTGGGTGGCTCAGTCGGTTAAGCACCCAACTTTTGATTTGGGCTAAGGTCACAATCTCACAATTCATTAGATCAAGTCCCAGGTTGGTCTCCATGCTAACAGAACACAGCTTGCTTGGGATTTTCTCTCTTCCTGTCTCTGCTTCTCTTTTGCTTGTGCTCTCTTTATCAAAATCAATAAATAAAGTTTAAAAAAAGAATGGGTAAAATAAATTTAAAAAAAAGAAAGAACAAGTGTCAGGGAGGACGTGGAGACAAAGAAACCCTCATACACTATTGGTGGGAATGAAAATTGATACAGCCACCGTGGAAAACAGTATGTAGGTTCCTCAAAAAATTAAAAATAGAAATCCCATATGATCTAATAGTTCCACAATTGGGTATTATTAGATATGTATATGTTTACTGCAGCATTAGTTATAAAAGCCACCAAGATCTGGAAACAACCTAATTGTCCATCTATAGAAAAATAGATAAGGAAGATATAGTAATATACATACAATTTTCTATTACATGGCCATAAAAAAGGCTGAGATCTTGTCATTTGAGACTTCATGGACAGACCTAAAGGGTACTGTGTTCAGTGAAAGAAGTTTGCATTGTTTTTAATGCAATGTCTTCATTCTTATTTTTGTTCTGTAGTACCTAATATGTGTCCTTTTTCTTGCTGTTTTTGATATTTTTTAAATCACTAGCTCAGCAATTTAATGTGATTATAATATTCTTAGTGTGATTTTTGCTTTATTTGCTCTATTTGGAGTTACCAGCATCCTGGATTTGTGAATTCATCCTTTTCATCAAATTTGGAAAATACAGCCAACATTTTTTTAAATATTTTTCTATCTTACTCATTCCTAGTCTTCTTGGGGCTCTCTCTATATATTTTTTCATTATAGATATCCAGTACATACAGTTTTAGTTTCTGTTCTCATTATAGTCATGTTTTCATTTAATTATTGAGAATATGGCCAATAACTTTGTTAAAGTTCTGATTTCCAAATTCATCTATTCTATCTCTAGCTGTATTTCTACTATTTTTCCTGCTGCGCATCATATGTTTAAGCTTCTTTGTATGCCTCCTAACTGCTGAGTGGGTGAGAGGCCTTGAGTATTATGTTATTGGGTGGCTGGATTTTATAGTGTTCCTTTATAAATTTTTAAATTTTGTTGTGAGAAACAACTGAATTACTCATGGATCAGTCTGACATACATATTCATGACATGTTTTTAAAGACTTCTTTTGGGCTTGTTTAGAGAAATCTTCACTCACATGTAGTTTGGACCTACTTTCTGGTGTCCTACAGAATGTCTTAGAGGTCCAAAGAGATCTCTCTATTCCACGTAACAGAAACTCTGAACCTGATGTGAGCTCTGGGAATTACTTGACCTCTAGCTCCCTGATAATTGCCTCACCAGGTTTCACTCTGCAGACATATACATTATCATTCAGCCATAGACTGAAGGCAAGCCTATGCATATTTTAGGAACTGTTTTTCTTCAGCTTATAACTCCTTAATACCCTGTTCTGCAAATCCAAACTGCTTCAACCTCCCCAAATCCTTATCTCTACCTCCTAAACCTCTGTGGTAGGATTCAGGATGTGGAAAACCTGAGGTATTATAGAGCATACCTCACATGTGTTCTCCTCTTAGAGTTCACAGTTCTATATGTTCTGTTGTCCAACATCTGAAATCAGTTCTTATGTATTTCATCCAATTTTCTGGTTGCTTACAATGGTAGGACAGGACTAATTCCAGTTACTCCATCATGGCAGAAGTACAAGAATTCTACAAATTTTAATATGTGTAATAATGTTAATTCTACATAAACGAGGATTATTCCAATTCCAAGGAGATTACACACCCTTTTAAATTACTCAGCCCTGTCTAAGAAACCACAAATTATATGGTTAAATCCTCTCAACACTTAAGACTTCTTTCCCTCACTACTACTACTTAGAGTTGATACACTTGATTTTCCTTGCTTATTTTTTCTTGACGGTGTCTTTCAAATCTACTCATTTCCTTTTTCACTTTCACCTTAAATATATTCATCCTGGGCAACTGCCAAAATCTCCCATTGTTCTTGACTCATGTTCCTTTCTTTTTCACAACTAATTTCAGGTGCTGATTCTTCAAATACTACTTCCATCATGGCACTGGTATATTCAATCTGATCTATAATCTAGAGTAGCTTTATGGCCTACTATTTCAACTATCACCTCCCTACCTGTCCCCTCATAGAAAATGTACATTTAGAGCATAAACTATCAAGCAAGACTAGTGGCCACTGATTCATTCATGCAGCCATCCATCCATTCATCTAACACTTTCATTATACCAAGTACGTTGTTCTTCACTGACGATTCAAAAGTAACACAATCTGGCAGGGGACCCAAACAAATAAATATTATAAATATAGTGACAGTACAAAGATAAAAATATTCAGAGTAAATTTTACCACACTACACTGGGCATTCAGTGAAAGATTCATAACATAAATGGCTATGCCTAATCCTAAAATACGAGTAGCAGCACAGTAGGCATTCAAGGCGGAGAAAATAGCACAAGAACAGGGATGCAGAAGGAAGATACACTACAACATAAGTGGGAACTACAGTTTATATGTTGCATTAGCATAAAGTCAAAGGTAGAGGGCAATAAGAAATATGGCTAGAATATGAACAGGAAAAAGTTCAAGGAACCAATAGTTTACATTTCAAAGCTTAGGCTTTAATAAGTTGCTGAAGGATTTTTAATCAAGGGAGTGGAATGTTCAGACTTTTGTTTTAGAAAGAAAATCACCCTGGCTATGCTGCTGAAGATAAATGTTAGTGGGACAGGAATGGAGACAGGGAAGTTGCTAAGTGAGAGTCAAAGCAAGTAAAAACTCTGACTTATTCTAGTTGTAATAAATATAAAGAAGAAGCAATAATGGTAAACCTATCCAGTAATTGATAGGACATGAGGGGTGAAGGTGTAACTGAAGTATCAAGGATGACTCATTTTTCTAGATTTAGTTGCAGGTGAGTGGATAACTGCATCATCTACCTGAGAGGACACAGTTAACATAAAACAAAGAGCATATTAAAGAGTGATTAAAAAGAAGTTTCTTTATCTGGACATCTGAAGTACCCATGATACAGCTAGCTGAAAAGGTCACATATGTCATTAGGTAGGAGTCCAGGGAATACTTACAAAAAGTGAAAGCCACCACCTCATAGTAGGTAGCTGAAATTATGGAAGAGGGTAAACTACCCAAGAGACAAAGTGTGAGGTGAAAGGAGAGCATTAGCATTTAGGGGCCAGGCATGGGCATACAGCCACAGTGTTTCAACTGAAGTAAAACCTGGCTGTAAAACATCACTTGTATTTTTATTCCACATCCTCCTAAGGTAAGGGATATAAAACACATGCTTAATTAACTAAGGTGGCCCTAGATTGGCTTTATCCCATGATATGGTAGGCCAAGGATCCACTCAAGTCCTTGCAAATACACGATGTTGAGGCATCCCTCTTACTGTTTCGATTTTCCAGGCAGTATACTCTGTACTCATCCCTAAAACGCCCAAGTCCATAGCTCTAATTCTCAGTGGTCTCTGTAAAGCCGCCTCCCTTGACTGGAAGTGGAAACACCCGATGCTCCTTCTCTTTGGGAGAAGTTACGACTCAAACCATATTAACCACTGCCTCTAAACTTTTTCTTCAGTCTCCCACACGTTAACTTTTTTTTTTTTTTAATTCCCTCAACATGGTGAGGGCTTTAAGAGTCAGCCAATTAATTCTTCTCCTCCTTTAGAACTGATTCAGTATCTCCTTTGTTAGATGAGATCTACTGTCTCTGAGAGCCTCTGTTATAATTTGTAATGTAACATCAAAGTATATGTCTGTCTTTTCCACAAAAGCATGAGCTTCTAAATAAGAAGGGTGGTATCTTTCTTATCTTTGAATCCTCCATCTTTAGCATAAGAATTCAGAAAATACTAGGGTTGAAATGAACATCCAGAATGAAGGAATGATCTTCTACAATATAACATATTTTATCCAGTTTGGTGGATTCAAAGTCACCATTAGAGAAAAGCATATTTAATTATTCAGGGCAGAGAGAGAAAGTGTCTCTCAAATTCAGAGGATTAAATTGTGTTGATAAAGAAGGATCTTTTAATTCAGTGACTTGAAGCTGATAATAGATCCCTACGAAACACCTAAAATTGCAGATATTTATGAATGGACATTACAAAAGGGGATGTGGGCTCGCATTTCAAAATGGTGGCTATAATAATTATACTAAAGTGAAGGAAATTCATTGATCAATCTTCAAGGCATAATTCCAGAACTGACTCTTTC
The DNA here is from genome assembly GCF_006229205.1 of Suricata suricatta. Taxonomy (NCBI): domain Eukaryota; kingdom Metazoa; phylum Chordata; class Mammalia; order Carnivora; family Herpestidae; genus Suricata; species Suricata suricatta. The sequence goes on along the minus strand of NC_043702.1, from coordinate 80,238,215 downwards.
ATATGGGTTTTGTATTAGTAAAGGAGATTTTTCCAGACTCTTAAAAAGTATTTTTTCCAAACAAAAATTTATATATCTAAAAATATGTACATCTTTAAATAGACATTTTGAAATACTGGCCCATTTTTTTAAGAAAAGGTTTAGATGGACGGCATTATTTGATGAACAACTAAACAAATTCATTTCCCTTGTAAATTTCTTTACTACTATGCACAAGAATGCAACCTACTTTTCACAACTAAAATCTGAAATAACAATATCTTATCCAAGAGACCAGCATAATTCATTTTTCATTCTGATGGATATCTCATTTATTAGGCACAGAATTCACTGTGCTCCAGTGCCAAGAATTACTAAGCAACAGAACATATGTAGGCGGATGTGATGTTTGCATATTCACACAATATGACATTTACACCAAGATCAGAAGTATAGTATTACTGAGAGAGAGAGGAACAGTAATAGAATGAGAGGTAGTAATATTCTTTTATTTTATAAGGTACCATTCACAAAAGTGTCTCTATGATCTTAACAAATAACCCTCTCCTATAGAAAGCAAACAAATCCAGTGGGACATTCACAACTTCCCTCATTCAGTTTCTCCTAAATGCCAGGAATGAAAACATACTGCTTGAAGCAATTTTTTATGCTTCTATAACATAACACCTAGTATGGCGTGAATACAGGAATTGCCTATCAGCCTGAGCAGAATACTAACTCCTTTTACAGCACCAAAATTGGGAAATATTCTGGAGTGTTCTACTCAAGACATTTCCCTAGAGCCCTGAAACTTGGCAACTTTCTCTGATAGGCAGCCACTTCTGTTCCCAGGCTGTCTCTCTTCTGAATACAGGAACCAAAGAGGAGGACAAGGTTGAATAAATGTGACTATTTCCTCACAGGCAGAAAAGAAATAAGTTCTCAATGCCAAACAATACACGAGCCAGGCCAGTTCAAACTGATGTGTGGGTTAAGGCAGTTAAGCTACCTCAACCCAGTCTCCCTTTGCAACAAACTATTCACACGCCCATTCCAGCTGTACAACTTCAACTTTTAATTCAAATACAGATCAAGTGAATAAAGAAATGTTTTCAAAGGAAAATTTTCCGAACGCCTCATCAAACAAGATAGGCCGTACTATATGCATTATCAATAACCTTTAGTGAAACAGAATATTTTATATAGGTTAAAATTCTGAGTTCAAAAAGAGGTACACATATCTTTAAAATAGAAACTATTTCTTCATATTTCTGTCTAAATAGCCTCAACTCCTGCCTTCCATGGTTTCCTTGGTGAACACCATTAGATTTCTAGACAGAAAGCTTCCTCTGACAGTATTCTGCTACAATGGTTACTCACTACACTTAAGAGAGAAAAACTTCTTGAAGAAGTAGACCTCTCCTTCCTTCCCAGCGAATAGACTTTATGAAAGGTTTCATAATTTGCTTAAAGATTTAAATACGCCAGCTACATC
>NC_043702.1:80192327-80236641 GCF_006229205.1 Suricata suricatta | reverse complement strand
CCATTTGCAACAAACTCACCTGGTTTGGTTATTTCTGGGCTTCATCTGAGATTTTCTTAATAGAAGTTAGAAAGCTGAGGACCAGGTGTCTGCATTTGTAACAAACCTGCGTAGCCATTTTGCTGCGCCCTAAGTACTGGAAAACCCTAGATGAAGACCTGGAAACTAGAAATTAATGCTATCAAACTATTCTAATAATAATCACATGATTTTGGAGTCACTAGGGTTCATCATTATAGCTGCTCTTCTATTTCTTTACCCAGGATGGCCTCCCTGTTGCTGTGGTTCCCCCATTCTGGTTAGAGCAGCAGGACTTCATCCTTCCCCATCCAGCAAGCCGTGTTTGTTCTGAATCCCATGCCTCCAGACCCTTCATTCCTCCAAGAAACGGTTTTTGCAGTCCAAGGCCCAGCAAAGCCAGCTGACCTGGAACTTGTTAGAAATGCAAAATCTCGGGGCGCCTGGGTGGCTCAGTTAGTTGTGTCCGACTTCAGCTCAGGTCAATCTCTCACTACATTAGTGAATTAGAGGCCCCAGTCAGGCTCTGCGCTGACAGCTCAGCGCCTAGCCTGGAGCCTGCTTCGGATTCTATGTCTCCCTCTCTCTCTGCCCCTCCCCTGTGCACAGGCCTGCTCACGCGCGCTCGCTCGCTCTCTCTCTCTCTCTCTCTCTCTCTCTCTCTTTCTTAAATAAATAAATACTTTAAAATTTTATTTTTTTAAATGCAAATTCTTGGGCTCCTCTGAGGAGCTTCACAATCAGAAATTCTGGAGGTGTGGCAGAGAAACCTTTTGCTAAACTAGCCTTCAGGTGATTCAAATGTGCTGGTGTTTGAGAAACTGCTACAGAAGAACTATGAACTCAGAAGGAGAAAATGTGTCGATGTATATTAATTCTAGGGATCATCTCTCACAGACAATGTCTGCATTTTCACAGAGGCCATCCATTGCACAGTGATGCAAACAGGAAAGGAGCAGTGTGAAAGTTCAGGGATCACAAATGCGAAAAGCAAACTAGTTTGAACCATGGAGGTCTGTTCAAATTACAGCTCTTAAGCAACAATGACTTTGCTTTGAGCCTGAAAGCAAGGTCTAGAAAAATAGGTCTCACCGGTTGTTTACAATGAAATCACTTGAAGTATTTTCTTTTTGTTTCCGTTTTTCTTTTTACCTTAAAATAACTGCTTGGACTGGACCGGAGCTCCCCAGGTGATTCTAATATGTAATCAGGTTTGAGTACCACTACGGGGAGGGGGAGGGGCTCAAACTTCAGCATACATTCAGAATCATCAGGAAGGATTGTCACACCATGGATTGCTGAGCCCACCGCAAGCAGTTCTGAGGCAATAGGTCTACACCTGGGCAGATAATTTCGATTTCTAAGTTATTTTGTCACTACTAGTTCTGGGAGCATCCCCTGAGAACCACTGTAGGTAACCTCTTGTATCAATTCCATTATCCTGAAGCAGACCAACAGGCAGTGAACCTATGGCTGGCGGGTTTGAAATGTACTCAGGGTAAGTTAAGTTCACACATCTGTGAGATACCGCACTCCCTCCTGTAACAAATATTGTTACATGCCTTACTACCTCCACTATCTCGTTTCCATTCTTATCTTGTTACTATTCTTTAGCAAGACTTTCTGTAAACACAGCAAACACTGACATCAAAAGGAAATTCAATTTGATATTAAAACACCTCATTTCCACCCCCACCCCCCCCAGGGCGCCTTATCTAACACTTTCACTTTTAAAGGCACCTTATTTATTATTGGTCAGGCGCTGTTCTGGTGCTTTTCCATGAACTTAATCTAATTATTGTAACACTTGTGTGGAAGAATCACAGTTATCTTTATGCTCATTTTACCGATGAGGAACATAAACCACAGAGAGGTGAAGTAATTTGTCCAAGATCACATAGCTAAAAGTGCAGTGAGGATATCTGAGTTTTGAGAGCTGTGCCTCAGAGTCTAGATACTCATAAACCCCTGTTCTAACATTAGCAGCTTTGCCAATAACTAGTCACAGCATCTTGAATAAGGCAGTAGCCATGGAGTATGGTCTATGTGTTGGCAAGGGCAGGGATAGGGAAAGGCTGGTTGCCGTTTTCTGTTCTTTTTAAAAAATAATAGATTTAAAAATATATTGGTTCAAGAGAGAACTTTCAGTGAAACTGGAAGAATACTTAGACAACATGAGACTCTATGTATTGATCAGTCTTCATCTTACGATTTTTACAGTTCTACACTAAAAAAAAAATGTTTTCCAAGGGTAATAAATTATTTCCAGAAACTTTGTCAAGAACTTTTGCATATATGTGTATTTCACAACTATTGCAAAAACAAATTAAATGATAGATTTCTTTTGTTTTGTTGTGGGGTGTTTTTTTGGGGTTTTTTTTTTTTTTTTTTTGGCAATGGAGCCATCTAGAGCCAGATAGATACATTGTTAACTGTCAGCCAACAGCATGCAGACTCCATGGGAAATAAAATACCCATCCAAAGAACACAGGCTTCTGTTTGTTGAATTAAAAGAACAGTTCTATTAGCTCTGTGGCAGAGAGAATTAATAAACATTTGGTTTTGCTCTAACATTCATCCAGTGGAAAGCCACTTTACAAAGCCTGCGGCATTTCTAACAATATATTTTTAAACTTTGTTTGGCAATTTAAATGTGAACATTCCAATCATCAGGACAAAATATTTCAGTTGTTTAAAAAAAAGTACAATTAATAAGTAAGTTAAGAACTCTGCTGACAATTCCTTAAATCTCCTAGAATACTCTTTGGGACTGGATGATGCCTAATACATTTGAGAGAGAAAAATCATTTATGGAGAAGCTGCTCTTATTTGGAGAACGTAGAATTCCTAAGGGATTAGAAAGAGACTTGCAAGTTGGATAGGCTTCTCTGAAAGTCCCCAAATCCATCCATATTTGTTTATCTCAGTGCCTCACGTGAAGAAATTAATCTTTTGATTAATGATGGCTTTAAATAATTGCTTGGTGTCATTTATGTGAAAATAAGTCCTGGATGATTCTGTGGAAAGCTGGGAGGCACCGCTTGGAAAATGATGGTGATGTAAGTTTTCTCTGCCATACCCCATGATTAGAGCACTGTTTCAAGGGCAACAGGAAACCTAAAGATGCTTTCCTAAGGAAAACTCTGATGCCCTTTCGGGAGTGGAATGATTGCCTTCTGGGTGAGCATACTGCTGCACCGTCTCCTCTTATTAACAGAATGACAACACTACCTAACGTTCTTCTGGCCGCCAAAGCATAGGGAGCTTTATTAAGCTGGTGTCACATACTAGCAGCATGTCAGAAACTACAATGATTTTAAACGGATACCCCATTAACTTCTAACTAAAACCTTCTTGAGAGAAGAAACTCTAAAGGATACATTCTCAATTCTAATCTTTTCCATGTAAGAAGCCTACATATGTGGACTTCAATGACTTAATTCCTCATATAGTAATTCATCTTCCCTGAGCTACACCTTTAAATGCTCTGACCTAGGATTTACCCAACCTCCTTACTTAGAGTCATATGACAATCACTTCTATTTTTACTTTAAAACTACTGTAGAAGTATTATTCATTATATCCCTCGGTACCTTCTACATAAAATCCAAGATGAAACCAGTTCTTCACTGAGGAATTTGAGTGTTCCCACATTTTTCTCTTTTTTCCACAGTCACTAGGAAACTCAGAGGCAAAGCTAATGCTCAGGGATAGCAAATAGAAGACTTTACAGCGAGAAACATTATTTATATCCTTGATATTGACTAAATTATTGCTACTTACCTTTGGCACATATGTCCTTTGTCTTCTCAGAATTGTTTTCAAAAAGGACAGCACACAGTATGCCAAAATCAGCATTATTTTTACTTTTTAAACAAACTTATAGGAAGTATTTTTTTAATAAGTTTTACATGCCAAATTACTTTAACTCTTATGATGGGCCCTCAAAAGCGCATTTTTCTCTGTTATATTTCCTTTCTTTTTTATTTTTTCCCTGGGAGTATAATCAATAAACAAGCCCTCACTATCAATCTCCAAAATATATAGTCATATTTCATTTTCAAAATGAAACACCTCCTGTGATGAATTACAGTCATTAGCAAGATGATTGTCTGTACAGAAACTTCAGGCCACTCAGAATGACTGAGCAGCCAACCTAAGAGGTAGGAGGGGGCAGAGGAATTTCTGTTCCAATTACTTTCTGGTTTTCAAATGTAAATATTTCTGAACCCATGCAGCTCTCCTTGACACTCCATCAAACTAAATTTCAAAAAAGTTTCTAACATTCTTATTATTGCTGTTCTACTTCCCAATGAGGAGACTTTTCTCTCCATGTCATGCTTTTCCCCAGTACCCACAGCAAGATACCCTCCGTCAGGACCTTATCATCCAGTATGTGAACAGATCCAGTCTTGAAACGCTAACACCAAGAAGGATGAATTTTACACCTATTAGTATTATTTTGTGAAAAGCTGTCTCCTCCAAATTTAGGTTTTAATTCAATTTGTGGCCAGGGTTTTAGAGGGGATACAAAATGAAACCCTGTCCTGTCACCACACCACCACGGCCAAGAATAAGAAAATTAACCAGAGTTTCAAGATTTCTAACTATTAGCGGTAGGGCTAGGTAACATATGAAAATATTTAATTCTGGTTTTCTGATTAGCCAAATTATCCAGGAGCTTTAAGTGCTCTTCTGCTTGGAATAATTTAATCCTAAATTTTTAAAACTCTTTTCCCATGAATCTCTGTCTTACTTTCCAGAGGAGAAATTCAGATGATTTTAATGACCTCTGGTAGGAGATGGTAATCCACTCTTTTTTTGCTAAATCTTGGTCAATTTGGTCATTTTCTATGAGTGGCAGAGATAGGAAGACCATATCCAGAGGCCCTGCCAAACTTTTCAGGCTTGGCTGTTCTCCTACACTGTTCAGGCCCCCATCCCAGTTCTAATTTCTCCTGTGATCCCTAATGAAAATTTTTATCAGGACCTCCTTCCCACCTGTCACTATCCTCTATCCTCCGCTCACTCTTTATATCCATCGTTTCCAATCCCTCTGTCAACCTAAAGAAAGTTAAAATATTATTCAGTGTCATGAGAACTTATCTGAAATAAAATCTGTGTGCCTGAGTTTGCATGTGCTAGCATGATGTAACCTTATACAATTCTAAACCACAAGTATCAAACTTCTCAGGTATGCAAAGGGGAAAGATAGGGGCGGCTGGATGACCCAGTTGGTTAAGCGGCCGACTTCAGCTCAGGTCATGATCTCACAGTTCATAGGTTCAAGCCCTGTATCGGGCTCTTGTGCTGACAGCTCGGAGCCTGGAGCCCGCTTTAGATTCTGTGTCTCCCTCCCTCTCTGCCCCTTCCCCACTCATGCTCTGTTTCTCTGTCTCAATAATAAATAAAAACAAAAAATATTTTTTAAAAGAGATGGGAAAGACAAAGGTAAACTTTATTATCAATACATCTTCAACTCTTTTTCTCTGCATTGATAAATAAAGGTTTTCACTTTTCTTTTTAATCTCTTGTATTCTAATCCCCAAATTCAACACTAGAAGAATCAAACACAACTGGAATTTTCTGACACACTCACCTATTTACTGAATACACATGGTGTGTATTCATGGAATTAAGTATGTTACTAAGCCTAGGGTAGAAGAAAAGGGGGAGAGTTTATGGGTAGATATATTATGCAAAAATATATAGCATGTTAAAATTACTGCCCTAAAAAGATACAAAAGAAATATGTAATGGAAGGGCTAATGAGGAGAGAGACCACTTGTGACTAGCAATTTGTCAAGGAATAAAGTAGTTAATACATGGGTTGGTTCTTCAATAGGAAATAGGATAAAGCTAATTAGGTAAGGGGCAAACATAACCAGAAAGGGACACATGCCCAGATAGCCATTTCCAGAATTGAGTCATCCTACAACTACAGGCTTAGTGTTCTTCAAGGAAGAGACAGGATTTGGTATGAGAGGGTTTGATTCCAAATCCTTAGACTAGTACAGTGGCATTACTAATAAAAATGAATTTTCATAGATGTGATCTATACCTATGAAAAGAGTTTTACAAGGTGCAAAGCTCTACAAAAAGGTCTTTAGGACCTGTAGTAGACTAATTTGGGCTTCTCAGTTACGACATGCATTTTAAGACTAGACTATTCACCTTGGTCCTGCAATTAAAAATAAGCTCAACTGTCTTCTTCACCCAAGAACTCATGTAATAAGGATCAAACTACATTTAGAAGATTGTTACTTGTCCTCTATGGCACATACTAGTGGACTCTGAGAAATTCTTACTTACTCAAGAGGCAATATAAAAGAATATATAAAGCAAATCCTCCTTTCAGTTCAAATTTCTAAGTCTTCAAACATCTGTAAGATGCCTTAACAGATCCTTTGTCCCTCCAAAGTCTTCCTACACTTTCCAGCCTTTACAGAATTCATGGGTTAGATTGCCTACTTGCTTGAACACTCATAGCCACCATTTCCTTTACAGAGCCCCCTAACTCTCTGGATCCAATGGGACTCACCCACTTACTACCAGCTTCCTTTCCCTGGCTGAGATTTCTGAGCCATTTTTAACTTTATGTATTTATGTTGAAAGAGAAAGGAGCAGAAAGAGAGGGAGGGAAAGAGAATTCCAAGCAGGTTCCACACTGTCAGCACAGAGACCCATGTGGGGCTCAAACTCATGAACCATGAGATCAGCAGCTAAGCTGAAACCAAGAGTCAGATGTTTAATCAACTGAGTCACCCAGGTCCACCTACTGGCTGAGATTTCTAGATCTTTCCCTTGGCCAACTAAGCTGTGTGATAGCTTCCTTTATTTCCCATCTTCAAAATGGTAGTTTATGATCATTCTTTTGGGAAAAAAAAGTTGATCGAAGAGAATCTGAAAATTCTCTGTTGCACAAGTACTAGGTGCAGTTGCATATGAAAATAAGATATATATCGTTTTTATAATGTAAGGATTATGCAAGCACACTGCAAACCTATTACTAATATGCAACTTAAATTAAAAGGAATAAATCCAACCTAGATCATAAATGTTAGGTCACTTAAGTGAGGTAAATATTAAATTATCAAAATGACAACTACTGGTTTGGCAATGCCAAACTAACAGGAAGTTCAATGCAAGGGTCTAGAAGCAAGAGTTTTTAGCAGGCGGGAAGGAAATCATTTACAAACTGGAAGGAATGCTTTGAGACAGAATTAGAAGAACCAGCTGATACCAAAGACTTGACTAGGAAGTAGAATCAAGATGATTATACAAGCAGATGACTTTTTGGTGTGGTTCATCTGCTATGAATGAGCTGTGTAAACTCATTGGTTAGGTCTCCATTTGATCAGTTCAACAACAGGTCTCCCAGACTGTGATCCTGGCCTTTCTGAACCTATGGCCAGAGGCATCTTTCTATATTTTAATCTGATCATGCCACTTCCTGGCTTAGAGCCCCGTGGGGGCACTTTATCAGTCTAAGGACTAAAGCCATGATTCTAAGTGTGGCCCACAAAACTCACCATGATATGGTGCCTTCCTCTCTCTTACATTTCATCTCACTACATCTCCAATCCCGTCTTAAAGTCTTTCTCCTAACATGTATTTGTTACACTAAAGAATTCGTAGTAAAAATGTTCTAGATCCCAAGCTTGGTTCTCCCATGTCGTATTTAACTTTCAACAAGTTACAGATGTGATACCTTACCTTTAAAAATGGGTCCAATGTGATGATAATAACTAATACAGATGTTTTGAGGGGAGAATTAAATATAACATAATAGAAAGTCTAATACTAAGTGTTTAATAGGTGTCAGTAATTATTATACCACTAACCAACATCCATACAAGATCTGTAATTGTTGAACAATCCACACACTAACACCATATGCAAAATGCCTTCTGCCTAACTAGTACATTTTACACTTAACCTAAGATTCATCATCTTGAGGAAGATTCTTTGATGTCTCTTAAAGTGAAAGAAGCTGCCCACCTTTACTCTCACAAGCTTACTCTGTAGGGAACATTCAAAATGTGATTTCTGTGGAAAGCAATAAAAAACTGGTTTACATATATGCCTTTCCTAGAGTCTGGAGCTCCAGGTCAAGCACCTTGTCCCCCTTCTGAATAGCCTCAACACCTACTGACTGCTATATTCTTAGTAAAAGTAATAAATTAAAACACTGATGAGTATGTGGCCAGAGAGCAGATGCCAACAGTGATTTCAACCTTAAAACAGAAACAAGGGCACCTGGGTGGCTCAGTCAGTTAAGCATCTGACTTCAGCTCAGGTCATGCTCTCACAGTTCATGGATTTGAGCCCCACGTTGGGCTCTGCACAGACAGCTCAGAGTCTGGGGCCTGTTTCCAATTCTGTGTCTCTCTCTCTCTGCCCCTCTCCTGCTCATGCTCTGTCTCTCAAAAAATAAATAAAAGTTAAAAAAAATTAAAACGGAAAGTAAGCATGAAATCCAACTGCCTTTCTCCTCACCCTCCTCCCCATACTTTATTAGTATTTGAATGAATAGTCCCCAGATATATCCTTTTTTCACAGTCTGGGACAGAAGTCCACAAATGCTGATGGACTCAAGGTTTATACTTGTCTAAGTAGTAGAAATTTCAGGTAGATTTGTAGAGCAAGAATCTTAAAAGCACAAGGGGAGAAAATTAACACAAAAATCTCATGGACCACTTCTTATAATCTAAGGTATGAATAAAATGACAGACGAAATTTCTATGTTTCACACTATTTTTTTTCGCCTTTCCTTATTAGCAGATTAGAATGTGAATTTAGTAGCGGCAAATTAATTAATTGTACCACACTCACCTTTACAGGCTCAGAGCCAAAACCTCTTGACCCCAATATTCAAATTTATGGAAATTTAATCCCCAGAGTGCTTTTTTGATCTGCTCCAAGCATCAGCTACAATTTCAAATTCTGGTGTTATCTCTGAGGAGGGATTACCCTTTAGAAGAGGGACTAGGGGGTAAATCACATGGACTGGGAAAGTTTGCAATACACACGTTGGCAAGCATTTCCCTAATATTTCTTGAGGGGGCAGGGGAACAATGACAGAGGACAGAAAGGAGTGTAGATAACGGATTTGATATTTGTATGATGTGATTAGAGGACATTGTTGCAGAAAAGAGGCCAGTAGCAGCAGCAGCACTATTAGCCCAGGAAACAACATGATGAGAACAAATAGAAATCAGCAGCTGGTGAACAGAATGTGTCTGTACATGGCACAGGACAGGAGATGTCTGACGGACGGCATAAAAACAGCATCTGAAACTCATCTCTCCATCCCTTCCATGCCAGCAAATGAACTAGATTAACCAGCGCAGGGTGATCAGGCCTACCACTGCATTAATAGTTGGGATAAGAAAATGAATTTATGTTAAATGATTAGACGGGGACAGTTTTCTCCTTTTACTACCCAGAGGCCAATAATATTTAAGATGGGAGGCCATATATTCATTCATTCATTCATTCATCTTACAAACCTCTTACCTGCCAGGCACTGTACTTGGAAGTGTAGATATAAAGATGAATAAGAAATAATCCCTGTCCTCTAGTAAATCAGCCTTGTAGAGGATACTAATATGAAAACACAGCAGTAAAATACAGACTCACAGATATAATAGTATAGAAAGACAAAGGAGTGCTGGAAATGGGAGAAAATTATTGATAATTTGCTAGAGTATTTATACAGACTTTCCATAGGAGCCAAGGGCTTTGAATCTTAGTCAGTAAGTGGTGCTCAGCCTTTAAATGATACAGAATAAGCCAGGAGAGCAAGTACAGGGAGATATAAAAGAGAATAAGAATCCGAATTCAAAAAAGCTCCCATTTATCCCACATCTAACTTCCTGTGATTTCTGATTTGAGTTCTCAAGCTATCCTTAAATATATTCATTGTCTCTTTTTTTCCTCTAAATTCTGAGGGACAAAAGTCACAATCCTTATAAGAAGCATATATATTAAAAACTGAGCCTTAAACACATCAAAAAAATCTGATGCCTTTTTGAATAAGCTTATATAGTATTTAATATTAATTTAGAACCGAGTCTGTTCTAGATACTTTATGCTTATTTATAAGGCAGGGCTCTTACTTTCTAGTTATTCATATGATATAACTTTGGCTCTCCAAACACAAGAATAAAGCCTGGAATACAAGAACCCTGGTTTCAGTCTCACATTTCCAGCTTGTCCAAAAAGCTAGTTCAGGTCTATCTTCATTGTAGGGAGCTAGTTAATGAATGAATTTTAAGTGAATGAATGAACTATGACAGTATAAATTAATGAACCAAGAAATATATGGGAAAAAATAAAAGTCGAAATGAAGAGAAGACATCCAGGGTACTCTGTTCTGAAAAATTGGTAGACGGACCAAAAAAAAAAAAAAAAGAAAAAAAGGCTCTAAACATCTTAAATTTATCATCCATGAAAACCAGTCTTGAAAACTTTTCTTTCTGCACATCATGAACTCTGCCCTAATGGTATTACCTTCAGAAAGGCAGTCACAAAGACCTCCCTACATGCATTTTCAAGAATATTCTTCTCTTCTTTAACCATCTATAGATGTCATCTTCTTTCTACATGACCACGAGAAAGAAAAACCTTCTCTATACATATCCGAATTGTATTGCATATATATTACCAAAACCTCCCCCAAGAGAGACAGAAAACAAAACAGGACAATTACCATAAAACACCATATACAAATGATACTCTACAAAAAATATTCATAACTCACATCACAAATGGTTATTAGCTTCCCTAATACATGGAGAACTGCCAATATTCAGTACAAAATAAGACTAACACCAAAAAAGGAAAACAGGAGTAAAATTTTTCTCCTTCTTCCTTTCTATTACTTCCCAGCTTTGTCCATCACCTAGAAGCAGCAATCCCAATCAGAACAACTACTTTCCAGATCTTGGCTTCTGAATGCCATTCTATACTAAAAGAACCAAAGCTCTTTGAGGGAAAGACTGTTTCTGGGATTATTATAGGGAAAATAAAAGATGACCCTGGAATACCTTTTTGGTCAGAAATTAAGTAAACACTCAAAGAATGATGAGAAAATGCCAAAGGAATATAAGAGGCATCACAAAAGACTTCCATTGGGCAAGTATGGAACAATTGGAACATTAGAATAAAAAATAATTGTAATAGACAGTAATCTTTCAAGTAAAATAGGAAGTCATGAATTCATACTGCTATAAATACTATCATGGATTTGTATCATATCAACTTGGCTAAACTGTGAGTACATTTCCCAGAATTCCCTTCCATGCAGAGTTCTGAGTTACCATGACCCAGAAGTGATATGCTGTACAGGATTTGCAGAACAGAAGTAAATGAGCAGCAGGATTACATTATACTCAAGTGGGTGCAAGGAACAGATACTGGATGCTGTTGCAGCCTACTTACATTGTTGCTTATCTTGTCCGGAGGGAGCAACAAGGTTCATCAGCAATTGCTACACCCTTGGCCTCAGTTCCTCTGGTGCCTGGCCAGATTCATGTCTAGGTCCATGTGAAGGGCACTGGCTTCTCCTGCAGAACACTACATAATCTAAGTTTTAGGCTTGGAGGGGATGATCAACCAAAGTGGATTCCATTCTATTCTCACTAGTACAAATTTACCCTTGCTTCATCTACTTCATGTCCTTTGGGTTTTCCTGTCTGCCTGTCCAGTGAGACTCAGTCCAGCTCCAGACACAGAAAAAAGGCTCACAAGACTGTATAGTCAGCCCTCACAACTGCATTAGATGACACCCCTATAATAAACCTTTTGTGCTTCTCTACTCAAGCCATGAGTGATACAAATAGATGAATGAGTAAATGAATAAGAAGAAAGAACTTTATGGCTTAGTATAAATCTCAAAAAAATCTCCCCACAAGATACTTGTCTATTAATTAATGATCACAAATCCTTTTTAATTAGATTTTCAGTGAAAAAGCCTGGCAAAAACTGTGTTAACCAAGTAACATTTTAACATCACCTGTAATGGAATAAATTGACACTGCATACCACCTGACATGATGAGATAAACTCAGCATCATTTTTGAGGAAAAACTGCTGAAAATGAGAAAATATCAGACAAATACAAGTTAAGGAACATTTTACAAGTAACTGGCCTGCAACTTCCAAAAATGTCCAGGTTAAGAAAGACAAGTAAAGACTGAGGAACTATCCAGCTTGAAGGAGACTAAAGAGGACAATCAAATACAATGTGTACCATGTGTGGACAACAGGAAAAATCTGAAGAGAGTCTGAGGATTACATGATTAAAATGGAATTACATTAATTTCCTGATTTTTCCCCTAATGCCTCTGGTTTCAGAAAATACATACTTGGAAAGGTTATCAAGTTTTTATCTCATTCTCATACAGTTTACCATATATAGTGATAAATATGTTTGTGCATATTTATACATATATTAGACTAATTCATTTGGTATTTACATATACATATATGGATAGAGTGAGGGAGAATGAGAATGAAAAGACAAATATTTTAAAGTGTTAACAACCCAAAAATATGAATAAAAGATATATAGGAACTCTATTTTTCCTGTTTTTACAACTTTTCTGTAAATGTGAAATCATTTTAAAATGAAAAGTAAAACAGATATACGTCATAAGGGAAGGTTAAGAAAAGACACAAAAGAAAAAGAAAGAAACCACCTCTTACTTATTTCAAAATAGTATAGCCTCACTCATATTAAGAAACAGTCATATTCCTCAGACACAGAAGGATAAAAAATACTGTTGATCAGCATGTTGGTGAAAGTGTGAGGAGGCAAAATAGGCTGGGCATCTTCCTTTCATAGCCCTGCTTCTCCACCGGTTCTATACTCAGCTGGCTTACCTGTGTGAACAGCATCAAGGGTCCCATGTGCCCTCTGGTCATCTGTCACGGTTGGGCAGGGAAAACACTAGCCATACATGCAGAGAGGGAGGAGAGTGCAGTCTGAATATGTGTCCCTCAGACTTCCTCTCTGAGGGTTTGTTTCTGGCTGCCTGACTCCTTGACCAAAGATCACAGTCCCTTAAATGTTGCCCTTTCCACACATCCTCTCTGTCTTTAGACATCAGTAAGGCCCGCCCCCTCTTTCAGGTCTAATGGAAATAACCCAAGCCCCTGACTAGCCCTGGTATATTAGAGCATGCCTTGGGGTCTCTATATCCTGCCCATATTTTGTAAACATCCCATTTATTCAATCTTTTTGAATTACCCACAATACCTAAGGATCTCCAATTTGTAGTTGTAGTTAAATAGTACAACTTCAACTGAGGGAAATTAAGTGATTTCTATTAAAATAATGATGCATAGATTCAGTGACCCAAAACTTTCATATCTAGACAATCATTGTGCATATATATGATATATAAATCACCACAGTGTAGAATGACATGTATACTCATCGTAGCTCTGTTTGTAATATAAAAGGTTGGCAAGATTCTAAATGGATCAATGGGAGATAGTCCCAATTAGAATACTGTGCAGTCATTAAAAGAATAAGACAACCCTTTAAACATGGTATGTAATAATCTTCAAGGTACAATGCTAAAAAAAAAAGTGTACTACAATCTATTAGTATGCTTCCATTTCGGTAAAATGTGCACGTGCATGTGACTTTATACACATATAAATACACAGTCACGATGTATGCTTGTATATACTATAGATATATATATATGTACATTACCTCAAAAATGGTGATAAAGTGACTATTAAGAGTAGTTATATCAGGGTGCCTGGGTGGCTCAGTTGGTTAAGTGGCCAGCTTCGCTCAGATCATGATCTCACGGTTCGTGGGTTCAAGCCCTGCGTCGGGCTCTGTGCTGACAGCTAGCTCAGAGCCTGGAGCCTGCTTCAGATTCTGTGTCTCCCTCTCTCTCTGACCCTCCCCTGCTCGCACTATCTCTATCTCTCAAAAATAAATAAAAATCATTAAAAATTTTTTTAAATAGAGTAGTTATATCTAGAAAGGAAACTGAATGGCTGGGGTGGTATGGGAAGTATCACAGATAAAAACGACTAACCTTCATTTTGGAAACTCTTGAGTTTTGCACTACATCCATGTGTTACCTATTAACAAAATAACTAAAAATGTAATTTACCTACAGCGTCCCTAAGTAGATTTCCTACAACGCACACAGGGAAAGAAGAAAGCCATCAGGCGAGATCACTGATCAACTTTAATTCAATTCAGAATGTTTTTATAAGAGAAATGCTAGGGCCTCAAAAATTCTAAGCTTGTAGACGAGGGGCTGAGGTTGACTACTTGCGACAGGGCCAGGGAAACGAATCCAGTCATGGGCTTAGCCTTCTGAGCACAGCCTGGTGGTACAGCACCCATTTTCTAACGTGTATTTCACAATTTCAAGTATACCTCAGTGGATCACTGATTCTATATGGAAGTCAGGGGCGAGGCAGCAAAGAAATAACAGAAAATCTAATAGATTAGACATCGAGCTAGGAGACCTTTGAAATCTGGAAGGTGGTGGTTACAGCACTGCCCAGGAAAAACCGTCTATTCAGGGCAGGACACCAGCTGGTAGCAGGAACTGAATGAGCTGGGAACGTAGAACAAGTATGAATGTGGAACAGTAAGAAGAGAGTCAGTTTTCCCAGCAAAATAAGGTTCGCATGAACAAGGTAGTATAGTAGAGCCCAAGAGCTGAGCAAAGTGACACTGAGGTAGGGCATTAAGCTAGTGGAGAACTGGAACAAGGGCTTACTGAAGTGTGTAGGTAGTGCCTCATAGACACTCAGGTCCTCAGGCACGCCCTCTAATGGCAGTGAGACCATAGCGCAAGCTCCCATCTGCTATGACTGGCACGTAGGCTGGCTGAGCAATGAACAACCAGACAAACAAGAAAAATTTCAGTGGACCCGGATCTAGAGGTGGGGTCTATCCATAAATCCAGAAAGGGGACTTCAGGAGAAATGCGTCTGCATATAAGAACAGACAAGAAGTGAGTGGTACCTTGCAATATGGGTAATAATCAGATATGGGGAGACAGGTAGGACATTGTGCAGACCCAATAAGTAGCAGGTTCATCACTGCTAACTGCACTGATGAAGATTATTCTATACAGTGAAGGCTTGTATTATTTTCCAAAATGTTTCCTTTCTCTTCCTATCTTTTCTACACTTTTGTTTTTCTACTTCTTAGATACCATCAAGGGCTGAGCTCATCAGACAGGTATAAGAGTAAAACTATTATTCTTACTGGCAGAAATGAAGTAATTGTTGCAGTTATGATAAAACTAGACATAGTTAGGGAAGGATATGCAACAAATAGATGTCCTATATAAAGAAGCATCTCCCCCCACCCCTGAGTTCTTTCTGTAAACAATTCTGAAGTTCATTTAAGACTGTTTCTTCAGGGACACTCAGGTGGCTCAGTCAGTTAGGGATCTGACCCTTGATTTCAGTTGAGGTCATGATCTCACAGATCATGGATTCAAGCCCCACACCAGGATCTGCGCTGAGAGCACAGACCCTGCTTAGGATTCATTCATTCATTCATTCTCATTCTCTCTCTCTCTCTCTCTCTCTCTGCCCCTCCACCCATTTGTCCCTATGTTCTTTCAAATAAGAATTAAAAAAATTTTAAGATTGTTTTTTTATGTCATTTTTTTTCTAAATCTTGAAAGGATATACATGAGTATATGTCAGAAATACAAGATTTAAAGTCACTAATATTTAATAAATGGCCAAGAAAATAAATGATTTTTCAGACAAAAGGGAAAAGAACCTAGAAGGCAAATTAAAATTCCAACATAATGTCCTAGAAGATAAATTATATGCAAAGCCATGGAGACAGCTAAACCCCCCCCCCCGGCCACCTCAGCCTGAAAGCACAGACTTCCTTGGAAGCTCTAATTCCACAGAGACAAGTTTACAAAAATATGAATCAAATTCAACATTCAGTTTGAACAGTCTCAAAGAGATAGGGACCTTTTCATCCACATATCCTCCTTTTTTTCACATATAAACACCATTTCCTAGTTTCCAAACTGTTCCTATGTCAAAAACACGTTTATGTTTACCTGGATTTCTGGAACATATCAATAGAGTAAAAGCAAAAGCAAGGTCTCAGAGGAACTGTCTACTCAAAGCAGAGGTGCTAAAAATAACCTTGGTGTCTTATCTCAGCCTTTTCCCTTTCATTTAGAGATATATCCAGAAAACCTGCTGCCTAAAAGGATGTAACGGTTCAAAACCTACCAATGCTCCAACAAAAAACTGCATTTTGATCTGTGAGTGCCACCTTCTTTTTTAAAAAAAAATTTTATAGGCTTATTTTCCTCATGACAGTTTCATTGCATTTGTTGGGTTGTAAACCATGTAAAGCTCAGCAATAAAATGACTGCAATCTGTACAAGTAATAGCAAGCATGTCTCATAAACAAGATAAGTTGTGCCTTGCCAATATTGCTACACTTCATAAATATGAACTCAAGTCTGTTTTGTGTTTTCTAGATCAGTAGCACAGTTTTATTTTAATTAAACACAACATATAAAATATTCATTTATGAAACAAACATCATTGTTTTTAAAAGATTATATTAAATTAAATTATACTGCTCTTGCCATAAAGGCATGCACAAAAGAACCATTCTGAATTTTAAGTGGATTGATACAGTTCAAGTGTCCATCAATAAAAACTATATTAGGAACACAGTAATGCTACCATGAATAAATGAGCTATTTATATTTCCTGATAATGTAAGTGCTTACATGAACTCATTCCAATTTCTAAACACTAGGCATTTCAGCTGTGGTGGTAATTAAAAAACTACAATATCTACAGAGGAAAGGTAGATGCTGCCAGATCCATTTCATAGAGCAGATTTTAGTGATTCACTTTATCAATGACATTATTTGTTGTCCCATTCTATTAGATCAGATCTGGATAACTTTGATAAACCAAATGAAGAGCCCTTGAAAGTGCTGTATAAAGGAAAGTGAACAGATCTAGAAATGAAGAGGTCTGAGTTTTGTTCTTAGCTCTGATATTAACTAGCTATCAGTAGCCTCTTTGCAATCAAAGGGAACTACCCGAAATTAACTTCTCACTTACAATTTCCATCATTATTTCCCAAACAGAGGTGGATACAGGCTTTGCAAGGTCTCACTTACACAAATTGACAGGTCTTAAAAAAAGAGTATAAAATTACAAATATAAAAATGGGTACAAAAGTGAATATTTACTTTGAATGAAAAAAGAGAAATCAAAGTAAATAGAGTCTTTTGAGATCTCTCTAGGTAAATTACCGGAAATAATTATGTACATATATGTCTTTGGTTTGCAACTTTGCTTCCCGAATTACCCCTCCAACACCCATACCCTACATACTCCAAGGGCCATGGCAAGTGGGGGCCCTGAAGCTTTAGCCTCATTAACTGACCAGTAAATCTGCCACTGCTCCCAAATGACCAGAAATCCTTATCATACATTATGAATTAGCCAGAAAGAGTTCACTCAAATTTTACCACTAGGATTCTACTATCTGTTCTATGAACCTTAACCTAACCCATTATTTCTCACTGTTCCCCTTTTTCAAAAATCACAGTTCTCACAATCTATAACATACAATGTATCATTTACAAGCATTACAAGTAGTCTTGGAATATCTACCATTGTTTCAAACAGGGTCTTCCCAATAAGTAGCAATTTACACATCAAGTTTTTGTTATGCCCCACTCTAACAAGGGTGGATTTTACAACCAAGTAGTTGTCTTTAAAACTAGCTGATAAATTTCCCAACTAAAAAAAAAAAAATCTCTTGTGTATTCATGATCTCTTCTGTATTAACTTAAATATCCTCTTCCCAACTCAGATCTTTCAGGTACATTTCAACTTCTGATTTCTAGGAAGGCCCAAAATGCAAAATGTTTTCCTAGATTCAAGTCATAGAAAATTGGAACTCTGAAAAGTAACCAATAATGTTTTCCCTTATTGTGCTATAATGGATTGTTTTTAGGTGCTAAAGAAATATTTCCTTTAGAATTCATTACTTTGAGAATAGCTGTTTCAAACATCCAGGAAACCCTATTAGAAATCCCATTTACACATAAAACAATTAATTCACACCTCATGTGAAAATGTGAAACTCTGCCAAATCTTAAGGGTTCAAGTTGGGTTAACATATTTGTATGGATAAATTGGCAGGACCTAGGGGGAAGAAAAAGGGAGAAAGACAAGATCAAGCTTTCCCCTCAAACTATCACAAATCTAACCCCTCTACTATAATATTTTCAATGCTAAACAAAAGTATTATCAATGTGCTTGAAGAAAACTGTGTTTACTTGTTTCCTTACTCATTTGATAGTTTTATGGGTAAGGTAAATTTACTCTTAGAATTATAAGTGAGTGTAGTTTCTTCCTTTAAAGGATTGCCATAATTCATCTTCAGCTCAGGTACCAACATTTGGTTCTCCTTGCTTTGGCAGAACAGAGGAAACATAAACTGAAAGCTGGCAGTGAAATAATGCTACACCTAAACATTTCTGGATAGGACACAAATAGAAAATGAGAACACAAAAAAGCAGAAAAAGAGAACAATGGATGAAACAGAAGAAAATCATGTCACAGGTCAGGAAAGGAATGCCTGGTAAAGAAATACAGATAAGTCAGAAGTTTTTGGTGACCGGGACATCCAAAGAGGTCTTTCATATCATAATTGTTGCTATTCAAATTTTAAAGTATCTGTTCCCTAGTGGCTAAAATGTTATTTCCTTCACCCCTACCATCTCTGTACTCCATTGCATATATTCACTAAACATTCAGTAAAATCTACTACATATATAAATATCTTGTATAAATGTTCTTTTCAGAAAGTTAAGGAAAAGTGTCAACATTTCACATCTTAATTGGCATGGAGAAAAGAGCAGCTACTGGAAGTGAAAAGCAAGAAAGAATTAAGTTTACCAGGAAAAGAAACTGGAAATAGATGGGGTTGGGAGATAACATGCGACTTAAAGTTTATAAACCTTGAGGAGGGCATTATATCTAACTCTCAAAGAGAGGTGAGTTCTGTTCTCCAAAGATGACTGCACCAACATATCCCGTCTTGCATGCTCGTCTTACAAGAGGACATAACACTCACTTCTCTCTTTGAAGATACACCAAACTTTATGACTAACAGAAAGAATGTGGCAGAAATAATGCAATGTGACTCCCAGGACTAGGTCACGAAGGCAACGCATTTTCTCCCTGGCTTTCTTTCCTTCAGGACACTTATCATAGGACTCCTGATGCTATTGTAAGTGGAAGCCCAGGCTACATGAAAAAGTGAAAGACAGATGTTCCAGCCATCAGCTGCAGCTTAAGACTCAAATGACAGCTAGGATCAACAAACAGCCCTGCGTGTGAGCAGCCTTCAGATAATTCCAGTCTCCAGACTTTGAGTCCAACTAAAACTCTGACATGGCAGAACAAAGAAAAGAATTCTCCATTGCGCCATGTGTATATTCCAGACCCACAGAATCTACAGACATAATAAATGGCTGGTTTTCACCAAATAGTTTTGATGTAATGTTTCATACAGCCATAATACCTCAATTTGGGTACCATTACATTTCATTCTCTCTGGTCAATCAAGCCTACTGACTAGCTCTTCTCCATCTCTAGAGACACCAGAAATAGAGTTGAATGTAATTACAAAATGGTGCAATGGTGGACATTATAAAGACCTAATACTGTAGCCTGACGTGTAATATATTAATAATGTTAACACAATGAGACCTGGAAGTAGTCCAAGCAGTGCAAGGTGGGTGGATAGGTGGGAATGAAGCTATAATTTTATGTTGATTCAAGTAAGAAATATTCAGCTAAGGAGCACTTGGGTGGCTCAGTCAGTTGAGACTCCAACTCTTGAGTTGGATCAAGTAAGGATCTCATGGGTTTATCAGTTCAAGCACCTCATCAGGCTCTGTGCTGAGAGAGCGGAGCCTGCTTGGGATTCTCTCTCTCCCCCCTCTCTCTGCCCCTCCCTCCCTCTCTCCCTCTCTTTCTCTCTCTCCCTCTCTCGCTCTTTCTCTCAAAAAAATTTAAAAAATAAACTTTCTTTAAAAAAGAAATATCCAGCTAAGACAGCGAAGCAACAAATAGATTGAGTTGCCTTTATTTATTGGGTTGCCCCATGATACATCATTTTCCAAGTAAAATGAAGAAAAAAATTCAAAGAAACACATTGATTTGCTTAACTTAAGCATGTGAAACTCTATATATTTATATGATATATATGTACATTTACTTATATTATTTGTATTACATATTTACATTATATATTACAAAGAGGGAGGAAAGGATGGGTAGAAGGAGAAGAGGTTAATATCCTAATATACACAGTACAAAATAGAAAGCTTCATAGAACTAAAAACCCATGAGAAAATGGCTAAATGAACAATAAATTATCCCAAATAGTAGCACATACACACAAACTCACACACAAATTTATTCTATTAAATGCAATTTAAATAAAGAGGAAAACAAAAGTATACCTAAGAGAAGAATGTAATGATGGGATAGCCCTCTACTATAAAAATGGCAAGGGGATTAATTATACTGAGTATATTTTCATTACTTTGTTGGCCATCTACATATCTTCTTTGGAAAAATGCCTTTTCAGGTCTTCTGCCCAGTTTTAAATCAGATTATTTGTTTTATGTGTGTTGCATTGTGTAAGTTCTTTATATATTTTGGATCTTAACCCTTATCAGATAATATTATATGCAAATATCTTTTCTCATTCAGTAAGATGCCTTTTCATTTTATTGATGGTTTCCTTTGCTGTGATAAAGCTCTTTATTTTGGTGTAGTCCCACTAGTTTGTTTTTGCTTTTGTTTCCCTTGCCTGGGGAAACAGATCTAGGAAAATGTTTCTACTGCCCAATGTCAAAGAAATTACTAACAATGCTTTCTGTTGGGAGTTTCATGGTTTCAGGTCTCACATGTAGCTCTTTATTCCATTTTGAGTCTATTTTTTATATGGTGTAAGAATGTAGTACAGTTTCATTCTTTGCATGTGGCTGTGCAGTTTTCCCTTCAACATCTGTTGAAGAGACGGTCTTCCCCATTGTATATTCTTGTATTTCATTAGGTAAAATGCTAAATGAGATAAGTCAGGCTAAGAAAGACAAATATCATATATTTTCATTCATATGTGGACCTTAGGAAACAAGTGAAAAACAAAGAGACAAACAAAACAAACTCTGAAATACAGAGAACAAACAGGTGGTTGCTAGACGGTTGGAGAAATGGAAGAAATAGATAAAGGGAGTAAGAGGTACCAACCTACAGTTACAAAATAAGTAAATCATTGAGATGAAAAGTATAGTACAAGGAACAGAGTCAATAAGATTGCAAAAACATTGTTTGGTGACAGATGATGACGACATTTATCATGGTGAGCACTGAGTAATGGAAGGAATGGTTGAATCATTGAACTGTTCACCTGAAATTAACAAAAGGCTATGTACTAATTATACCTCATAAAAAGGAATTAAAAATAGTAAATAAATAGATAAGTCAAAATAGTGTGAGTAAAATGGGCTCAAAATTTCTAAAAAGCAAGTAATCGGAAAGATTTCTTAAACACACCTGTAATTGTTGGCAAGTGATAGTGTTTCTAAGGACCAACATGAAGAAGAATAAAGAGATGTTAAAGCAACTGTAAATATATGTGTACTAAGCAGAAAACTGGCAGAAGCCAGGGTCCCCCCCTAGTGTGGCTGGGGTCACCCTGATGCACTGTGCCAAGGCATCAGAGGGGCTGTTCCTATGAACTGACTTGGAGGCAAGAGCTGGATGACTGGATTTAGAAACACGAACTCTAAGAAAACACATGTCTCCAAACACAAAAATTAAACTATGAAGGAATAAAGTTCCCCCTAGAGAGCCTTTCTCTCCTCTCATCCACATACAAAGTTTCTGGATATTTTATGATAATATGAATTTATAATAAAAAGCCTTCCAGTTTAACATCTAAATGGAAGCTTGTTGGTTTTTTTTCCCTAACTATCATCCAAGAGGCAAGTAGGAAGATCCAAAGAGATTGCACCTACCCAGATTTAGGGGAATATTTGGCTTGAATAAATCTCTTGTCTTTCAAGGATACGTAAACAAAAACATTTATTGGACCAGCAATAAGGACCTCTAAAAAAATCAACAAACCAGAGAGAATGGAAAAAGCATTTTTCTTATAAGATGAACTTTCATATTATAGAAGTTTAGATTCAATAAAAAAAAAATTTGGAAACTACAAGTAAAGAAAAAAAAGTAAACTTCACCATCTGCCCCACACAAGAAATTTTATCTGTTACCACTTTTAGGAATATCACTGGGTCATGAATAAATGAGTTTCAAAACACAGTAAAATTTTACAAAGCATCTACATTGTATTCTCAAATAAATGTTTTTAAGAATATAGATTTATGATATAGGAAATAAACATAAAATAATATATTTCTAAAAAATGGGGTAACAACATGAGAAGAAATAAGAAGTAATGTATAAAATAAATTATAAATCTAGGTAAAAGATGAGATACCTGAATGGATCAGTCAGTCAGGCGCCCTACTCTAAATTTTGGCTCAGGTCATGATCTTACAGTTCATGAGTTCGAGCCCTGCACTGAGCTCCACACTGGCAGGTGCTTGGGATTCCTTCTTTCTCCCTCCCTCTGCCTCTCCCTAGCTCGCTTGCTTTCTCTCTATAAGTAAATAAACTTTTAAAAATTTGTATCTAAGTAAAAGAAAAGAAAAACTAACATTTAAAATAGAATTCCAAGCACTAAAATCAGGCACAGGCATGCATAAAATTTTATCAGAAGTATGTAATTTTATCAGAAGTGAAAACTAACACATTGCAAAGACAAAATCAAATAAAAAGAATTAATAAAGATGAGAGGTGTTTTTCACCAAGCAAAAGGGACTAGATTTACCCTTTCCCATGAAACTACAATAATGAAAAAGCCAGACAAAATAAACAGCATAATGGTTTGCCTCTCCACATCAGAAGAGGATGTGATGTCTGAGAGATGAGACTCTCTCACAGATGATTTTACTGTCCTGAGACAGTTTTCAGGTTACAGCACTAGCAGGGGGAACCTAGGGAGAGTCCAGACGATTCATTCCCTGAACTGAGGAGATAGAGCTAAGAGTTCACGGAAACCAAGGCAGGTAGAGGTCACAGGGCAGAGTACCAAAGAAGAGAGAGCTGCACGTGGAGACAATTCCAGAGACCCTGACAGTGTCCCCGTAAGTACTTAAAATACTCATCAACATAAGCATGTGAAAAAAATACTAGGGGCTGGGAAGAAACCACCTGAAATCATTGGAGGGAATAGAACCTGGCCAGGAACTGACTGTCTTACCAGTCAGTCTGGAAAAGTTCATGATTCACAGAATACCCTATCACATACTCAGAAGGATCTTATCTCAATTTGTGGGGATTAGCTCTAGAATAATTCTACTCTGAAGCCACCTAAATAATGTTAAATATCAAGACTGGAAAGGATAAAAATCTTTTTCCAGTGACTTAGCTATATCTAAAAACAGAACTCAAGAGTATTTACAGGAACACTTAAGAATATAAGGCACTCAACAAAGTGAAATTCACAATGTCTACGACCCAAATGAAAAAAAGTCAGCATAAAAACGAGCAGAGAAATATAATCCGTAACAAAGTGAAAAATCAATCAAGAACAATCCAAACTTGACACAGATCTTAGATTTAGCAGACAAGGATAATTACAAAGTTATTACAATTATATTCAACTTGTACAGA
Organism: Suricata suricatta; assembly: GCF_006229205.1. Taxonomy (NCBI): domain Eukaryota; kingdom Metazoa; phylum Chordata; class Mammalia; order Carnivora; family Herpestidae; genus Suricata; species Suricata suricatta. The sequence goes on along the minus strand of NC_043702.1, from coordinate 80,212,797 downwards.
AAGTAAATGCCTCAAATACACACAGATATGTGCACACAAATACGCACCCCATAGATGAACTTTCAGAGGTGAAAACTAAACTATGTGAGATCAAAAATATCCTGGATGGGATTCACAACAGATTAGATTTTGCAGAAATAAAGATTAATGAACTTAAAGACAGAAATAAAAACTATCCAAAAGGAAACACCAAAAGAAGAGATTTTTTTAACTAGCCAAACATCAGTTACCTACAGGACAACTTTAAATAGTTTCAATAAAGGTATAATCAGAGTCTTCAAAGACAAGGGACAAGAAGGACAGAATAAATGTTTATAGTAACAATGCTCCAAACTTCCAAATTTGATAAAAACTGTAAACCCACATATCGAAGAAGCTCAAAAAAATCCATGAATAAGAAATATGAAGATAACCATACCTCAGTACATCATAATAAAATTGCTGAAAAACAGTGACAAAAAGAACATCTTAAAAACAGCTGGAATAAAAGACATTACACAGGAGAATAACAATACGGGAAACCCAGTTTTTGTTTCGTTTTGTTTTTACCAGAAACAATGCAAGCAAGAAGATACAGTGCAGCATCTTTAAGTTGAGAAATAAAAAGAATTTGGGTGAATTCTATACCCTGAGAAAATATCTTTCCAAGAAAAAAAAAAAAAGGTAAAACAAAAATTCCTCAGACACACAAGACACACAAAAGCTGAAAGAATTCATCCTCAGCAGTCTTGCACCACAAAAGAGGATAAAGGAGTTCTTTCAGGCATAAAGAAAGGGACACAAATGCAAATATGGGTCCATGCAAATTCATGAAATCATGAAAAGCAACAGAAATAGTACCTTCCTGGGTAAATATATCAGATTCTTATCATTTAAATCTCTTTAAAGATAATTAATGGTCTTTCTTCCCAGAAACTTATAACCCCCATCTAAATATGAGAAAAACATACAAAAAATCTCAACTGAGGGCCAGTTTACAAATTAAATGACCATTGTGTCATTATGAATTAAATATATAAAAGAAATTACTGTTTTAAATGTGTTCTCTGAAAATATAAATTTAACTGCAGTTATAATAAAAATACTGATACAGGTGCCTGCATTCTCAGTCAGTTAAGTATCTCTGTCTTGATTTTGGCTCAGGTCATGATCTCATGGTTCCTGAGATCAAGCCCTGCATCAGGCTCTGCACTGACAGAATTCTCTCTCCCCCTCATTCTATTGCTCCCCCGCTTACACTCTCTCTCTCACTCAAAGGTAAACTTAAAATAAAAACAGAATAAAAATACTCATAGTTTTTGCAAAAACAAAGAAAAAGAAAAATGAAAGAATGCATGGTCAGTCTAGGGATGGAAAGTAAGGGATAAAAGAAAATAAGGAAATATACGAACCATGACATCATAAGCCAAGAAAACATGAAATATACATGCTCAACTGACAGAGTCAGTCAGGCACCCCTCAGATTATTTTAAAAAGCAGACTTCTAATTCACACGCAATGAAAAAAATGAAGTTTTACCATGTATAATTATAATCAATTCGAAAATGAAAATAAATATTTGAATACGGTTGTTTTCTTTACAAAGTTTATAACCAACATCAAGGAAAGCCATTACCCAAGTGTTCTATATTAGATATCACAGAACAGATTGTGAAATCATATTAAGTAATGATGATGAAAGGGAAAAGTAGAATGAGAAGAAAAACTAAAAAGAAGGACAGTAAAGAAGATTAAGGAAATAAAAAGGAAAAATGAAGGAAAATGAAGGAAAGAAAGGATGAGAAGGATAGGAAGAAAATGAAGGGCATAGTTGTAAAATGGTTAAAAAGTACAGTAATAGTGAAAGTCTAATATAGCTCAACCTTCACTTCACCCAACAATTGGAAACAAATAAATACTAGTAAGAAAGAGTGAAAAAGGAATAATTAATATAATTAATAAAGCTCAATGATTAGATAAGACTTTATCTGAAAAGAATATATTTTTTGCTAGCATCAAAGAATAATCACCATTATTTTTCTAAATCCAAAGTATAAAGAAGATATCAATGTCTTCTAAGAAAATAGAATGATTCAGTTCGTGTTCTCATAACACAACATAATGAACCTAAAAAATAATAATTGCGTTAATATCTTAATATATATTACATATTATTCTTTCATGCACCAGTTAAAGATTCTCAGAATCTTTTGTGAGCAGCTGCTACAAGGTGTCTCTAGCAGTTTTTATTACTTTACAATTCACCCAACTACAGTCTAGCAGGGGAAAGATAATACCCCCAACAAATTGATATGCTTCTTCTAACTTTATCTTTGGCTTTTCTGAATACAAGGCCCTTGCCCTGCTTGTATCTAAAAAATCAACACTCAGGCTCTACTGGCTGCCTTGGGTGAGTGTTTTTGTTGATCTCTACCCTTTCATTCCTGCAGCAGGCTCCCCAACCCCTCAGCAATTTAACAATTTAGCTTGCATAAATTAGTTTGCAGAGTTCACCTGAAATGATAGTATTTCTTTCTATCATTAAGACTGATGGAGTCAGGAAGCAGGAAGGCATAATTCTAGAGGAGAAAAATAAAAGTTACACACTCCACAGTCCCAGAAAAGGAAACCAAGAGTTTGCAAAGAAGCTCCAAATGACTGAGCTCTTGTGTTAATAGTCCTCTCTCCAGGCTTTAGTCTGGAGGAAAGGAAATGAGTTAGATAAGCCAGGTCCACACCAAGAGCAGTGGAGACTCTTACTCCATCTTGTTCTCCCTTTTGAACCCAGGAACAGGCCACTCGCAGACTGCCCTGTAACCGCCTGAGCACACACACATCATTGTGTGCTGGGTAGCCCAGTGTGGTCAAGAGGATGCTCCTGAGGTTTAGCTCTTCTCGGCCGCCCTCAGCTACCTATAAGGTATAGAGAGAACTCCAATTCTGGCTTGAGGATCTCACCAAAGAGTCATAAAGTGAGCCAAGACTATCAAATGACCACCCATGCCAGAACTCAAACAAGGAGACATAGCCCCACAGGAGAAGAGTCAGCATTATTCAGCTTTGTGGTGGGTGACCCAGCCAAGTAGTGACCCTGAGCATTCCCTGAACCAAAATGATAGTACATGAGCTACAAAACCACAGCCTTCAGTAGGACTTGCTTCAGTTGGGACCTACCCCTCAAATTCATGCCTACAAAAATTCAAACTAAAAAATCCTTTTTAATTTCAGAGACTCCTAGGAACAAAAGTTCTTATACAAACCATCCCCTTCCTCTTGATATACACAGTTGTTCTCTATAGGCAAAGACTGCACTGGAAAGGGGTTAGATGGCATTGTTTGAAAACACTGAAAAGTCCCCAACTGGTCTGTGAAAAATGAAAATGAGAGTAAAAGCGAGAAGAGAACTCATGTTAACAACACTTCTCAATGTTTTCGACTGTGACAGAGATGTTTATAGAAATAAATACTGTGCTGTGTAAGATAAGGAACTGTTGAATCACTACAGTGTACACCTGAAACTAATATAACACTGTATGCTAACTACACTGGAATTAAAAAAAAATTGTGGTGCATAGTTGGAGGCTGGTTTTGTCCACTGGAATCAGAAAATAAACCTATTCTGAGAATGAGGCAGGTAGAACCATAGCTGTTATTCTATTTGTTGGTTACAAAGTACTCAGTCAAGTCTCTCCAACTGTAACATATTTACACTATCACGTGACTATCCAGCGGACTAAACACATTGGCTTGCTATAGGAAGCAATAACAAGAAATATATTTGCCTGAGTACGGAGCTAGGCCATAAACATAAACTGTGAGCATTCCCTGTTGATGTTAAAAATGACTTATAGTCTACTTACCAATAAAAATTTTTATTATTATTACTTATTTCCACAATCACAATGAAGCTAGATTAAAGAACAGACAATACACTGTGACTAAAGACCAAAGAGAGACTAATTCCACAATTAGATAATATCAAATGATAAAATATATTGGATTAAAATTGTTTTTCCTTCACTAAATTAATGAATCTCCATCAGTGAATGAAAAGCTTTTCTATTTCTAAAGTGTGTGATCATGCTTGGGTGGTTAAAATAATAAACGTATAATGTCATTTGGGATTTTCTAGTATCAATTTAAATCACACTGATTACAAGGTTTATCAGTGCCCAGCACACACTAGGTATTCTAATAAATAAAATTAATACCTTGTAATTGGATAGTTTCTTGAAAATTACAAAGCATTTTCAGAGATACACCTCATCTCCTTAGATCTTCCTAACAACCTTCTGTCATTATAAAACAGAAATAAGCCCTTCATACTGCAACCGTGCGAAGGCTTAAGTTCAAAAGTCAATCTACAAAAGAATACCATTTGTGACAGAAATATAAGCAGGATCTACAAACTGGCAATTTTTCTAAGTAGCTGATGACTATGACATATAAATAAATATACACATGACTCTCCAAAAGTTAGTGGTTAAATTGAAATAGTTGATCATATGAATTAATAAACCATATTGGACTTCCATACCTAAGCTTTAATAAATCTGACAGAGGGCTTCTCTCTCATAATAAAGTTGGTTGATATTCCATACACTCAATCATTTCATGCTTGCAGAGTATGTGACCAAATTATATGCAAGAATGAATGGGCCAGATCATACTCACTATAATTATAATTTAACACACTTGAAAGACTATAGTAGAAGACTCATCCAGAATAAGGTAATTGCAAAAGAACAGTCCGTTTTCCCACAAAAAATGTATATGGGATCATTTTAAAAAATAAATGTCTAATAAAATTTGGACACTCAATTTAAAAATAACTATCCTTTTGGTTTCAAGGTTTTCATGTTACTAATGCCTTGTTTGGCCTCCAGGCATGGTTGACATTATACCCAGAGTATAAGTTTTCCTAACTCCAAGTCATCTGACTTTCCCATGGACCCATTCCTACTTCCCCAAGGATATATTAAAGTCCATTATTGATACAGTGTCATCTTCAGCCCTGTCTTTATTCAGAGAATCACAGTTTGATAATGCTTCCTTTTTTGTTTCTTATAGCTTTCTGACAGTGCTGAGTATTCTGTGACTTTTTTTTTTTTTTTTTTTTTGGGCAGGAGCAAACCTTTTAAAATGGTGTTTAGAAGCCAAAGATGACATCATGTTGATGCAAGTTTACCTGGTAGAACTCATTTCTTCAAATTATGGAATGATGAAACAATGATTCTTGGATGTGAAATATTTATCATCTCATCTCTGCATAGTATTCTATGATTTTGGAGCCTTTTAAGTTATAATATATATTTTTAAGTTATATTACCTAAATTAATATTTACCAAAAATATTACTTCATTTGTGAAAAATATATAATAGTTTAAAGATATTGGGATTTCACTCAGTGTAGAAAAGATTAGTAAATATCTACTTCATTTCTTCTACTCATAAAACATTTTTTGAAAGAAAAGAGAGCCTATCTACACCCTCACTGGAAAAATGAATAGAATAACAGCAATGGAGTGAAAAGTGAAACAGAAAATTAGACTTAGCTTATTTAAAAATCACATGCAAGTAAACACCAACTTTCCATGTGGATTTCCCTTAAAATGACTGTTCAGGAGCACCTGGGTGGCTCAGTTGGTTGAGTGTCCAACTCTTGGTTTTGGCTTAGGTCATGATCTCATGGTTCATGAGTTCAAGCCCCACATTAGGCTCTGTGCTGACAGTATAGAGCCTGCTTGGGATTCCCTCTCCCTCTCTCTCTGCCCTTCTCTGGCTCATGCTCTCCCTAAGTAAACAAACAAACAAACAAACAAACAAACTTAAAAAAATGACTGCTCCAACAGTATTTACAAAATATTTATTCTTATACCAGAGACTATGATAGTTACTGTGGCAGATTCGGGTATGGCCTTAAAGAGTTCATAACCTAAGCCAGAAAACAGTATGTTAACAAATGTAATCGTTCCATGGGAAAGGAACCTTAATGGAAGTATGTAATATATATATACAGTGCTATGGAAGGCACAAGAGGTATCTGTTAACTCTGCTTCAGTTAAAAGGACAATCTTCATTGAGGATCCAACTTTGAATCTTGAAGAAAGAATCAAAATTCACGAGGAAGAATAAAACCTCACAAAGAGTATTTGGGTATAACTATAAAGGTTTGAGATTCAAGAGAGAAAATGAGGCATAAAGCCATACTGCTCAGCAACCATGAGGCTTCCTATAATGTTGTTGTTGCATTGTTTTCCCACTGAAATCTAGGAGGAAAGAGAAGCTAATTCAGACGTCATTTTTAGCTTGCACCTCCTTCAAATAACCTCTTTAGGAGAAGAGCATTTCTGCTTTGGTTTTATTTTTAAATAATAATACCTAAGAACTGCAAAAAGCTACCTCACTAAATCTATAAGTTAGTTCTTTTTGACTGACATCTTGATTCTATTCAAATCACAGACATATTACTTTTAAAAATTAATAATGTTCCAATAGCACACACAGAGTTTAAGTCACAAAAAATAAATCTTTTGGAGTTTCTCTAGTGAAAAGGCCAGTGTTCTAAAGATAGGCTAAAAAATAAACTTATCAACTTCAGAAATCTTAAATACCATATCCCTCTTTGATGTGTTCAATCATTACAAAGTATCTGTTGACAAGAGCTTATGGCAGTGAATATTATCACACTGAAAAAACTGGAGGTTATACTTTTTTAATTTAAAGTAATTTTGCTGTTAGGTTGATTTATCATGTTTTTATTCCATAGTTATTTACATAGAGTTACATAGTAGACACTGAGCTACCACAGTAGGAAATGATTTTGTACTTTCATCACTTTGGTGATTTGGCCAAGTTTATATCTTCTGGCTAATAAGAGGCTTAAGCACAACCAAATATATAAATGTCTAACCAAATATATAAATGTCTACATGACTCTCTATGACCCAGCGATCAATGGATAAAGTATGCAATCACTATGAAGACACACTAACCAGTCATCCACTATATTCACAAACATGCAACATGAATTAATGAGCCTCAGTAATGAGGCTTTCCAATTTACCTGGTGGTAATGGTCCTTTACGACTTCACTTCTGCCAATCATCTCTTTCACATTTCATTGCATGGGCCAAGTCTCTGCTTGGAGACTCTTTCAAGGAAGTAAGCTGGGACAATCATAAGATTCATCTTACCTTTTTGACAACCATCAGAGAACACTGCCCTTCACTGCCTAATGCCTGCTATCTAGAAAAATGTTAACTGCATTATTTTTTAAGTTACTTTATTTATTTGAAAAAGAGAGAGTACACATACATGAGAGTAGGGAAGGGGAAGAGAGAGAGAGAGACGAGAGAGCAAATCCTAATACAAGGCTCAATCCCATGAACCATGAGATCAAAAGTTGAGCCAAAATCAAGAGTTGGATGCTTAAATGACTGAGCCACCCAGGCACCCCTGTTCAAGGCACTTAAAGGCATTCACTTTAAGAAGTTGATAAACAGAAATATATATTCTTGAAGTGATAAAATTCATACATGAAGTCAAAAGTCAACTTCACATTTAATGGACAAACATGAAGAACATTTCCATTAAATAGAAGGATATCTACCATAAGCTTGATTGACATTTATCTTCAAACTCTCATTAATGCAATGAAGATCTAAAAAGAATACAATGAGTAATGTTATTTATAGTTGGAATGAAACTGTCCTCTTAGAAAAAACTAAGAAGTCACTTAGAAAAGAAAATATGTCATTTACAAACATTTTCCTTAAAAAGAAAAGTTTGATAGGGCCCCTGGGTGGCTCAATCTGTTAAGCATCTGACTCTTGATTTCAGATCAGGGCACAACCTCACAGTTGTGAGATGGAGCCCCATGTTAGGCTCTGTGCTGGGCATGGAGCGTGCTTAAGATTCTTCCTCTGCTCCTCCCCACTTCAAAAATAAAAAAAGAAAAAAAAGTTTAAAAAATTGACCATCACTCTTTTGTGTATCACTCTTTTCTATGTTTACACAGACTCTGAGCTGCACCAAATACTACTAACCATAACTACACAGCACTGACTATATGTCGGACATTGCTCTAGGTACTTTGTAGATATCAACTTCTTTGCTTTAAATTTCACTCTTACCTTTATTTTGGTGATGTTGAAAGAAGAGAGAGGTTAAGTAAATTTCCCAAAATGGAACCTGGATTGTAACAAAAACCAAATGACCTCACATAAAAAAAAATCCATTCTGATCATAAGATCAATAGATGTTTACTAAAGAAAACTTGGGATATGAGGAAATGTCTAAAGTAATGGTCATCCATAATTTCTCATGCAATAACCATTTAGACACAACTGACATTCATAAGTCTAATATTTGAATTTCAATGATCCTGAGTTCCTGCATGCAAAAAAAATATGTACCTCAAAAATTTTCCCAACAGTTGTTTGAATTATGTCACATGTGCCTAACCCTAGTCTGTTTATATTTTTCTACTCCACTTTCTTTTGCTATAACATTCTTTGTAAATCTGTCTGGCACAGATCCCTCCCACCAAAGGCTTTCTTGAGCTTTCAATTTTCCAGAACTGTCCAGGGATCTGTTATAGAGTTGGGAAAACTGTCAACTGCCTGTCTCTGCTAAGACATCATTTTGTGGCCCCAAAATAGTATGATATATCCCTCAAGTCTCAGAGTATACTTACTGCAATGAAGTTAATGTTTACTATCCATCTTTTTTGGAAATAGAGTCCCTTGGGAAAAGAGGGGCCATAAGCTATGGTGATCCCTATTTATCACCTTGTACCTCCCTTCCCTCCTCCAAAGTCTCAGGAACTAACTTCCCATCTTTCTTCATATATAAGTGAAATCTCCCATGTATATCAACTCTGGAAAATTAACTTTAAGGGTGAATATAACCATATCACATCTCCATGTATACATCAATGAGAAAGAAAAGTAGGGAAATGTTAGGGAAAATTAAAATGACAGAAAAGACACTAGAGAGAATTGCAGAAAGATGGAAAATGAAAGAAAAATAAGGAATGACAGAAAGGGAGAAAGGGTAGGAGTGATGGAAGGATGAAGGGAGGGGAGGGGATTGAAGGAGGGAGGAGAGGACAACAGAGAGAAAATGAAGGAAGATAAGAGTGAGAGATTGAGACTGTTGTGTATGAAAAAGAAGACATAAAGAATAACAGAAATATAAATTTACTGAGGTCTTGAAAAAGTTTTTCAATGGCTAAAGTTTTCTTTAAGACTGACCATGTGACAATTCTTCCTTCTTTTGTGCAAAAAAAAAATGAGATTAATAAATAATGACGAATGTTCTTAAAACAGTTGAAAGCTAAACTTTCAATTTCCCTTTACCATTATATACATATTGCAGCAAAGGACAAGGATATAATTGGTTAACAAAATTCTTCTGAAAATCCTATCAGTATCCAGAAAGTACGCTTGTTTTCTGTTAAATACTTCATTAGAAAATAGAAGGAAAAAGTCTCTCTTACCCAAATGTCTTTAATAAGAGTCAGAATGCTTTATTTTCCCTACTTTATCCTGGAAAATTCAGAGTACTGGAATCTCTGGGGAAAAGAAAAAGATCCATTAACAAAGAACTGAAAAGCACTGTAGGCAATATCCAAATTATGTTTGACAGTATAGTATACAGTAAGATAACAGCAGAAAACCCTATTGACTGATCTTAGTCTCTTAGAAATTTTAATTTTATTGCAGTTAAGAAAATCAATAGAGAATGACTAGAAAGGAGAACAAACATTCTATATTTTGGCAAGGTTATAAAAACAGGTGCTACTGCTAGGGATTTACCCAAGGGATACAGAAGTGCTGATGCATAGGCGCACATGTACCCCAAAGTTCATAGCAGCACTGTCAACAATAGCTAAAACATGGAAAGAGCCTAAATGTCCATCACCTGATGAATGGATCAAGAAGATGTGGTATATATACACGATGGAGTACTACATGGCAATGAGAGGGAATGACATATGGCCAATTGTAGGAAAGTGGATGGACCTTGAGGGTGTCATGCTGAGTGAAGTAAGCCAGGCAGAGAAGGACAGAAACCATATGTTTGCACTCATAGATCTAACAGGAGAACAGGAGAAACCTAATGGAGGACCAGGGGGAGGGGAAAAGGGAAAGAGAGTTGGGGAGAGAGAGGGACACAAAACCTGAGAGACTACTGAATACTGAAAATGAACTGAGGGTTGAAGGGGAAGGGGGAGGGGGGAAAAGAGGTGGTGGTAATGGTGGAGGGCACTTATGGGGAAGAGCACTGGGTGTTGTATGGAAAACAATTTGACAATAAACTATTTAAAAATTTAAAAATTAATTAAAAAATTAAAAAATAAAAATAAAAACATGTGCTAGCTGGCTAGATAGATGACTGAATGGATGGATGAGTAGACTTTCTATTTTCCATTTTGTGATATTATACAAACAAGACTCTGATGGAATATATGTGGGCTGGAGGAAGGTAGAGGGAAAGGGAATAATCAAGGGTAATTCTGAATGTTTGATATGAGAAAACTAGTAGATAAGAACAGATTATACTAGCTTTGAGAAACAAGGTGCAATCATATTGGAGTTATAGGAAAGTCAAGGTTTCAATGATAAAAGTGTTAAGTTTTAAATTTCTTTCAAATACCTAGGCAAAGCTAATAAGAAGGCTACTGAATATGTTTTAAGCAAAGGTCAAGTCTGCAAACAAATATTTGCCAGCCACTGACCTGTAAGTAGTATGTAACATCACTGATGGATGTGGTCACTTAGGTAGAAAATACAGATGGAGAAGGAAGATCCCAGGAGCACGCCAATATTTACAGCACAGAAAGAACCTGAAAAGTGTGGTGTCTCAAGTCCAAGAAGGCACTTCAAAAGGGGAATGTGGTCAGCTGTATGCAAGATTGCTACAGGGAAGTCAAGCAAGATATATTCAGAAAACAAGACTCCTGGATTTTGCTTTATGAATTTTATTGGTTATCATGATATTAACAGAACTCAACAGAAACATACTCCTGATATTACTGTTAAAAAATATTTTCAGGGGCTGAGTGGTTCAGTTGGTTAAGCATCCGACTCTTAGTTTCAGCTCAGATCATGATCTCACAGGTTCATGAGTTCTAGGCCTGCATGGGGCTCTGCAGACTGCTTGGGATTCTCTCTCTCCCTCTCTGCCACCTCTCCAGCTCATGTACATTCTCTCATTCTCTCTCTTTCTCTTTCTCTCTCTCTCTCTCTCTCTCTCTCTCTCAAAATAAACTTTAAAAACTTTTTTTTTTAATTTTTTAATGTTCATTCATTTTTGAGACAGAGAGAGACAGATTACGAGCGGGGGGAGGGGCAGAGAGACAGGGAGACACAGAATCTGAAGCAGGCTCCAGGCTCCGAGCCATCAGCACAGAGCCCAACATGGAGTTTGAACTCACAAACTGTGAGATTGTGACCTAAGCTGAAGTTGGACACTTAACTGACTGAGCCACCCAGGCACCCCCCAAAAAATATTTTTAATGGTCACTCAACATGCCATCATGTTCAGTCTATATTGTATCATAAATTATCTAATAAATACTTTATAAAATATGTTTCGTTGGCTCCATTTTTGCAGTATAACAAAAAACAATTCTGAACCTCCTCATGTAACTAGAGTTATACCTTTGAGGATTTCCCTAAATAAATTCATAGTTGAGATATTTTTATTTCAACGATAATGAATGCTGTATAGCCTTTGAATACATATTTCCAATTTCTCCTTTTGCCATGAAGGTTAATTTAGAATATATTGCCATTCCTCATCTGGCAATAAGATGTAAATGAAATAAAATTTATTTAAGTTAAGCAATAGGTCTCCCATCTAAACAACCCACACCATTTCCTTATACTCATTTAGAAACACTTCCCATTTAAGACATTATTCTTTTATATATTCAACAAAGCCAGATATTTTCAAGTTTACATGTGGGAAAAATACTGGAAGAAAAATGATCATTTAATCTCATAGTTTGTATTACTTTGAGTCCATATTTCTATGCATCCATTACTGAATGAAGGTGAGTTCTGCGCAAAATCTACACATTCTGAATTGAGTTACCAGGTAAATCTACAATTAAAATGACTCAAATAACATCCTAACTAGAAAAGCACATAATATAATCAGTGTATAAAAAAAATCCTTAGGGTTCATTTTACCTTACAGACCATTTACAACCAAAGTTAAATTCAAATATCCTGAGAGCTTCGCACATTACCTGGCACTTAATGGGCACTCACTGAATATCTGTTGACTGAATTAAAAGCCAGCTCAGGAGGAAATAAAATAGATCAACATTACTTTCCCGCATGTGGATAAAGAGCCTGTTTTGCAAGGGAGTCCAAGAATCAGTAGTAAAATAATTACTTTAGGATTCTGATGATTTGGGAAATAAAATTGCAAAGTCTAAATTAGGTTTTGTGTTGGTTTCTGTCTCTACACTGTTATACCTTCCTTTCTAAAGTGAACCTACAAAAGTATTTTTTTCTCCAAAGCAGACAAGTATCCCTTAAACACCAAATTAAACACTATGGTTTATCTTTAATGCAGGATAATAGAATAAATGTACATTCCCAGTAATACCCACAATTTCATCTCTCCCATTACAAATGTTCACCCAACATGAGCATGTTTTAGGCTGGTCAAAATCAACACCTCTATTAAACAGTATTTTCCTCCAGTCAATATTTTTCTCATTCAAACATTTACTTTCAGCAATCCTTAAACTCCAGAGATCTAAATATAGGCAACCTCAACTTGAAAAAATTCACAGCTAAAACTAACATATACTCTATGCCAATCTGTGCACCAGCTGTGGATTAAAATGTGCTGAAAAGCAGAACATTTTGTCTCTCTTCAATGATCAAATAGTCTCTTGCAGCATATACAACTCTCCATTTAACAGGAGGAGGGTGGTGTGGCAGGAGAGGGAGAAGAATCTGGGTGATTTTGTTCTGAGGTATCTGGAGGTGCTGAAATCCACTTAATTTATAGTTGTCATGTGGTTCTTTAAACAAAAACCTGTGTTAGTATTAAATAGGCACAGGGAGAGTAGCGGTAACAGAGTTAGATTCTTGGAAAGAGAGTATCTTCCTGACTTTTTCAAATTACTTTGAGATTTGCTTCCTGTTTATTTTCTGGCAAACATTTAAAAATAGTTGTCTAAATGAGGTCGCATTTGCAGAGACTGTAGCAATTCCTTTAACTGTAGAGTTCCAGTGATAGATTTATTACAGGGGCAAGCATTAGCCAAAGAGTTCGTTTAACTATTTTAAGTCCGTTAAAAAACGTGAATGCATTTTTCTATTAATATAGTATCTAACAATATGAATTTTCCTAAAGCTTGTAGCATAAAATTGCCCATTTCCCTAGAATCCTGTAGATCACTAATTCTTTGCTTATTCTTTCATTTTAAATGGCTCAAGACCTGTACTGGGATGATCTGGCGTAGGACGTCTTACTTAAAGAGATCAGATGCTCACTGACCTACTTAATAGACCAATGAAGCATAATGTCAAAAGGAAACAAAATTCTTACAGTTGTTGATTTCAAATTCATGTTCAGTATTTTCCCAGTATTTGGCAGAATGGTCATATTTAGTGGAGACCTTAGCCTAGTGGCAAAATAATTTGTTGTGCTTATTTAGCTCCCCATAGTACAAGTTCAATTGTCTTCTAACCACATGGCAAAACAGGAATAGTTCCATTCCTAATCAGATTGAAACAAAGTATGTATTATTTCATTTTAATGAACTATAACTTAAATTCTTCACCATAATTTTATAAAGACAAAGTACATATATGTTAATCAGATTGCTAAATGTGGAATCATTATTCACTGAGAGTCAAAATGAAAAGCTTACACTAAACAAAAAAAAATTGAAGGAAAATATTTGTACATATGTTTGAATGTCCTTACGTAAAAATTTGTAGATACGTTACCGTTACCTTTAGATATTGTCTCACTAAAAGGATAGGAAAAACGGACAGTTTAACATACTGACAGCTTAAATGTACAATTTAAAAACCAGAACTATGAAAAATCAAAGCAATATAAGTAATATCCTTCTTTATGTTTAAACAGGATTTTACACTTTTAAAAACGTTGTGTTTTATTATTTCATTGTGAATTTTATAACTACACTTGGAGATACGAAAAGACAGACAATATTACTCTTAATTTCTACATAAGACAGACATAGAAATGAAGTGATTTTCACAAACCTTAAAACTGATCTCATCTTTTTTATTGTCTTAAACTTCAAACTGATATATATACACACACTGAATTACAATGAGATGGCCAAATAAAAATGGACACAGATTTGTAACTTAAAAGGATAAAAAGGAAAAATTGATATATGTATTAAAATAAAATGACATAGACAATTAATCCAAACAAAAGTTAAAGCAAATAAAAGATGAGAAAAAGCATACAAAAAGTAACTGTTTTTCTCTTCCTAATTCAAAAAAAAAAAAAAAAAAAAAGACTTAATCAGAAATCTAAATGTGAACTTCACCCAAACGAAGCTACACCAAATAAGAGCAGCAACAGTATAGGTTAAGGACCACTTAATTACTAACTATAATCAGCCCATTTCAATTGACCTTTTAAACATGATTAAAAGTTATATCATTGAATTTCAGTGGTGTTTTTTTTGAGCCAACTTAAGTTCTCTATCCTGGACTAACGTGCAGAAGGATACATTATTATTATGTTGCAAGTCACAGCTACCACCGCTTCCATTTTTACTAGTCCTTTGATAGAGAGAGTACACAGGTTAACACCTTGATGGAGCCAGATAGATAGATAGATATAAATCACATTTTCTTTGGAATTCAACTCCAAAACTCCTCTCATACAACAAGTAACTTTTTTTAGACTTAGGTTTTAAATATTGGGTATTACACACATCAGAGTAAACATCACTGATTCCAAAGAATTTGCTCTGAACTGGCCAAATGTTGAGCTAAATTAGAAAGCAGCCTATGTTATCTGGGGTTATCCTGTCTGCTCTCATATATACGTATATATACATACACACACACATTTTGTCTTATAACACCTCACCTCATGATGTCTTAAATGCTCACTAGACGTAAGATTCTAAAGGTCACTAAAGAAATGTCAATGTTATCAGCATACACATTTACACATCTAACACATTTTTCTTATCAGCTATCAACACCTCAACATGGATTCAAGTAATCAGTTACCTGGCAGGGACCAGGAAAAAGACAATAAAATATAGGGCTTGCACACTTTAAGAGGAAAATGTGGCAAACAGGCTCTCTTATGAGGCAGGAAGGACACGTATAACTAGGAAAATAAGAGTGAAGGGCAACAGAGGGTGACAGAAATGGTCTAAAATCAGACAGAACAGGCTACTCTTTTACTTTTTCCAGCTTCATGAAAAACTGCAGGACTAGGCTCATCTCAGTTCTAAACCAGCCATTGCAATCTTCGCAATAAATCAAAAGATTCAATATTTGATTTCTCAGATTTCCACCAAATCCCAGCATCCCCTCCACTACACACACAGGAGCCTAAGGAGCTGCCGTGGGGGCTGTTAGATAAAAGTTTTCCACTTCAAGGTGTCTGACACCTGGGGTAGCAGAGATCAGGGGGACATTGCCAAAGTGTGAACTCTGCCTCTGTCTCCCTGCCAAATTCTCTGTTCTGGAACAAAGCCAAAGCCAAGGCCTATTACTTCCACCACCGCTGAATGCAGAGGCAAACAGAAAAGCAGAAGAGGAGCACCTTCATCATTATACATTGCAAGAAGCTCAAAGAGGTTTGACCTGGGAGCATAAAGGCAGGGTTTTGAGTCAGCAGGGAGTAACTGCAGTCTGAGGTCCAAACAAGATCCAGGAAATCCACTCCAGACTACCAGAAACAGAAAAATGAAGAGTTACGTGTATGGTCTAATTTATTTAGATTTATTCTGCTTAGTGGAGTCTTGCTCTGTGTTGTTTTTTTTTTTCCAATATTTGCTTTTTCTTTTTTACAAGTAATTCGCGTTAACCACAGAAGACTTGGAAAATACACAGATGAAACTATACATCACCTGAATATTCTACCACCTGGAGATAACCACTAATAACATCTTCATGCATTTCTTCCCAATCTGTTCTTTTCCTCTTCATATATAGTTGCAGATAAATACAGAGATATTTTCCCTTAGATGGTGCATATGGCTTTGTATAACCCTTTTTATCAGGTATTTGTTGTGAGTATTTACCTAGTCACTCAAATTCTGAAACATGGTTTAAAGGCCAAAGGGTCAGGTATAGTGTACGGTATATGACACCTATGGGTGCTGATGACTCACAGGAACTCACAGGCAAACCACGATTGCCTAGTTCTTACCAGGATCTTCCTTTAATCATTGGAACACTGACTCCTGGTTCTCAGAGAGGAGCCACCACCCGGCCAAAATACTGCTATGACGCCACCACCATCTGACTCAGGATCAACACTCCTGTGGGACTGAACTTACCTGGAAAAAGAAACATCTGCTAATGGTCCACAACCTGTGAATGGCGCCTCGGACTGCCTGGCCACGTGTGGCAAATTTAACTTCTGCAGCCCCAATTATCCAGCTCTACCTTGTCCTGTTCCCCTCCCTGCTGGTTTTTGTGGCTGTGGATGCCAGCACATCCTCTTTACGAATCTGTTTCTGTGCTGAGAAGTGTACAGAAGTAGCGTTAGTAACAACAAATATCACGCGTTGTGTTATTTTCCCTGGTGACCCTTACATATGGGTACGTGGATTTTACTCTGGCAATACCTGTGGTAGAGCTTCTCACAAAGGGAAGGGGTCTTCTTTGCACTTTTGTCATATTCACTTAACTTTTTTTTTTTCCCTAATTTTGCGGCTCCCCAGGCCCACGCCCAAGACTGCAAGGCTCACTTCAACTGCCCTCCGACGTGGCGCTGCAAAACCCCCAGTTAGGAACCTCTTCCAAGCTCCACTTTTCCACCCTGGCTGTAAGACAGGCTGGGGGCGGCACCCTTCTTGGCCACGCCCAATTTCCCAAGAAGCTGCGGTTTCCGGTTCAAGCCAAAGCAAACTGCGCTGGGGTTACGCGCCTCCCCCCGGGGGACCTGCGCAGTGGCTGAAGGCAGCAGGCGGAATACTCCAGGTTACATCGCAGGCCGGAAGAAGGCGGGGCCTCCCCTCAAAAAAATGATTTATTGAGCACTAACTCTGTGTCATTCTGTATGTAACATGATCCTGGTCCATATGGAATCCACATTACAGTGAAGGAGATTGAAAAAATAAAACAAGAATAAGATAATTACAAGTATTTAAGAAAATGCTATCGGGGTGCCTGCGTGGCTCAGTCGGTTGAGCATCTGGGTTAGGCTCAGGTCATCATCTCACGGTTCCTGGGTTCTAGTCCCGTGTCCGGCTCTGTGCTGACAGCTCAGAGCCTGGAGCCTGCTTCAGATTCTGCGTCTCCTCTCTCTGACCCTCCCCTGTTCACGCTATCTCTGTCTCTCAAAAATAAAATAAAATAAAATAAAATGTAAAACAAAAATTTTTTTTAATGCTATCAAGGAGCCAAAGAAAAAGGTCGAGATAAAAAAAATACTCAGGGAACCGTTTGAAGACTACAGTTAGAAACACTATCTTGAAGAGGTTTCTAGCACATTGGAAGACTTCCTTTTCCTGGGATCTCAAAAACTTAAATTGTTTTTCTTACCATTTTATGAGGCACCTGATGCTTACAGGCTAGGAGGCTTAGGAATTCACTATTTGTGCCCCACAAGTCCCTCCGCCCCACCCATGTCCAGTCTTTATTTCTCCTCATTTAAATGTGTCTATTGCCACCTTGCTGGAAATGTTTAAATACCCGTAGTGAATGAGTTAAAGGATTAAACATGATAAAATGCATTTTTCTTTCCAGCCTGCAGCAGTTCAATACATAAATTATGTCTTTGATCCTGGCAACTCTTAGGCGACTAAAAAGATGTTTGAAATAGGAAAACAGGAAATGCCACAGAAAAATGTGTCTCTTTGTTTCTTTTGAGAGAAACCTTCAGAGGTGCCGAGTAGTGAAATATGCTAGAATGTAAGAGTCAACCACACCTTAGAATTGAATTCCAGCTCTGCCACTTGCTTAGTGTGCTGACCTAAGGCAAATTACCTAGCCAAACTAAATGAGCCTCGATTTCCTCATCTATAAAATGAGAATATAGTCCACAATGCAATATAATTCTAAGAATTAGAAATAATGTCTGTAAAGCATCTGGCACACTGCTCTCACATGGTGGCACTTGATACATTGCTATTGTTATCAATGCCTAACAACCTGTGATGTGTGAATTATTAGCCTTCATTTTACCTATACATTACCCTCATGTTATGTCCACCAAGATCAGAGAGGTTAAATAAGTAACTTTCCCATAATTACAAGTAAGATGAGGATTTAACTTTAAAACTCTGTTCTTAACTGTGTGTGGAGCCCAGGGAGGGACAAATGTGGAACAGCATCTTAGTAGATTCCATCAGTGGTGTCTCAAGTATAAGGCCATTTAAAGTAACACTTGGTGGGTAGAATAATATATACTACCAGGATGTACCTTAAAAACAAGTACTGTGGCAAGGTGAAGGCTGGGAGTGCTGACTTAACCTGCAATCGTCGTAACTCAAGCAAGAGTAAACTTAAGGAGCAATGGGAAAGCAGGAAGGATAAGGAAGTTAGGACCCAGGGGATTCGTTGTGGTAAGAGAAATCTACCATAGGGGGTTGCAAAGGAGCACTCCTGTGCACTAAACATCAATGAAGGAATCTAATTCAAACCACATTTCAAAAATATTTTACTTGTTATGGTGGGAAAGAAGTTTTATTTGAAAATACTTGTCAGGGATGGTAGTGGACTAATCAACAGCCTGGACTGTACAGAGCACAGGACTCTTGGGTGGAAAGGGCTTGCACAGAAAGAAAATTATAGTGCTCCAGCTATGAGTCTGAGCTCCAGCCAGAAGCAAAGACCAGGAACTACAGTAAATCCAAGCCTTTGGACTGAGTCAACATGGGGACAGGAAAGAGAAGAAAAGGGGTATGAAGATGCATAGACTCACAGGAAATGTTCCTGGGACTCTGGTTTTAGGTTTCTTGGCAGCAAAGATATCAGAAAGGCAATAGGAAAGCCTATCAGTCACAACTAAGTCAAATGTTCACCTCAGAGTCTTAATATCAAGTCCTTTCAGATGAAGGGATGGAGGCACTTGTTATATTTCCTGATTTAGTCAAAAATGCTTCAGAAGATTGAGTCTGTATTTAAAAGACTTGATTGCATGTATCTGGAAGTGTTGAGAAAAATAAGTCTAGGGAACATGAAGCCTAAATTGGATGTCCACTTTCTTCATTATAAGTGGTAATACTTACAAATGGACTTTTACACAGGGACCCAGGCTATAAATCATTATTGGTCCACCACAAAGTCAAGAGATGATCTCTGGAAAGGTGATTTTGGGTTGTGTGTGTGTGTGTGTGTGTGTGTGTGTGTGTGTGTTTAAAGAAAGAGAGAGAGCATGCACGCAGGTGGGGGAAGGGTAGAGGGAGAGAGACAAAATCTTAAGCATGCTCCATGCCAGGGTGGAGCCAGATGTGGGGCTCAATCCCACGACCCTGGGATCATGATCCAAGCCTTGGTCCCACAACTCTGGGATCATGACCTGAACCAAAATCAAGAGTCAAATGCTTAACTGACTGAACCACCTAGGTGCCCCTGAAAAGGTCTTTAAGTATGCTGTTATTAGACACAAAAACATTGACCAAAGGTCCATTCCCTGAAGCACAACATATTGAAACCCAGAGGGTCAAAAAGGAATATGAAACAGCATGTTTAAAAAGTCTAGATACACTTCTGCAAAGAGGACATCCAGATGGCCAACAGGCACATGAAACGATGCTCAGTGTCACTCATCATCAGGGAAATTCAAATCAAAACCACACTAAGATACCACCTCACACTAGTCAGAGTCGCTAAAAGGAACAAATCAAGAGACTATAGATGCTGGCGAAGGTGTGGAGAGATGGCCACCCTCCTACACTGTTGGTGGCAATGTAAACTGGTGCAGCCACTCTGGAAAACAGTGTGGAGGTTCCTCAAAAAACTATCCATAGAACTCCCTTATGACCCAGCAATAGCACTGCTGGGGATTTATCCAAGGGATACAGAAGTGCTGAGGCATAGGAGCACATGTACCCCAATGTTCATAGCGGCACTTTCTATAATAGCCAAATCATGGAAAGAACCTAAATGTCCATCAACTGATGAATGGATCAAGAAGATGTGGTATATATATATATATATATATATATATATATATATATACACACAATGGAGTACTATATGGCAATGAGAAAGAATGATATATGGCCATTTGTAGGAAAGTGGATGGACCTTGAAGGTGTCATGCTAAACGAAGTAAG